>NW_012119265.1:4029153-4110866 GCF_000951035.1 Colobus angolensis palliatus | reverse complement strand
ATAAATCATGCTACTATAAAGACACATGCACACGTATGTTTATTGCAGCACTATTCACAATAGCAAAGACTTGGAACCAACCCAAATGTCCATCAGTGATAGACTGGGTTAAGAAAATGTGGCACATATACACCATTGAATACTATGCAGCCATAAAAGCAATGAGTTCGTGTCCTTTGCAGATACATGGATGAAGCTGAAAACCATCATTCTCAGCAAACTATCACAAGGACAGAAAACCAAACACTGCATATTCTCACTCATAGGTGGGAACTGAACAATGAGAACACTTGGACACAGGGCAGGGAACATCACACACCAGGGCCTGCTGTAGAGTCAGGGGCTAGGGGAGGGAAAGCATTAGGAGAAATACCTAATGTAAATGATGAGTTAATGGGTGCAGCACACCAACATGGCACATGTATACATATGTAACAAACCTGCACATTGTGCACATGTACCCTAGAACTTAAAGTATAATAATTTTAAAAAGGGTAATATGTTAGGCAAGTTTTATTCCAAAAATACAAAAGAAATTTAATATTAAGAAATCTATTCATGAGAGTGCCCTCACTGATAGGTTAAAGGAGAAAACTCATGTGGCCATATAAATACATGCCTAAAACAGAATTTAATAAAATGTAATACTCATTCCCCAGAAAAACCCTTAATGAGGTAAGATGATATGGACAAAGGAATATGTCGTGATATCTATAACATAATAAATATATTTAGAGAAGGGAGAATAAATAGATAAAAATATAGATCTTAAAAGAGCTAGCTTAACATTTATATTGTGAATTACCATGGAAATAATCCTGTTAAAATCAAGAAGGAAAGTTGTCCACCATCTCTACTTTTGTCTGGCAATATTCTGGTGGTTAACGCAATTAGACAAAAGAACAAATACAATTTTTAGCAGCTACTAAGCTCTCTACCAGCACCAGTGATTTCTCTGATAGATCCGTCTGTGGAACCAGCACAATGCCAACTAATCTCCTAAATGACCAGAGCTTCCTTCAGTCCCCTACCCTCTGTCCAGCCTTGTCATAGTCTTATAATCAGTATGATCATGAAATGAAGACTGTTCATGCTCATTCCCTTTCCACACTGCATCCCATGCAAAGTTATTTGATAAAAATTCTGCAACAGAGAAAAAAGAACGCTGCCCATAAATTCGAGCCCTTTTGCTGGGTGATACCTTTTGTTTGGGGAAGAGAGTACTGGCACAATGCAAAGACAAAAGCAGGAGGGAGATTTAAAAAAATAAACTAGTGGAGGTTGGTCACAAATGTGAATGGAGACTTAATTGATTTGTACATGGAAAAACGCCATAGCGCCTGAATCAAGGCTCCATACAAAGTCATCAATACTATTATTATCCACCGGTGTAAAAGTATGGTTTGTTTTCAGTTCTTCTGTGTTGAAGCTGGTGAGACATGATCATAAAGCTCCAAGACAACGTTAAATTACTACTGCCTCTTATTAAAAAGCAGCATTTTTCTTTTCAGGGTTACACACCACCATTTTTCTTATTCATTACTGATGCAATATCAAGCTGTGAACTTCTGCAAGGCTGGAAATAATTCATGCAACCAATCTTCTTTAACAAACTAATCATCTCTCCCCCTTTAGGAAGTACCAGATATGGAACACTGGTGATGATTATGAAAAATAACAGTATTTATAAGAACCCACTGGGCTCAATGCTGTCTTCGGTATAGCTAAGGAAACTTTAACTGTGTTTAATGATCTTTCCAGCTAACATTGTCACTGAAACAGGCAGGGCCTGCCACAATCATTTTAAGACAGAAGTTCTCAAACATTTTGCTCTCAGAAACCCTTTATACTCTTGAAAGATGATTAAGGACCTGAAAGAGCTTTAGTGTAAATGTATTGTAAGTATTGATTTTTGCCATTAGAAATTAAAACTGAAAAGAATTTTAAATATGAATTTTTAATCTTAAAAATATTAACCTACTACATATCAATATTCTCACAAAATACAACTGTATTTTCCAAAACAAAAACATTAGTAAGAGACTGGCATTGCTTTATATTTTTGCACATCTCTTTCATGCCAGGCTTCTTTGAAGATAGCTAGACTCTCCTATCTGCTTCTATATTCAACCTGTTCTGATATCACATGTCATAGAACATCTGGAAAACCCCACTGTCCACTCATGGGAGGATGCAAGTGAAAAAGGCAATAACATCTTTGTAGAATTATTATTAAGATAGTTTGACCTCAAAAAGACACTGAGAAAGTCTCAGAAATACTGGGGTTCCCCCAACACATTTTGAGAACTGCTGATTTTGAATAACACTGACTCCCATCAAAAGCAACGTTTACTATGTAGAGAAGAAGGCACTAGCGTTAGAAAAGTTAAAGTTCCATTGGAGATATGAAGCTAAACAGATGTAGAAAACAGTGTCTACTTTAAGAAGCTTATAGGCCGGGCGCGGTGGCTCAAGCCTGTAATCCCAGCACTTTGGGAGGCCGAGACGGGTGGATCACGAGGTCAGGAGATCGAGACCATCCTGGCTAACATGGTGAAACCCCGTCTCTACTAAAAAATACAAAAAGCTAGCCGGGCGAGGTGGCGGGCGCCTGTAGTCCCAGCTACTCTGGAGGCTGAGGCAGGAGAATGGCGTAAACCCGGGAGGCGGAGCTTGCAGTGAGCTGAGATCCGGCCACTGCACTCCAGCCTGGGCGACAGTGAGACTCCGTCTCAAAAAAAATAAAAAATAAAAAAAGAAGCTTATAATTTATTTTGCAGTAGTGTGGTGATGTATACTGCATTACTGTTCAAACTATTTGCTGCCTTTCTTCCCAGTTTCTTCTTACTGGGCTCTGTCTGCAGATGTACCCCTTACAAGAAGATCACACTCTTCCCGTTTCATAGTGTTCATGTCTGCCATCAGACTCACTGTGGCCAATGAAATGTGAGTGGAAGTGACGTGTGCTACTTCTGTGCAGAAGTTTTCAGGGACATTATATGATTCCTGCATCCCTCTTCTCTCCAGTGAGACCCACTATGTCTCAGGAAGGAGTTGCTTCTTCCACCTGGGTCCCAAAATGAAGGAAGCATGGAGCAGACTGGCAGTCAGTCCATGAAGTACGTGTAACAAAGGAGTCATTCACTGACATGCTTGGAGTTGTTTGCCACTGCAGTGTAACTTAGGCTATGCTGACTGATACAGGTGAGTAAGATACATACAAAAAAAAACCACCTTAAACATTAAAGAAAATCTAGGTTGTTTGGGGAAGGGAGCTCTGGCACACGTGTTAAGGAACAGAAATAAAGGGGCTCTCGCTCAGTGTCCTCAATTTTTTTAGCAAATATTTAATCAAATGTAAGAAGTATTATGGAGTCAGGCCCTATGCTAGACATTGAATACTCAGGGATGAGTAAGATGTGGTCTCAGAATGGAAGGAAGTGGTGGGAGCCATGGGCTTTAACGCTAGATTGGAAGCCTAGTTCTGCTACTCCAACTGCGTGATCTTGGGTAAGTTTCTCTCAGCTTTATTTTTCTCATCTGTAAAATGGGAATGATAATACTTCAAATGATGGTGAGTTTTAAATGAGACAACTGTGAAAAGCATATAGCAGATAGCTCTGCACACAGTAGTCTGCACATGCAGGACAGGCTACTTTTCCTCCTCTTTCATCTTCCCATCTCACACTCCCAGGTGAGGATCTTGGGAGTCCACACTTAGCTCTGTCTATGAGTTTTTCACTTACTTTTCTAGAGTTTATTCTCTCCAAAAATAAAATATCGTATATATACATACATGCACACACACAGCCCCTTTCATTTTGTCTGTCACTCGGCTAACACTCATTAAATACTATTATTATCCCTATTTTACAAATTGGATAAGTAAAACATAAGGCAAGGGGGATCTCTGTCAGCATCCTCAATTTTCTTAGTAAATATTTAATCAAATGTAATCAGCATTATGGAGTCAGGCCCTATGTTAGACATTGAATATTCAGGGCTGACTAAGACATGGCATGGTCTTAGAATGGAAGAAGGTGGTAGGAGTCATGAGTTATTCATGAGATAATAAATAAGTTCCCAAGATCACATGTTAGCATATACATATCTACCTCATTCATTTTAACAGCTGATAGTGCTTGACAGTATTGATATATTACAGTTTACCTAATCATTCCCATTTTGATGGACATTTTCAACTTGTGATTATGTTTTCACCATCACAAACAAGAAACTTCCTCACACAAAGATCTTTGCATACATGTGTAGCTACATTTGCAGGATGAATTCTTAAAATTGGATTGCTAGGACAAAGTGTAGAGCAATTTAAATTTTGAAGATCATGTGAAATATGTCTTTCAGGCAGTTCTTGCTGATTGATGCTCCTGCCCTTGGGGAATGAACATGCCGGATCCCCAGAACCTCTTCTACACCTCGCCCTTAACCTTCAACAGCTGTGCCCTGGATCTGTGTTTACCAAACACATTCCCAAGAATAGTCTCATTGAGCACCGTTTAAGAAGGGCTGCTATGTGGACAACACCCCACTTTTTTTCCCTAATGATTTAATGCTTTCTTTCTCTGTTTTCACACAGAGTGCATTTGGGGAGACCGGCTGGAAGTGGGCTTTGTTCTGCTCTGAACAACACAAGAATAATCCATCTATCTGAAAGGTAACTTGTATATTGATCCAGAAACATTGCAGGAGTGTAGCTTTTTCATTGATTATTTAATAATGGGTCATTTCATTTTTATCTACTCTGACTTCTCTAACTCAGATAAAAAATCAGGTAACCCTAAGCACATAATTCATCTCAGTGGAAAGTGTTTTCCTGCCAATTCACATTAGTTCAAAAAGTGACCCTGCAAACCTCTAAAGTCATTCAGAACAATACATTCCACAGACGGCCCTTCCAACCTGCCTTATTCTTGTTGAATATTTGGGCAAGAAACTAAGGGAGCATTTAGTTTGAAGCAAATTGCATCTCATATTTCCTTGGAATGAGGCAAAAGCAAATCTGAACCATCTTTCAATGGAATGAGCCACACTGACAAGAGCACTTGTAATCGCTTCCATTGTGTATTCTTAGCCAATTTACAACTACATTCATTGCATTAATAACGATCAGCTGGGACTCGCAAAGGCCTAATACCCAGGGCTCCCTTCTGGGGCTACTGGCCTGACATTTAAATATTTATTGATGATAATTGGATGACAGATATGGATGGGCTCAGACAGAAATAAATTCAATCTGCTTGCACAGGCACAAACCATGTCATAGCCATGATTCCTCCTCAGGCCACATAGATACAGTACCAAGAGAAATGAAGGTGAAGAGGCCTCTGATAAGATGTGAAAACTAAGACAACGATTCTTGTGATTATTTGCATGGTTGAAAGACTTCTTAAGACTAATTTTTGTTTTTGTTTTTGTTTTTTTATGTGTGTTTTTGTTTGCTTGCTTGTTTTACCAAATTGTCAATAAAGACAGGAGAATTTAGAATTCAAGACTTTGCTTTCCTGGATTCTGGGTTTTCCTTCCTATTCCAAAAAATATTTGAAACAGGCACCAAGTATCCAATCTGTGTACAGATCATTAACATTTTGTGTTTAAGATCTGCCAGGTTATGCTGCAGTAACAAAGAACCCCCAAATCTCAATAAATGAAAACCACAAAGGTTTATTTCATGTTCCACACCACAGGTCCCTCTCAGGCTGGCAGGGCATTCTGCCCAGCACAGTCACTCAAGGACGCAGGCTGGTGGAGCAGCCAATCACCACTTCCCAGGGGGAAAAGGGCAGTTCTGGAGAATCTTGCATCAGCAAGGAAATGGTCTGGCCTGGAAGTAAACCACACTAACAATGACCACAGAGAACCTGCTTAAGGTTGCTCTGATCTTAGGTCCTTTCTCTGCTTCTCACTAACCATGTGGCTTGAACATGTCACTGCAACTCTTGGAGGCTCAGATTCCTTATCTGAAAACTGAGAATAAGACAAGTTAGTCCTCAAATTGCCCTGAAGAATAAATGAGATAGTAAATATATAGAACCACATACTAGAGGCTCAATAAATGACAGCATTTGGGATTTTTTTTTTTTTTTTTTACCACGTTAAAAGAAAAGACTTCCATGGAACCCAGTAGGCTCACAAGGATGTGTGCTTTTGCTCACTTGCAACACATTAAACACAAAATTCTTGAAAGTATATAACAAACCACAATACACACATGTCTCAAGGCTCTCACTGCCACAAACTGTGGTTTCTGACAGTTTGATTGTGTACATGGGAAAAGGTGACCTGAAAGTGACTGAAGAATTCACCCAGAGTTGTTCCATAATTAAGAAGGTATAATACCCAGCTTTGCGTCTCCTGACTTCCACGGTAATCTCATTGCTATGCCCTTCCTTTCGTGCATGTAGGATGGAAGGAAGAACAGTATACTATGCCCCAGGACAGCATCTTTCATAGCAAGCTTTTAGACAAGAATCAGGTAAGTTCAAAGGTTATTGTCATTATTTATATGTAATGATCACTCTTCACAACTGTATTTTCCATGATAACTAAGAAAAATTAAAGCGATCAAAAAACGATTACAATTATAATCATGGCTAATATTTACTGAGAATTTACCCTGTGCCACTTCTTATTTGATGAACTTTTTAGGATTATCTCATTTAATCCTCACACTAACCCTGAGAGGTGGGTAACATTATTATCCCATTTCACAGGTGAGAGAACTGAGACACCCTGAGGTGAAGTGTCTTGCCCAAGGTGTCCTGTACAGTAAGTGGCAGAGTTAGAATTCAAGCTCAGGCTATTGTATGTTGGAGCCCATGTTCTTAGACTCCTCAGGATGGCTCTAATGTACAGTTATTATTTTGAAATCTCACTTACCAGAAAAAGGAAATGATGGCTAATACAATTTCTCTATAGGTTAAAGGACTGTGCTAAGAACCAGAGATTCATTCATATTTTTGTATTCTCATCCATGATTACACTCACCACCTCCCTAGCACCAGATAATTAAACAGCAGGAATGTTCTGAGCAGGTAAAGAAAGAGCAGAAGCATAGGGTAAGATTGGAACGTAGAGAATATGATCAACTGATATTTACTGAATGGGTGAATGGGAAATTCGTTATCACTAATTGAAGAAAACTCAAACCATTAGTAGTCAACTGCATTCCTTTTATAAATGAAATTCATTATTTCAGCTCTGTCAGCCCTTTAACACAAGCTATGCATGTCATATTCTGCATATTGAACCTCATTGTACCACTGCTTTTTTTTTTTTTTTTTTTTTTTATAAACCAAGAAAGACGGTTTATGGAACAGAGTGTTTTAAGGAAGTGTCATAGGGTGGGGAAAGAGAAGGAACTCCTGCCCATCTCCAGGGAGAGAAAAAAGTCCCCATGGATGGAGTCGGAGGGCTCCATCAGGCCTGAGAGGTACTTCTGCAATGTTATGGAACCAAAAAATTAGAAAGGTAATTTAGTACCTATTATTTTAATTCTCACCTAAAGGAAATTTTAAAATTTCAAACCTGTGAATTTCAGGTAGGATCAAGTCATTTGCACTTCCCCAAGATGTCACAGCTTATGCTCTGTCAAACAAAACAAATCTCTCTCCAGATAAAGACAACAGCACTAAATGTAAGTCTCTGTGTGTTTTAAAATGAATAGCCAATTAGCAATTATTCAGTTATGAACAAACAGAACTTACTCTGTTCCTCTTCCTGAGTTCTCAGAAATACTTAGAATTTAATGGGATGTAATTTATGAGACGAAGTCCATTTTTGCTTTCACATGACAAAGTGGACTGCCACAAACAATGTCTGTGATCACAGAGAATGATCACTATTGCTGACTGCAGGCTGCAGAGGTAACAGCAGCTGGCCGGGGTAGCTTAATATCACATACAGGGCCTTGTCAGTCAACAGCCTTCAGAGCACACACCTCCACCAGCTGTTCTTGCTTCTTAAGCTGTGCTTGTTGAGAAAGACTCAGCCCAGGAACAAGTAGTGAATGGTTCATGGTACCCGCCCACAATGAGGATAGGAAACATGGGTGCTAAGAACTTGTGGGGGAGGCAGAGGTCAACCGAAACTCATAATCGAACAGTTATGTAACAGTCACCAAATCATCAATTTGTTATCGATGACCTTCAAGTCAACTGGAATAGATGAGCTTCACTGAACCAACACAGGATCAAGGAAACCCAGAGGGGAACGCTTTGGCTTTTTGACTGTCAAGAAACCTTGATTCAAAAATGATGGAAGAATCTCTCCTGTTTGGCCCCTAAGCAGACTTGTGGCTCCCAAGAAGCCTTCCTCACATCTTCACGTTTTTCTGGGCTAGGTCATGGTGGAAATGACCTGGAAATGTAGACACCCAACACCCACCACCATACACATATCTGTGTGCCTGTTATAGGACCTAAGTTGTTACTTCCCTCTAGGCAGGAACTATATCTAACTGTCAAATGGCTCTGCATAGAGGCCATAGCTCACCTGTGCCATAGATATACAAACATGCTTTTGTCAAACCAGCAACATATATAGTCTTTAGCAGTATCATGATCTTGTCAAGAAATACCAAGACATATCAGCTCATACTTTCCACCAGCATAGTTTCTCCCTGTTCTACAGAGTCACAGCTCACAGAGCGGCGCATGGATGGCTGCCAAGGGAGGGAGATGGAAAGAAGCCCAAAAGGGTGAGGCATCTATCCCACTCCACAGCCAGGACTGTTGCGCAATCTGTTTAATACATCACTTGAGGAGGAGTTTAATTCTTTAAAATATTTGGAAATCATTGTTCTAGGAGGTCTCCAGACTGTTAGAAAAGTAAGATTTGCATTTAGTGTGCCTCAGCACAGAGAAGCAACTTTGTGTATAGAAATGTCCTGGCTGGGCACAGTGGCTCACATCTGTAATCCCAGATTACTTTGGGAGGCTGAGGCGGGTGGATCACCTGAGGTCAAGAGTTTGAGACCAGCCTGACCAACATGGTGAAACCCCATCTCTACTAAAAATATAAAAATTAGCCAGGCATGGTGGCATGTGCCTGTAGTTCCAGCTACCCCTTGGGGAGGCTGAGACAGGAGAATAGCTTGCACCCAGGAGGCAGAGGTTGTAGCAAGCTGACTTGCTCCACTGTACTCCAGCCTGGGTGACACAGCAAGACTCTGTCAAAAGAAAGAAGAGAAAGAGAGAAGAAAGAAAGAGAGAAAGAAAGAAATGTCCTGAGTTTCCAGAATAAGGTATTTTTCTTTCTCGACACTGAGTATTAATTCAACACTCCAGGAAGAACCAGCTACTCTGGGTGCCTCAACAGCCTGACAGGGCCCATACTCTATTAACCAAAAAAAAACCAAAGTCATTAGGGGAAGGGGAAGAGAGATGAGCAAAACAAAAAGTAGAAAAAATGGTAGAAATACACCACCAAGGAAATGCTATCCTGTTACCTTGCTCCACAGGAATTTACTCAACTGTCTCCATAGGAATGGTCTGGCCCAGCTATTAAAAGGTTCACACAGACCAAACAAAAGTTGGGAGACAAAATTAGCTGAGTAGAGGCCATGTCTGCTTTTGGAAGGGCTATGGTGACCTGTCAACTCACCGTCCTGCTGAATGTACCGAGAGAGAGAGAAACTAGACCCCGGGCTGAGTAGTCTAAAGTGAATTCTGTATGCAGCTCTCAACAAAAGAGCACTCAGACACCCTGGCACCAAAGATATGAACAAGAAAATGCTGAGAACATATTTCTGTTTATCCGTCTGTGATCCCAAAAGAACTCATTTACTAAAAGGTTTTGGACTCCAAATGCATCAGTCTGTTTCCTTCCTGATGGTCCCTGCTACATATGTGGCCGCTTGGACATCTGAAAGGAAATGGGCCTGTGCTATTCTGATGTTCACCCAGTAAACAACAAATTGGCACTTAAAATGGGGAAGCGGGAAGCTCTTCCCAGAAGAATTCAGACTCCAGGAACTAGGGGGGTCATGTTGATCCTAGAAGCAGACCCTGTGTGAGGATCCTTCTGTCCATGGGGCCCCCAAATCTATTCTGCTCCTGGGGACCAGACAAGGTAGGGAGTCTCACAAGCCAGAATGGGGAATGGGATTGGAGTTGATGGTGAGTGGAGAAAGAAATCCCAGGCTTGGGCAACGGGGGCTCAGAACTCTCTGTCTGCTTCCAGCTCCTGGACCAGAGCAGCCCTTCCATGTGAAAACTAATGCTTCAACTTCACATACCGGGAAGTGCCTCCTGCCTGCCTTTACCCAAGCCTTCCACCTTTCATCACTCCTAAACCTTTTGTACCACCGTGTTCCTTTCACAGTGGGGCCTGGAGAGCCACTGCTTCTGAGGCCATAGTCCCAAAATACCATACACCCAAATGGGACTTTTTTGAAGACCCCTGGGAGAATAAATTTCAGTGAGTTTTCCTTTAAACAGGGACTCCAGGGGAAGCTCCATTCTCAGTTTGTGGGGCATCGTTTCCACGATGTGCCCCTGTGCCTCACTGCGGTCTGCCTGAAGATTGTGAAGTGGAAAAGGACAGAGCAGTGTGGGTTTTGCACGGAGTGATGTAGGTTCTGCCAGGTTGCTTTCTCTGATCCTCAAAGACCTTTTTCCATCTTACCTCCCATCTGGCCCAGCCTAGGGCACTCTGAAGTCATGGACTGATCCTTTCTCTCCCACACATAAAGCCACTTCTCTCATACTGATATTACCAAAGCAGCCTCTCATAATTTGGCTTGGAATGGAGGTTCAACCGCTTTGCTATGGGGTGGCTTTGCTCTAGTATTTTCACTGTAATAGCTACAGAACCACTTAGGAACATTTCACAAACCCTAGAAATTTAAATTGGGTTTTCAGAGATTCATTAGCTCATGAAATCTCAGGTTGTGTCACTGTTGTGTGAGAACCCATAGAAATGGGTATGGAAAACAAGCCTTCAGCAACCACACGGCTCCTCCTCGCAGTGACTTCTCTATAGCCAGGGGCCAACAGATGTGACTAGCTAAAGTGACTGGTAAAAGGAGGGGGCGTTGTCATAGGAAACCAGGACATCTCACTTGCAGCATTTTTTTAATCCAGTGGGGAAAAATGTTCCAGTTCTTATTTTTCTGTTTGTCGACAAGATGCTCAGCTATCTGGAATTCATCTGTGAAGAGTCCCACAGGAATTTGGCAGTGATGTCAGAGCAAGGGAACTCATTCTAAGTGATTAAAATGGAAAGTTGTGGCCGCAGCTTTCTCATACCAGCAATTCACAGCAGATTTTCAGTCCTCTGTGGCTGAACCACCTCTTAACTTTTTAGGAAGGAAAGACACAAGGCTCAGCCAGAGGAATTTGGATCATCTCAGTACAGTCGTGTGTGAAGGCAGAGGGCACACCTACCAGGGCAGAGACAAAAGAGAAGAGATGGGGCCATCAAGGCAGGACCAGGTAAACAGCAAGGAAATGAACAGTTCATCCCAATCAAACTTACCATGGAGAGACTGGATGTACCTCTGTCCCAAAAGAACCCCTTTGAGCAGTCTTTGACTCCAAATGCATCAGTCTGTTTTCATCTTGGTTGTCCCTGAAACATACACGGCCACTTGGACATCTGGAGGGAAGTGGGCCTGTGCTGTTCTCATGTTCCTCTGGTAAACAACAAACTGGTGCTTAAAATATAATAGCGTAACGTCAAGCATTTGAGGTTGAGAGATCAGACCCCTAAGCAAAGTATATACCTCTCACATCAGAGCCACAGGGCTCTGCTTCTTGGACAGCCTAATCCATGGACCAAAGTCATCTTTCCTTAAAACTAAATGGGACAGGACAGTAATCTAGAGGAAAACTTCAGAAGAAATTTCACTTTATACTCTAAAGCCCATGTTAGAGCACTCTCAGCCTGAATTCCTTGAAAACATGTCCTGAGACAAGGATTAAGGGCTAATGCTTTAGGAAGTACAGTGCCAGGGCAGTGCACCTGAGGAAAAAGGAAAGCAAGTCAGGGAAGGATGGAGAGTAAATGTTGCCCACTGCTCCTCAACAAGTTTCAAGAGATGCATTCAATTCCCAACGTGTGTATCTTCTTAGCCACACAGGACATCTCTGGCCAAGCTATATAGAGAAAAAATGTCCATCAAAGAGAAGGATGGACAGGGAATTTATTCACCTAACTTCATTCTCATTGGTAGAATGCGACCCACAGTCACACTTTGAATTTCGGAGTTCTATCAAAAGACCTATTGCCCCCGGGGAGCCAGATGGCACAGCTTGTGGCATGATGCTCATTCACATCCAGCAGCGCTGCGGGGAGGAGGCAGAAGGACTCTGGGCCTCAGCCCCACATCAGAGCCTTGCCAGAGCCAGTGTCACTGCAGCAGCTGAGGTGGAGCAAGCCCTGAGTCTGGAATGCAGGTGAGGCCAAGAGAATGAGGGCTCCTGAGATGGGTCAGATGAAATGACATGATACTTAATTAAAGGAAATGGTTTCAGCTGGGCACAGTGGCTGATGCCTGTGATCCCAGCACTTTGGGAGGCTAAGGTGGGCCGATCACTTGAGGCCAGGAGTTTGAGACCAGCCTGGCCAACATGGAGAAGCCCCATCTCTACTAAAAATACAAAAATTAGCTGGGTGTGGTGGTGCACGCTTGTAACCCCAGCTACTCAGGAGGTTGAGGCAGGAGAATCACTTGAACCTGGGAGGCAGAGGTTGCAGTGAGCTGAGATCGTGCCACTGCACTGTAGTCTGGGTGACAGAGTGAGACTCTGTCTCAAAAAAAAAAAAGTTTATCTTCATGCCTAGTTTTCAACATAGCTATCCTCACTTCTGAATTCATCACTGGACTAGGCAAAAATACAGAGTTTAGGAAGCCTGAAAAGAAGCAAGGTCTCCCTGCCCCTCTGCCTCTAAGTGACCTTCTGGAATGGCAACAACTCCCTTTGCCTCGTTGCACCTGCTCCCTGAGACAAGCTTTCTGTTCTCCAACTACAGACACAGTAGTGACTGGGTAAAATCAGGGTTGGCCCATTGGGCCAGTGGGGCACCCGAATCTAGATTTTGGTTTGATGACAAAGACAGAAAGAGCTATGCATCCCTTTTCCATATGCTGAGGCAGTATATATAGCATAGATTGAGAGTTTGAGGTTGGGCTTTGGAGTCAGACAGAGTAATGTTGTAACTCGGTCCACCACTTACCAGTTATGTAACCTTCCTCTCTGTTTCTTCATATGTAAAATAGGCATTAAACTAGTACCTCCTCACAGAGCTCTTGTGAGAATAAAATGAGACAATCCCGGTAAAGTGTCTACACAGTGCCTGCTACCTAGAAGGCAGAAAATCTTAGCTATCGTTATTAATAGAAATTCTCTTTCCCATTATTATACTTCAATCTTTGTCCTAGCTGCCAAACAGTTGGGAGGTAAAGCGCAGTTGCATTTGCCCTCATTGTTCACAAATTCATTTATTCTCCTGATTTCCTGTACAGTTGTATTTGCATTATCGTGTGTGTGTCCTTTTATCTTGTTTCCCATCATGCTTTCCTCCAGCCCCATGTCATTCCCATTTTTCTGGATAAAGGAATTGGCTGCTAATCTGTGCCCTGAATCCACACTCCTTGTAGGGTAGGTGCCTGATGAGCAGGCCCCTCACCACAGGGCCAGATTCCTGGAGGGCTGGGAGCTGACCCTTGCTTTGTGTGTGTCTAAAGAGGGCTGCACCTCCATTAAAAGGCAAGCACGGCCAGGCAGGATCCAGTTGTCACTGCCTGCAGCGCTGGGATCAGCAGAGGACTGAGGAGGAGGAGAGAGAATAAGAGTCTTTAACAACAGATAAACCACTCATCAGACCACCAAAACTGCCAAAGGCCAGCTCCCCACCTCATTGCTGTCCTAAGCCATTTAGTAACAGACAACACTGTTCTGGAGATGAAGGAGGCACCCTGCCCTACTCTCTCCTCCCCAAAACGGTGCATTCTGTTTCCTGGATCTGTGAGTCTTTCATGTAATGGACAGTTTATTAGTTGAGATTTAAAACTCAAAGCCACAGGATACAGATTGAATTGCAGTCTCCCCAAGGCTCCTAAAGCTACAGACTCCCGAGTAACCTCCTTGTATTTCCAAAGGTCATACTTGCCTGTGTGATTCCCTTGCAACTACCAAAGGGCGCCCACAGCTGGCAGCCTCCCAATGCAGCCTTGCATACTGTAAAGAGAGACTGTATAACTGCCAGTGAGAGGGGATAGGGAAGAGGAGGGGAGCTCGCATCTGCAAATGATGCCTCTTACCATGCTCCATGCTCACCGCAGCTCTGCATCTCTGCCTGCCAGAAAAGTAAGGTAGGCTTTGCCTGGCTGAAAGAAAATGTACAGCAGGTACCCCTGCCATCTAGGGTAGAAGAGAGCCTCCTACTTCTTAGGCACTGAGGATAAGCTTCTCCTGCGGGTACCCTCATGTTCCTGTGCCCCCAGGGCCTTTACAGCCATCCCCATCGTCTTGGTTCATCTTTTGCTACTATAACAGAATACTAGAGACCGGGCAAATTATAATGAACAGAAATTTATTTGGCTCATGGTTCTAGAGGCTGGAAAGTCCAAGACCAAAGGGATGGCATCTAGTGAGGCCTTCTTGCTGAGTCATAACATGGAGGAAGATATCATATGGCAAGAGAGACAAAAGAAAGGGCCACACCTGCTTTTACAGCAAACCGATTCCCACAATAACAACATTCATCCATTAAAGGTAGCACCTGTCAACACTGTTGTGTTGGGGATTAAGTTGCCAACACATGAACTCTGGGGGACACATTCAGACCACAGCACCCATCTTCTCACAGCTCAGGCCACTGGGTGCAGACTGAGGATGAGTAATGAGGCCTGAAAAGGGGGAGGACCCATCACAAGCCTCCCATAGCCCTCTTTATCTCTCAGGAATCCCAGGTGAACCAGGAGAACTGGGCTCAAATAGTCAGTCTTACAGTCCTGAGAAATCATGTAATCCAAACCAAAATAAGCCAAGAAAACTCAGACACTGTCTGCCATGGGTAACACCAGAATAGTGCCTTCTCGTTCATTTAGGCTCCAACTAAACCCAACAAAATAAGCATAGCCGTTCAAATATCACAGCCTCTGATTGTCAAAGTAGAATATTAATTTTATATAAATCAGAAATGTTATTATTTAATTTTAAATAATAGCAAATTTAGTTACACAAAACATTTAAATAAAAGTATTTAACTGTATATAAATCAGAAATTAATTTTAATTTCTGAATGTGAGTCCCCATTTTGCTGATGGTAGTGAATTTCATCTTGCCAAGTTTAAATAAAGGTCCATGCACACTGTGTCTTCTTCATCCCCACTGTGGTCCTCTCTTAGCTCCACCCTGCCCTTTCAGGAAGCATAAGGACCTTTGGGTATTCTCTTTGCATTAAGATGGGGTATCTGGATTCTATAAGGCTAACTTCAGAGCCCTCTGGCTGTTGCCCAGTCATGTGTGACTTCTCCACCTCTGTGGGGCCCGGCTGCCTGTGAAGAGCTCTAAGAAGTATGTGGTCTCCTTGAGCTGTACCATGGGCAGGGAAGTGCAGGTTACTATGCTCAAGGATCACCCAGACCTGTCTGGGTCTCTCTCATCATCCCCCCAACCAGGGGCTTGGCTCTGACAGTGTGATCCTTTCTTTAAAACACTCCTGACATCAAATTCCATTTATCTTCTCCCTGAACTCAAAAAGTAAAACCAAGGAAACACCTCCAAGGCCATGAAAAAGATTTGTATGTGGCAAGAAAGGCTGTCCTTACATAATTATTCATTCTTTTTAATTCTATTGTTTATGAAATCAACCTTATCCTCCTTCAGGCATTTTGACTGCTGGAACTCAGATAATAATAAATAAAAGTAATAATTTTTTTGAAACAACAGCTTTTCTCTTCTTGGCAAGGAACTGCCAGCTTCACTGCCCATGGTCTAGTTCAAGGAGCTACAGAATCCAGATGACCCTTTTATGGAGCCTCCCTGATTCTAGGTTCCTGCCCTGGATACAGAGCTAGAAAGAGCAAAGAAAGGAAATTCTGTGCTTTTCAAATAAGTCAACCATCAGAGCCCAAAGGAAGTAGAAATAGCTCAAGCTGGTATCATGCAAGCCCTTGTTCAACAAAAACAGAAGTGGCTCTGGCCATGAAAGGCTTTGTCTATATCACAGTTGTCCCAAAGGGAAACACCAGTTAATAATGGTACCCTTCAAACGGCCATTTCTTGGTTATGTTCCCTTATTTTTGTGTTAGTTCCCTCTAACAGAAAGGAAAGGAAAGAAAATTGAGAGAGAAGACTAGAGAAGGAGTGAGTAAGGATCAGCCCATAAGATATAGACACAGAGATTATTTGAGACACATGTGCATAAATAATGAATATTAAATTTAATTTTAACTTTTTCTTTATTAACCAGATTACATTTATAACATTGATGTAATACTATTGTAGTCAACATTTAAATTTTCTTACTTGTGCTAATAATATTCTTTAGAGTCTAGTTTTCCTCCAGTATGCAAAATCCAATCATCGATTACACATTGCAGTTAGTTGAATGTCTTGTTAGTTTCTTTTAATCTGGAATAGTTCCCAGACTTTTTGTCTTTTATGACACTGACTATTTGAAGAATCCAGGCCAGTTGTTTTGCAGAATGTCCTTCAATTTGGGTTTATTTGGTTGTTTCTTCTTGATTAGATTCAAATTCAACATTTTTGGCAGGAATTCTATGCAGGTGGTGTTGTGTCCTCATGTGTCACACCAGAGGCCATAATGATGATTTGTCTATTATTGATGTTAAGTTTGATCACTTAGTTATAGCGGTGTCTGCCAAATTTCTCCACCATAAACGTTCCCTTTTCCCTTTGTAATTAGTAAGTAATCTATGTGACGATACTTTGAGACTGTGAACATCCTCTTCCCAAACAACGGCTCAGCCAATGGTTTTAGAAACCATTAATAATTCTTGCCTGAATTATCACTATGTAATAATTAAAATAATATAAAAATTAATAAAAATAATTGTGATAATATTACAATGATAATTATTTCAATCACCATGGTGGTTGAAAATGGTGCTTTTGTAATTCTGTCATTCATTTTTATTAATTGGCTTTCTTCTACAAAGAAAGGCTTTCCCTTCTACCCTCCCCTTTTATTTAGTATAAATATAGATGGATATTTATAGCAATGAGTTATTTATAGCAATGAGTTATTACTCATCACTGTTATTACTACTTTTGATCCTCAGGTTGTCCGGAATTTGTCCAGGGAAGCCCCTTGAAGCAGATCCTTTGTCATTTTGACACACCTTCAGTTTTAAACACCTTATGGTGATATTTAAGATGAAAGAAAGAAATCAAGGTTGAAATGCTGAAGAAGGAAGAAGAGCTATGAAGGACAAGACAAGAGAAGGATAGTTCTGATGACAATGAAACTTTTTTTAACTAAAACAGAGCTCTTGTCTTCAGTCAGAGCTCTCTGTTGTCCACTACTGGGACTTAAATCTATTCAGGAGCCATAGGGACAGGCCTGACGACAGGAAACATGCATGGAAAGTCTCCTGGGAAGAACTCAAGATTTTTCACCTGATGGGCTTTAAAATATTAAGGCATGCCTAGCAAATAGTCTATTTTCAGAAGGCGGAAGGAAGGTAGGACTCATCCTAAGGAAAGAGGGAGTTGAGCACAATGTATTTGTCCTTGGTTGTTAAAGGAGAATAGAAGTTATTTAAAATGAAAGTATGGGCGGTACTACAGAAATCCACCTCCAGCCAGCCCTGTAGGTGAGAGAGAGGTAACTGAGAGGAATAGGAACTCTAGCTTATGGAGGTTCAAGCAACACTGCTTTGGGACCCTTCTTGCAGAAGGCAACACACAGGGGAGAGAGCTGCACTTCCCTTTGGCAACAGAGCTTGTTATGGAATGAATGTTTGTGTCCCTAAAATTCATACACTGAAATCCTAATCCCCTATGTGATGGTATTAGGACGTGGGGCCTTTGGGTGGTTAATAGGTCATGTGGGTGGAGCCCTCATGAATGGGATTAACGCCTTTATAAAAGGGATCCAGAGAGTTGTCCCTCTCGTTCTCACTCTCACTCTTGCTCTCTTCCTCCCATGCAAAGATCCAAAGAGAAGGGAGCAGCCTGCAACCCAGGAGAGGGCCTGGCCTTGCCAGAACCTGGCCATGCCGCACCCTGACCTCAGACTTCTAGACCCCTGAGCTGTGAGAAATACACTTCTGTTGTTTATAAACCATAGCTAGACTATGATAATTAGTTATAGCAGCCCTAATGAGCTAAGACACAACCCCTAATAGCTTTGGTTTCCAGGGAAGCCACAGCAGAATCTACCTTAGCTGGCAGATCACTTGCACCTGGTGGAACAGTGCAGCCACTACCAGAGAGGGCTTCTTTATGAGAGCCTTGGGACTGACTCACAGAAATATTCAAAATGAAAAGAAGGTAGACTATTTAGATAACTCTACATGAAGAGCCTAGGCCGATTAATTTAGGCTACAAAATAAATAGTCCTTTACCTGGGAAGTAGACATGGAAGTTATAATTATCCCTGAAACAAAGGCTCAGTGGGGTCCTCCTGTGTCTCAAGGCCAACTAGCTAGTAAGCAGTATTCACAGGACCTGAACTCCTAGTCCAACATCCTCTCCACCTAGCAGGAAGGAAATGAAGGCAGATGTGGAATTCTAGAAGGATGGAAAGAGAAGTCAACATCACCATAGTAAGAAAAGTGTGGATGAGAACGATATACAAAGAGTCAGAATGGTCTTCACACAGGAGCCAAGAAGGTCACCTCAGGAACCCCCAGACTGAGGAAGAGATTCTGTGGCAGCCAAAGGTACCCCAGGGCAGCACCATGAAGGGACAGGAGAGATCGAGAACATGCTTTACTGGCTCTGCCTCAGATGACCAACAAACACGGTCCATAGTAAAATGGAATGGGGAGAATAAAGGAAAAACTGCACCTCAACGAGAGCAGAAGTGATCACAGGCAGAATCACAGCGGGGAAAGAAGGCAAGAAGCAAGAACAATGAAACAAAAGTCCATGTCAGGTCTTTGTTGGGCAATACCCACTATTCATAAGTATTTGTGATAGATGAAGGTGCCTTCAGGGAAACACTTCAACAAAAGCACAAGATCAGACTTTGATGGGAATGGCTGCCAGTCCCTAATACAAACCTGTGCTTATTTATTTTAAATCTCTGAGCATCACTTACAAGAAAAATACACTTTCCTTCCAAAACTAAGTTTGCTTATATGCATTGTCTATTGCCTCCCCCTAGTGATTGGATATGTGAAATGCCATAAGAATCCATTGGCAGAGTTGGAGGAATTAAGTGACCCCGATGATGGTGATGACAATGACGACAATGATGATGATGATGCCTCTTTATACTTCAACAGTATTGCACGCTCCTCAAAATGCTTTCACACAGGCAATTTCATGTATCTGGATAACTACTCTGTAAAATAGGCAATATGGATTTCACCTCCACATCATCTCACACTGACATTGCTTTGGAGTCTATTAATCAAAATCGGAGAAAGAAAACAACCTAGGGATATGGAGTTAGACCTACATTTGAAGCCTAGTGCCACCACGCACCCCTTTGTGATTTCGAGCCAGTGGCTTAAACCATGAGCCTCCATTTCCATATGTGTAAAATGGGGTTGAGACGGCATATATCATAGAGACACAATAACCACTAAATGAATCATTCAGTACTGGCTTGAGCACTGTGCCTGGTGTGAGGTAAGACCTTTTAAAATATCATGGTTGTTGTTGTTGCTGCTGCTGGTGCTACTTTAAATGGCATCTTTTAGAAGTGGCCTTTCACTTCCTTAGGATCACTTTTATGATTTCTCAGCCTGCTGGGAGACAATTCTTCCTTGTATCTAACTGAAAAACATGAACTTTAACTACTTAAATCTACTTTCAGCCAGATGCAGGAGCTTGTGCCTATAATCCCAGTGCTTTGGGAGGCTGAGGCAGGAGGATTGCTTAAGGCCAGGAGTTCAAGTCTGCAGTGAACCATGATCACACCGCTGCACTCCAGCCTGGGTGACAGAGCAAGATCCTGTCTCAGGAAAAAAAAAAAAAAAAATCTACTTTCTCTTTCTCAATTTTCCTCATTTTCCAGTTATTTTTCCATCCTTGGCCTGGCTTATGACCTGTCTTAGGGTTCATTTCTGAAGCAGAAGAACCTTGGCATGACAAGAAGAGCAAAACTGCAGGATGTCCTTTCCGGATGCTCCTTCAGATCCTATAAAGTCTGCCTGTCCACCCTAGGAACCCTGAGAGCCAAGTGCAACCAGAAGAGCACATTAGACCAGGCATTGCTCAGAACAATTCTCTTCCTCAAAGACTATCCCCTGGTGGTTAAAGAGGAACTAGTGGTCATAAGAAAGTATGGAAAATCAGATAGGGAGCTTTTTAAGACTCTAAATCTGGTTTATTATCAGTGAGCAAGCTTATGAAGCACACATGCACCCGAGTGCGTGCGCGCACACACACAGAGGTTCAGCGATTATGGGTTTATGAGATCTGCTTGGGGATAGCGAAAAGTAATTCCTGAAGTCAGCTACCAAAAATAGCTCCAGCACCTGGGCTTAGCAGATGTCAGGATGAAGAGCAAACAGCTTTTTCTTGAGCAAACACCTTTGACACAACCACAAGTCACCCAGGCAGCCCTCATCGCAGGTGCTGGCCTGTCTCCACTTCATGGAGGAGTCAAGAGTCTGCCACGTCCCATGAGGCCTTGTGAAATAATAAGCAGGAGAGAAAGTAAAATGGCATTCAGGAACTACAGAAACTTCTTTATCCTGATGCTTCCTTCCTACTGCTGAAGAAAACACCACCCTTGCCACCTCCAAGTGGCAGAAATCTATAATTCTTTTTCCTGCATACTACGAAGGTCTTTCTCAAAAGTTATGCCCTGGGATGTGAGATACCAGCCCACAAAATCAAGCCGGTGCATGCCTCTCTGCAATGAGCTTGGAGAACTCATACTCCAGTCCCTTAAGTGCACACAACAGACTCCATCCAAGTCTCAGTTTCTTCAAAGCTTCCATCCTTCCCTGTGAACCCACACCAAGGGTGGACAAAACTGTAACAAACCAGGGACCTGCCATGCTGACCCCACCTCAGGAAACAGGGACAATTGGGAACCAGAGGCCTAATTCACGGTGCTTAGCATCGTATTTGCACCACCATATTTGTGTTTAACAATGTCTGATTGAAGGATTCTATTCATGCACATAGAAAAAAACCCTAAGATGTCTCCAAGTCTTAGGTGTTGGTGGGTGAGGGGTATAGGACCAAGAAGATATGATGAGCATTCATTGAGTACCGTCTACATGCCAGGCAGTGTAAGATGCTTGACCCACGTTTATCCTCTAGCCCTCACAATGATCTATGAGAAGGTGTTAGAATCCTTGCTGGATAGATACAGAGATTGGGGTTGTAAAAGTTTTGGTCAGTCACTGATGGCTACACAGCTTGAGGACCAGAACAAGAATTTGGAACAAAAGGCTGTCTACTTAAAGGTGGTTTGATTACAATGCTGACATGCTAAGAAGCAGCAAATGTTACTGTGAGTGGGAACTGTCACCTGAAAAGATGGCTCACTTGGCTGGGACAAGCTTGGCTAAGGCAGCATTTAACAGGCAAGCTGCGCACCTCCTCAGTCCAGTCTGGACACCCAAATCTTGACTGCAGTTGTCAGTTGAGGGCTACCTTATTCAAGAACTGAAGAAGGTTCTTTAACTTTATGAAGCCAGCACAAAGAACCAGATAAGAATGACCACATTCACTCTAGGGAATGAGGTTGAGAGCATAGAGGTTCTAGTGTCACATTACCTGGGTGACGCCTTGATTAAGCCACTTAGTAGCTGTATGATCTTGGGCAAGTCAATGAATCCCTTTGGGTCTCAGTTTTCTCATCTGTACAATGGGATAATAATGGAATCTACTTCATTTAGTGGAAGGTTTAATGAGATGATATCCTGAAAGTACTTAGCATAGCAGCTAAAACATTGCAATTATTCAATTCATGCTCACCACTATTACTATATTACTATCATTACAGTTATCAATCATAATTATATACAATAAAAGATAAATAATCCATACTGGGGTAGACTCATATTAATTTTCAAATTCTCCTTGTTGGAATTGAACAGCTTTAGGAAATGTCTTTCTTTTCTTTGGTTTTGCATTTTCTGCAGATTCTGTTCCATGCAACATGTGCCCTTTCCCCATCTATCTTCATCCCAGGACCAGGAGTGAGGCAGAGCTTCCAGACTGGTCATCAGACACCAGCGTGGTCAACAGAGCATTCACAGGGGCTGTGATGGAGGTCTGGTGGTAGTAGTTCTAGGGCCTAAGGAAAAGAGCTGTCAACTGCCCTGTTCATCAACGCCTTGTCCCCTGACTTGTTCCTTTCCTTGAACCAGGGTCCATAACACTAAATGCAAGGAATAACTAATATCTGCTCCAAGTCCACATATTTCTATAAAAAGTTTCCATTTTGAAGGGAAAGTCACTTTCTTGCTTTACCACCACTTGTTGGCATATACACATAAGGTACTGCAGTGTATCATCAGGGTTCCCCAGAGAAATAGAACCAATAGGGTAGACAGGTTCTATTATAAGAGATTTATTATAAGGAATTGGCTTATGCAATTACGGAAGCTGGTAAGTCCCAAGGTCTGCAGGGAGAGTCGGCAAGCTGGAGACCCAGGAAGAGCCAATGCTTCTGTTCAAGTCGTGCAGGCAGGAAAAAAAGCTATCCTGGTTTGAAGGAAATCAGGCAGGAGGGTCTGACTTCCTTCAGAAAGACTCAGGGGAGGGTCAGCGTATTTGTTCTACTCAGGCCTTCAGCTGATTGAATGAGGCCCATCTACACTAGGGAAGGCAATCTGCTTTACTCAGTCTACAGATTTCAATGTTAATCTCATCCCAAAGTACCCTCACAGAAACACCCAGAATAATGTCTGACCAACCAGGTTGACACATGAAATTAACCATAACGGCCAGGCACTGTGGCTCACGCCTGTAATCCCAGCACTTTGGGAGGCCGAGGCAAGTGGATCACAAGGTCAGGAGATCAAGACCATCCTGGCCAACATGGTGAAACCCCATCTCTACTAAAAATACAAAAAATTAGCCGGGCATGGTGGTGGGCGCCTGTAGTCCCAGCTACTTGGGAGGCTGAGGCAGGAGAATGGCCTGAACCCGGGAGGTGGGGCTTGCAGTAAGCAGAGATAGCTCCACTGCACTCCAGCCTGGGCAATGGAGCAGCAAGACTCCGTCTCAACAACAAAAAAAGTAACCATTACACGCAGTATGAGGTTTTCCTCCCTGCATTGCAGCCGTCTCCCGCTGGGCCCTCCATCCTCAGCCTGTGATTTAGTGATGATGGAGTGTTTATCCACCCTCGGCCTGTGATTTAGTGTTTATACTCTGCTCTTGCCAGGGGCAAGGCAGACTGAGTATGAGCTGAAAAATACCTCCTGTAACACAGAGACAAAAATTCACCACATTTTGGTAGCCAGGTCTGACTTGAATCCTAGTCCTACCTCTTCTGGGTTTGTGGATCATGGAAATGTTGCTTAATCTCTTCAATCCTCAGTTTCCTCATTCTTAAAATGGGCATCATATTAGCCCACTCTTGCAGGAAAATCAAGAGGATGAAAGTAACATGTAAAATACTGGACCCTGTTAGGCACGTCATAAGTGGGAGCTCACTGTTCCCATGGAAGCTCGTACATGGCTCCCGGCTGCAGCAGTTTGAGTGTGGTTTCTGCCCTACCATTTCCTCCTGCCTAATCATGCAGGATCCTCCACTACCTCGAGGCTAATGGCCCTCATACTGTGCCTCTTACGATATTCTTGCTGTTGGGCTTCATTAATTGTTGCAGAAATCTGTTAGGTACAACCCTCTTGAGACTCCTACTGTGCCCCAGAATAGCTTACAACTCTTCACATTAAAAATGAGCATCCTCAACCCTTCTTTTCTCACCCCAAGCCTCCTGGGACATGTTTAAAACAATAATCAAAGCAGCATAACCCGTTGACACAAGCCTTGAATAAAAGCAGGCTGTCCCTAATCCCATTCCTTTTGAGCTCATTCAACAACTTGCAGTCCCACTTTAAATGAAATCTTTCTTTCCAAGGGAGAGAGAGGAAGTGTTTAGCATCCTAAAGTCACTGCTACCAACCTACCTCTTCCTCTTCATTCCTCCTGAGTGCCCCTTCCTGCTCTCTCTCACCCTTCTTTCTCAACAGTCTCCCCACTTTCCTGCTATCCTGCCCCAATATCAGTGATGATGATGATGGTAACTGAAAACACAGCCTGAACACTTACTCTGTGCCAGGCACCGATATGAGCAATTTACACACACTAAGTCATTTATTTCCCACAGTGCATATTACTGTTATCCTTGTTTTCCAGATGAGGTGACAAAGGCAGCAACATGTTTGAAGAGCTTGTCCAAGATCCCAGGACTAGTGCATGCCCAAATCCACCACACATTAAGGATTTTCCAGCCATCCTTGAGCCCCTCTTCTCTTTCACTCTTACCCTCAGTGCTACCAGGTCCTGTCTCTTCTGCCTCCTAAATAACTCCCGAACCCATCCCTTTCTCTGTCCTGAGATGGGCCTGCTTTTTTACAGCTTGGGCTCTCATCACCTCTTCCCTGGATTCTCACTGCTAAAATCTCTTCATTGATCTCACTGCCACTAATGATGACTCCTCCCCCACATCACCCTCCACATAACCACATTCAGTCAGCCACTCACTTGTTCACTAAGCATTACTAAGTATCACAAAGCATTAGTAAGCAGCTAACATTGCCAGGCATAGTAGCAGATTTGGGGTCACCAAAGTCAGTCTGTGACTCCAAGGAACTTACAGTATTGGGAAAGTCAGATGAAAGAGGATGAAAGTAACAAATAACAAAAATAACAAATACTCAATAGTAATTGAATGTGAGATGGGAACTCAGAGGAAGGACTACCAGATTCTGCCCAGTTTGATGTAATAGGACTTATTTTGCCTACGGTTCACTAGAGTGATTTAAATAAAATCAATGGTATTTAGTCTTAGGTTTTTGTTTTTTTGTTGTTGTTTTGTTTTGTTTTTACATACCCAGAAGTCTGGAAACAAGAGGTTAAAGGGGTGGGTGAGAGTTTCATTGATTTTAGGGCCAATTCTCCCGCAATTCTTTTGGCCTTTCTTCTTGGTCACAAGACGGCTGCTGCATCACCAGCCATCGTGTCTATGTTCAAGGCAAGAAAAGGAGAAAAGGAAAAAGGGCTAGATCAGCTCATGTGTTCTTTAAAAAAAAAAAATCCAAGAGAACTTTTGCTTTTCCAGAAGCCTCCCTTGCAGACTTTTACTTAGTGGTCACAGCCCAGATCTAGTTTACATGGCCACTTTTAGCTGCAAGGGAAGTTGGAAAAGTGAATATTTGGTTTTCAGCCCCTCTGGTAGACAAGCAGTAAGGGAGAAGGAGATGTGATGTGACATTTAGATAGCCAGACCACACATGGGCAGGAAAGTTTCAAAGCAGATGTGATGCTTAAGCCAAATCTTGATTTCTAATTCATAACCTGTATTAGTTCGTGTTCACGCTGCTGATAAAGACATATCTGAAACTGGGAACAAAAAAAGGTTTAATTGGACTTACAGTTCCACATAGCTGGGGAGGCCTCAGAATCATGGCAGGAAGTGAAAGGCACTCCTTACATGGCGGCGGAAAGAGAAAATGAGCAAGAAGCCAAAGCAGAAACCCCTGATAAACCCATCAGATCTCGTGAGACTTATTCACTATCATGAGAATAGCACAGGAAAGACCAGCCCCCATGATTTAATTACCTCCCCCTGGATCCCTCCCACAACACGTGGGAATTCTGGGAGATACAATTCAAGTTGAGATTTGGTGGGGACACAACCAAACCATATCATAACCCATAAATGAGTGCCATTATCAATGTGCTAGTCCTCATTCAGAAATGCTTTGAGAGTGAATTCTATGTATAGAATTTTCATATTATCATTACCACGTACCTGTTCAACAACAGGAAGGCAGAACTATTTGGACAAAGATGGAAACACATGTAACGTTATTCCATTGTCCTCTCCTGTACTTCCTGCTCCATCCCCTGCTCCCTCTCTGCTCTCCAGCACCCTGCATTCCCTTCTTTCCCTATACTGCTTCAGGCCTTAGCTTAGACATTGTGTTCTTCTAGGAGCCCTCCCTAGCCTAGGCTCAGTGCCCTTCCTGCTTGGTTTTCTGTCTTTGTCATCCCCACGGCTGTCCCAAGTTTTATGGAAGCACCAGTATGTCTCTATTGTTCTTTGCTGTGGCTCTAGCCCCAGAACTTCTGCTTGGTTCCTAGAAGATGTACAATAAAAACTTGTTGAATGAACAAAAATCACAAATCCTCCATAGATATACTGTAGTATCCCCATATTTTTAGGCAAGTGCCTTTCTTCCTAGCCAAAAAGCAAGCAAGAAAGCAAACAAACAAAAACCACCCTAGAAATGAAGCCGAGAAGGAACTGGCTTAATCCAGATAGGGCTCAATATCAACCAAGGTGCTACTTTCAGTTGACATCTGTACATAATCCTAATATTGGAACCCAAATTAGAAATAATAAGAAAGACAAACCAACAATCAGGAGACGGTGCTCAAAGGACCCAAACCGGCTTTCTGGCAACAAGGGCCAGCTCCCTGCTACAGACACGCCTCGGAACACAGGCTGGCCCTTGGCGTGTGCTCACAGGGACGGAGGGAGACGAACACTTGCTGAGGGCCCAACACGCACCAGGCCCTCCACACGCCATCCCATTTTTCTCATAACCCTCTGAGGTACAGTGGGTATGCTGTTTGTGGGAACATGCAACAAGGCTATAACATGCTGTGTTAACTAATAAGCCCTAGTGGGTAAACACAATAGAAGATCATTTCTCACCCATGCAAATTGTGCTGTGGGTACTGCCCTGCTCAGCTTTCCTCTGGGCAGTGACCCTGGGACCCGAGCTCCCTGGTGTCCTGGTGTGATTCTGCCAACTTTGAGTCCTTCATTTCCATCCTTAATGATCTCCCACCTGCAACTCCCTTGAGAGCAAGAACATGCTATTTCAACTAGTCGCTGATTTCTTCCTCAATTCATAGGTGTCTTGTGGTTTCTTTGCCTTTTGTCTGATGAGGTCTCTTCTTCCTCCAGATGGCCCTACTGGATAGATGCCAAGACAATCCCACTGGCTTTCTCTCTAACATGACTCATGTCTGGTCCATGGCAGACATCTACACACCCTTTGTTCTGAAAAATTTGGGAAATGCAGGCCATCCACATAGCCACCACTCCCTTATTTTGCCATCAAAGTAGCCATGTCTTGACCTTTGTATTTTCTGGGATGGAGTCAGGCCCCAGTCTACTCTGTTTTCCAAATGCAGAGGATGCATAACAAACTGCCAAGTTGGTCTCGTGGAAGATCCTCCCTCTTTAGATGAAGGGTTCCCCCATTTCTGACCCTTGACGGCAGTGGAACTCACAGTACAATAATAGCAATAATAGCTTAACAGCACTAAAGAATACCCTTGGCCGGGCGCGGTGACTCATGCCTGTAATCCCAGCACTTTGGGAGGCCGAGGCAGGCAGATCATTTGAGGTCAAGACCAGCCTGGCCAACATGGTGAAACTATGTCTCTACTAAATATACAAAAATTAGCTGGGCGTGAAGGCAGGTGCCTGTAATCTCAGCTACTTGGGAGACTGAGGCATGAGAATCACTTGAACCCGGGAGGCAGAGATTGCAGTGAGCTAAGATCACGCCATTGCACTCCAGCCTGGGCAACAAAGCAAGACCCTGTCTCAAAAAAAAAAAAAAAAATACCCTGGGGCTGAGGAAGAGTTTGCAGGAAAAGACAAACTTGGAAGGGGAGGCTCAAACCTCATGGAGAAGGCATGGCTGCAGCCCAGGAGTGGCAGAGAAGCTAGCTGGGTTGCCCTGGGTGAGAGCTGTTCCACTGTTGGACAAGTACAAAACTCCCACCCAGGGTGCAGACGGGCAGGAAGCCACAGCCAAAAGTGGTGCTATCAGTTTCTTGTGGGTGCTATAACAAATGACCACAAACCTAAAACAACACAGATTTATTCTCTTACAATCCTGGAAGTCAGAAGTTGAACACAAATCCCAACCCAGCTGTCAGGGCTGGGTTCCTTTTGGAGACTCTAGGGAAGAACCCTCTTCCTTGTCCTTTTCAGCTTCCAGAAAGCCTAGTCCTTGCCTCATGGCCCCCGTCCATCTTCAAAATCAGCAGTGGCAGATGAGCCCTCACACTGCAGCACTCCAAAATCGTTTCCATGGTCACTTCTCATTACCTGACTGAATGTTCTGTCTCCATCTTCCACATTTAAAGGACCCTTGTGATTACATTGGGCCCAGCCAGATATCCAAAATCATCCCTCATCTTTAGGTCAGTTGACGAGCAACTTTAATTCCATCTGTAACCTTACTTCCTCCTTGCCATGTAACAAAACCTAATCATATCTTCTAGAGATCAGGACATGAACATATCTGGGGCCATTACTCTGCCTATCACACTAGAAAACAGAAAACACCCCCTAGGCTGGCAGGCCTAGCGGGGGGAAGCCGCCACTATGGTATCTACAAGATTCTTCCTGTGGGGGTTGGTAAAACTCTGTAAGTCCATATATGTATGTGTGTATATATATATATAATACACACACATACACACACACACACACACACACACACGTTCTTGACAGCCATACCATAGGAGCAGTAAGCAGATAGAAAACACCAGAACCAGGAAGAGAAGGTCCTTTTCCTTCCATGTCCCTCCAACAACTTCTACTGACAAAGCTTAACATAAGTGCACCTGCTCCAAAGGAGAAACGTTTAAAGGACCCAGCTCCACTTTAGGACAAACAATGAAAAGTAGGTTTGCAGCTGAGAAGCAGTAAGTTTATAACTGGCTCAGGGGGCCTTTAAATTGGGGGTGGTAACCAAGGATGGCAGTAATACGAGGCTGGTGAGCTTACTGGTCTTAATTTCCAGAAAAACCCTGGTGTACAGTTACTAAAGAACTGAGGATTAGAAGGTAGCCAGCTGGTGGCCAGCCACACTTGTAGATGTGAAGGCCAGTGTAGAGCAGCTGAGCCCGTAGACCCTAAGACCTGTGTAGAATGGGCCCTGGGGGGAGCCAAAGGCCAGGACTATGAATAACGCCTAAAAATTTATTGCAAACTGCAAAATATTTCAACATTTATAATGTCTAAGACATCAAATTGCACATCATCTCATTCAGCTCCATCCCTCCCGGGCCTAATTAGGCCACCCTCAATCTACAACCACTTTGGGAAAGGAGTTTTTTTTCTTTTATTTAAGTTATGGCATAGAAAGTAGCCTCAATCCCAAGTCCTATCACTCACCTTATAATTCAGCAGCTGGTGAACTCCCTTCCAGATTTCATTTGGAATTTGTAACCTCGAATCCCTCAGCCACTTCCATAAAGGCATGTAAAATATGATCTCATCAGACACACCAAGAAGCCAGGTGAAACAATCACATGATCTCTCAAGGAAGTAAAGATATCAAGCCTTAACACTTAATGAATTTCAACTTGATTCTGCTCTGTAGTTAATGAAGTTTTCAAAGTGTGGCTCTCAAACTTCAGATCTTCTCTTCAGATCTGGCTATTGATATTGCTGAGGGCTATGGTTGTGGGAAGTGTCAATATCACTAAAATGTGCTTATTTGCTCTATCATGATTAGGGTAATTTAACTTTGGGACTCTTAACATTCAAACATTTCAAATAAAAGGAAACAATATGGCTGTCATTAAAATGGTAGTAACAGAATCTGCCATTTGTTCATTTTCTGGCAGGAAGACAAATGGTCCCACATTGAAGCCTCAGTTGTGCTTATTCTAATCATTTAAATCGAGTTGGGTGGCTTATTTTGCCAATCGCAAAAATGCCACAGTTTGTGGAATTTTTCTCTGCAATTATCCCTGCTTCTAAACTTTCTCTTGGGATAAATTGCATGAGCAGACATTTTTCCCTCTTAAGCCTATGAGTAAGTTAGACTGAAACGTTGGTGCAGTAAGTCCTACTTCCAGCTGACTTTCTGTATGTCATCTATAACATGATACAAACTTGCTTTGTCTTGGTTACCTCACCTACAAAAGGCTGATGATAAGTCTAGTAAAGTCTGTTATCTGGCATGGAAGGAACTTGGGTGTTTGGAATTCTGCTATTATAATAGAAATAAAGATATGCAGGGTGGGGAGTAGAGGGAGCAAGACATTCAGGACAGTGGCATGTACTCTGATAGGGTCTTTACTGGTTCAGAATCTTGTGCTTTTTCTTTTTCTGGAACAGAATGAAGATTTTTAAATCTTTTGCTGTGAGGTTGAACAAGCACCAAAGAACCAAACTTATCACGAGGTCAGGAGATCGAGACCATCCTGGCTAACACGGTGAAACCCCGTCTCTACTAAAAAATACAAAAAACTAGCCGGGCGAGGTGGCGGGGAGGCTGAGGCAGGAGAATGGCGTGAACCCGGGAGGCGGAGCTTGCAGTGGGCTGAGATCTGGCTACTGCACTCCAACCTGGGCGACAGAGCAAGACTCCGTCTCAAAAAAAAAAAAAAAAAAAAGTTTATACCTTTTTATAATTCTTCTATTATCATTTTAGTGAGATCTTAGGAGGGAGAAAATTTTATTCAATATGCTTTCTTTAATGCAAAGTTGGAAGCCTGACCGTGAGGGATTCTCTATTTCACTCCTGGCCTCTCCCAGCCCTTTGCAATCCTGGAAAACAATTTTTGGAAAATGCGAACTGGTGCCCAAAGCCCTCAGAGGCCAGGGGCCAGATAAAGGGTACATTTATTATAAAGATAATGGTTACAGAGAGAGGTTTAGTATCCAGGCAACCATTTTAAAAACAATAGTAACAGCTAACATACATTAAGTTTATGTTCCAGACACTAGCCTGAGTGCTTTATGAGCATTCTCTTACCTCACCCTTATAGCAGCCCTATGAGGCAGGGAGAATGAGAAACATTATTGACTTCCTGGAGTTGCTGTGAGGGTAAAATGGGGTGAGGATAAACCATTAGGGAGAAAGGAGGTAGCACATGGAAAGTTCGACATATGTTAACTATTGTTATTACCGCTGTAGCAAAAAAAAAACACAAAGATCACAAAGAATATCAATAGGAAGGTGGATCAGCTCCAGACACAGTGCCTTGGCAGGAGGGAGCTAGGAAAATGAAGTCGAAGAGTGACTTCTGAAGGGGAGAGACTGATGGGCAATGCAGCGATACTGTCCCTGACTCCCTCCTGCTCACCATATCCCAAATTATCACTCCCTCATAATATTCCTTTTCCATGATTTGATGGCTGGAGAAGCCCTGTTTACTAAAATAATGATCTGTGCAAAAGACTGATACAGATTATCCTGGTGGACGTCTCTTAATGTTCAGTTATAGCTTGGTATTTTGGTTTATGTTTTTAAGAACATTTAAGTACAAGTCTTGTATATACATGTTGATAGCAGCTTTATTTATAGTAGGCAAAAACTGGAAAAATACAAACATTCATCTATAAATGAACAGATAAATCAACTGTAGTATATACATACAATGCCACGTACTCAGAAATAAAAGGGACTACTGATTTTTATTATGTTGAGTGAAAGATGCCAGACAAAAAATAAGCACCTACTGTATGATTCTCAAAACTGCATATTACCATAGAGAGACAGAAAGCATATCAGGAGTTGCTTGGGGACAGGAAAGTGGGGGAGAAGACAAGTTACAAAGATACACAAGAAATCTTTTGTGGGTAATGTTTATGTTCATTATCTTGATTGTGGTTCATATTGCAAAATTTATCCAACTGTACACATATGTGTGATTTATTCTACATCCATTATATTTTAATAAAACAGTTTAAAAACAAACCATGAGATCTCAGTTAACTCCCACTATATTGGCAAAAAAAAATGATTTGTAGAATAATACCAAGTATTGTGAAGTTATAGAGCAATAGAAACTCCCACATACTTTTTATGGAAATGTAAATTAAAACAATCACTATAGAAAACAGTCTAGTGGTTCCTATTAAAATGGAACATGTGCATATTCTATAAGCCAAAGTTCCATCCCTAGGTATATACCCTAGAAAAGCTCATATCCTCATACCCAAAAATATATGTACCAGAATATACATAGCACCATTATTCACAACAGCTCATATTCTAAAAAATGAACCCTGTTACTGTCCATTTAGAACAGATGGGTAAGGAAATTTTGGTGTATTCCCTCAACAAAACATTATATAGGAAGATGAAGGGGGAAAAGGAAAAAAGAGACGGGAAAGAGAAAGGGAAAAGAAGAAGGAACTCAAACTATATGCAACCATATTTATGACTCTCATAGAATAATGTTGAACAAAAAAGGCACATCACATTAATCATCCATCTTAGTAAAGGTCAAAAGCATGTAAAACTAAATAATATACTACTGGATGTGTAAACCTATACAAAAACACTACTTACAATAAAAAAAGGAATAGCATACACAAATTTGGAATTGTGATTATGTCTGTGAGTGGTTGGAGTTGGATGGGATTGGAAAAGGATATCCGAGGAAACTCAAAGTAATGGTAACATTCTCTCTTTTAAATAGGATAGCAGGCAACCAAGCGCTCATTGCATTCTTATTTATACCTCACATGTATTTTGCAACTGTCATTCTCAATCAAATCAATATTAAACAAAAGTAATTTTAAGAAACAGTTATTACCAAATATTCAACTTAGGCACTGGAAAGCTCTATAAAGACTCCAAAGAATAAACTCCTAAAGCAATACAACTTTCTAGATAACCTTCCAATGCACCAGTAGCAAAATGAAACATGCATTTAAAACACTAAGCATGGCACCTGGAAAACACTCAATAAATATTTGCAATTATTATAACTGCCATTATTTTGTTGTTGTAATTATTACTAATAATACATGTTAATCGCTTTACAGAAGCATCAGTCACAATCTAGTTAAAAACTGTAAAGTTAATTCCTTCCTAGGCCATTGTAAGAGTGAATAGAAACTGGGGCAATTATGTGTTAAGGCTACTCATGATATTAAAACCAGGTGCTCAGCACATGTGCAAAAGTTCTCTATTCTCCATGCAAATGTGGGTAGGAAATGCAAGCTAGTTTATTCAAAATAGGTGTCAAGATACAGGCAGAAAGTTACCAGGATTAGTTGTCAGGAAAAAAACCTGTTTCATCTGACTGGACATGTTTATCTATTCTAACAGAAGACTAAGTCTATAGAGACCGTTACCTAACAGAACATTAGGGCTAAGACTCCATAAAAACTTTTGTTCCTGGGTTCCTATTTTGTCCTCATAGTATTAGGTGAATAAACCACCCTGTCCTTGTTACCAAAAATGGGAAAAACTTATATTTTTCTCATCTTACATTATTCCAAGCAATTCCTTCTTCAAGGGGATAAAAATCATAATATTGGTCAATTGGAGGAGAACAGCATTCATGCATATTCAGACTTTGTGGGGGCGGATAACAAAGAAATTCACTGAAGAGTAAAAAAGCTTAAATTTGACTTATTTCTGAAAAAAAAATTCCCTGTGTGACATGATGAGAAAATATCAAGAAACACCAAGAGAACCACCAACTGGAGCCAAGCACATGTTGCAATCTCTGTTCCTCTCCAAATTTGTAGAATTTATAGAAATGGTATAAAAATACTTAGTAAATATTTTAAAACCTTGAAAACAAGAACACTCATTTAATAAGAAACTGTGAAGAAACTGCAAAAGAAGAAAGGCAAATTGAAAACCATATGCATAACTTTCAGTGTGTTCCCCAAACCAGCAGCATCAGCTGCTGGGAATTTGTTTGAAATGCAATTTCTTGAACCTTAACCCACACCCACTGAAGCAGAAACACAGTTTGGGAACTGGGAACGTATCAATTAACAAATTTGAATTTAACAAATATAAAACATACTTTCAATAGTTTGGAACATTTACAGATATTGACTATATAATTGGCAACAAAGGAATTGTTAAAGAAAACTTGCATTATTGCATTTGGGTTAGAATTTGCTAGTCACTGATACAGTTTGGATGTTTGTCCCCTCCAAATCCATGTTGAACTGTAATCCTCAGTGGAGGTAGGGCCTAGCAGGAAGCATTCGGATCACTGGGGCAGACTCCTCATGATTTGCTTAGCATGATGAGTGAGTTCTTGCTCAGTTAGTTGACGCGAGATCTGGGTTGTTTAAAAGTGTGCAGCCCCTTCCCCTTCTCTCCTGCTCCTGCTTGCCATGCAATACTCTGGCTCCCTCTTTACTTTCTGCCATGATTATAGGCTTCCTGAAGTCTCACCAGAAGCAGATGCCAGTACCCTGCTTTCTGTACAGTCTGCAGAACCGTGAGCCAATTAAGCTTTTCCTTATACATTACACTGCCACGGGTATTTCTTTACAGCAATGCAAGAAGTGACTAACACCATCACGTTTTTATTTTATTTACATAGCCAGCAAGGAGAAAAACTAGATGCAGAGGTTTGATAAGCCTGCACAATTTAGGTGGCAACAGAACTTACCAACACAATTCATCAACATAAGTAAGCAAATTTCCATTTCCTATAACTACAGTCTGTGGATTAACTTAACAATGACATATTTTATGTATTTTGAAATGAATACTGCATTCACTAGATAAACAGGAACTTTGTATTTGGCACTGGATGAAATCCCAAGAACTCTGTATTGAATAGCTCAGGAAGAACCTGCTATTGACTCATAAACTCAAAACTGCTAGATTCTTCATAGCAAAAGCAAGAGACAACGCAGAAATGCAAATGTAAATAAGACCTTTCTCCACCTATCTGACTCTGTTTCCTGTGTTCTGAGATCACTGGAAAATAAATATTCCCCAACTCCCTCTTATTTTTTAACTGAAGAAGGCAATTACCAGCCTGGTATAGTAACTTGAAAACTCAAACTTTCAGATAATGAGATCATTTCCTGCCAAAGCTTCACATTCTTCTTGACACATTCTTATTCTAAATCAAGACTAAATAAATTTTTTTTTTGGTTTATAATTTCTTTTTGAAGTCTCCACAAATTCAGGAAATTGGTGTCATATAGGTCATATTCACTGACACAAATGCAATATTAGAAAAGGATCCTTTAAAAATCTATGCATGTGAAAAATATGTAACACACTCCGAAAAAAAAAAAGCTTAAAGCCCAACTGAAAGTTAAATAAAATTTGCATAAACTGATGACAACTTACATGTCCCTTAGCAGAGGAATGTATAAATTGTGGCATATTCATAGTTTAAAATGAAAAAATTTTAAAGTTAATATTGAATGAATAAAGCAAATGGCAGAACGATTTATATAAATTTTGAAAACATGCTAAATAGTATTACGTTAGTTATGGATACCTACCTATGGTATTAATTGATAACAACATGAAATTAAATGATAAATCTCAGCTTCAGTGCAGTGGCTACCTCCGAAAATGGAGGGAAATGGGATGGGGGTTATACAAGATGTTTCAACTGTAGCTAATGTTTTCTTTTATTTAAAAAATTCAAGCAAACAGAAGGTGGAGGAACACAGGCTTTTTCTCTTATTTTCTATGCTTTTCTATATGTTTGAAATACTTACAAATTAAAAAAATTAAAAACTGGAATACAACAGAATACCTATGTATCAAAATCTGAGATGCAGGTAAAGAAGTCCAGAGGAAAATATATAGCCTAAATTATTAGAAAACAAGAACTGAAAATAAATGAATTAAAATTTACAGGTAAGTTGGCAAAGAAAATAAAAAGAATAAAAAGTATAAAAACATAAATGAATTGAATATAAAATAAAATACATAAAAAATAGTGCTAAGTTGTCCAGTATAATTTAAAACTGTTGGAAAAATAAACCAACATGCCAGATCAGTGACTCAAGTTTTTGATCTCAGAACTGCTTTAGACTTAAAAACTTTTGTTGTTTCTATCAATATTCAATGTACTAGAAATTAAAACCAAGAAAATTGGAAGTTTACTAATTTAAAATAACAATATAATGAACATATTTTCATGAACTATAACTTCATTTTCCAAAACTCAAAAGATAAAATGAGAAAAGTGACATGGCTTTACATATTTGCAAATCTTTTTTGTAGAGAAGGGGGTCTCCCTATGTTGCCTAGGCTGCTCTTGAACTCCTGGCCTCCTCAAGGTATCCTCCCACTCCGGGCTTCCATAGTGCTGTAATGACAGTCATGAGCCACTGCACTTGGCCTTGTAAATCTCTTTAATTCCTGGCCTAATAGAAGGCAACTGCTTCTGAATTCAATCTGTTGTGATATGTTGTTTTGGTTGAAGTGTATGAAAAACATCTGGCCTCACACAAACATATCCTTGGAAAAAAAGCAGCCATTCAGACAACTGTGGATATTCTTTAATGCTACAGCCAAACTCAAGCGGTAATTTATTAAAGATTAATCACAATATGGGGTTTGAAACGATATCAATGAACTTTTTGCACTGTTACATTAAAATCCATTGGTTTGTCTTGCTTTTTTTTTTTTTTTTTGAGATGGAGCTTCACTCTTGTCACCCAGGCTGGAGTGCAGTGGCACAATCTCTGCTCACTGCACCCTCCGCCTCCCAGGTTCAAGTGATTCTCCCACATCAGCCTCCCGAGTAGCTGGGATTACAGGTGCCTGCCACCATGCCCAGCCCTGTCTTGCTTTTTGAAGGGATCTTTCACCCACACATGACTTTGTAACACTGTGCATTCATCATTTGGAAAATACTGGTTCACCGAGTTATATAGATCTTCCAAATGTTGACACATTTCATTACACATATCACAAAACCACATTCATTACCATCACTACTGAGCTCATCAGAAGACATTCTCAGGTGACTTTGATATTGTAGCAGGACTTTTACTGGGGTGAGTAGTGGTGTAAATACAGTAACTAACACCACAGTTGGGAGCCACTGCTTTAACACTTGCTGAGGCACCATTCAGCGCAGATATCAGTATGGTAAAAAAGGCAAATAATGTCTTATTACGAAAATTGTTTGCCCTTGCAAACTCCTAGAAAGGGTCTTGGAGATTCCCAGGGGTCTGCAAACCATACTTTTGACAACCACAAAGGTAGGCAATCCCTTGCAAAGTAGAATCAAGACAAAATGAGAGAAGGCACCTTAACATCAGGAACAAATGAGTAAATTTTAAAATTATAAGACTAGGCCAGGCGCGGTGGCTCAAGCCTGTAATCCCAGCACTTTGCGAGGCCAAGACGGGCGGATCACGAGGTCACAAGATCAAGACCATCCTGGCTAACACGGTGAAACCACATCTCTACTAAAAAATACAAAAAACTAGCCGGGTGAGGTGGCGGGCGCCTGTAGTCCCAGCTACTCGGGAGGCTGAGGCAGGAGAATGGTGTGAACCCAGGAGGTGGAGTTTGCAGTGAGCTGAGATCCGGTCACTGCACTCCAGCCTGGGCGACAGAGCGAGACTCTGTCTCAAAAAAAAAAAAAAAAAAAATTATAAGACTAGGTATAGTCTAATTTTAAAAATTACTCTAGTAATTTATATATATAGTTACACTCACATTTATAAATGCATATGCACATATATACAAATTTTTTTTTTAATGAGTATATATAAGGCAATCAAGCCAGACAGCTTAGGTTGGAGGTTGGAAACCTGGTTCCTCTACTTAGTAGCTGTGAGACCTTGGATAATTTAATTATCCTCCCTGTGCCTCAGTTTCCTTATCTATAAAATGAAGATGATGAAAGCACAATCCCCTGGCCAGTTAAACTCTAGGAAAGATTAAATGAACTAACGTAACTGCTTAAAAAACGTCTGGCATGTGATAGTTTGTACAAGTAGCACATTGGTTGCCTGGTAGAACTCTGCCAACAAATATAAAATGGCCAGATTTTTCAGGAAAATAAAAATGACAAAAATTTAGTCAAGAAAAAAAATCTACCACTCAGGTTGCAGAACAGCCTAAGAACTTAGTGTCCTTTCCCAACCATAGTCTTCAACCATGTTTTGCGGAGTCTCCCTCTTCTGGACATCCTAAGCAGACCCCACAGCTGTTCTGTAACTTTGGTTAATACAAGTCCAGTCCAATCCAGTGTAATAACCCATCTATATTGGCTTTAATATAATGTCAACAAGGAATCGTCTTTTCTTTCATTCCTCCGTTGCCCTCCCTTTTCCGGGGACCCAAATGAGGTCAAGGGACAAACATGTCTTAACTGAGGGTGTAAATGCAGCCTCCTTCTGGTGGTAACTGTTTCTCCCTACATCTCATCCTGGGCAGATTCCACAAGTGGCAGGTTCCCATATGCAGTCTCTGTCCTGGGATGCAAGACACATGAAAAATCTAGCTGTAACTCTGTAAGCAATACAGCTATTGCCCACAGCTATACACCACATAGCCTCTTGCAGCTAGAGTGACACACATGCAAGACAGCTCAAGCCTGGATGCTTTACACATCACTACCTCCAGGAAACGAATTAGTTTTCCTACACCAAACCCAAGGGTATGGCCGGTTTCACAGGCATCCCCCCTCCTCCCTTCCACATCTCTCTTCTCTTTTTGGGGATCAAGAAGTCTGCCCCTGACTATTCTTTATTCTCTTCCTGTAAGCTTTCTTCAATGTGTGATTTTCTTAGGGCTTTCTGCCTCAGTTGACTGTGATAGTGGCAAGGAGAGTCATTTGAGTTTGATGGTACAGGATTCCTTCTCTTTTGATGCTCCCTTCCTCTCCTGGAGACAGGTTTGTAATATACTGGGAGAAGGTGAATGGTCGGGGATTAATGAGGCAAGGAGGCTAGTTTGGCCTTTAAGCGCTCAGTGCAACTAAGGAGCTGGGAATATTTAACTGTAAGGGGAATGAACGTAGAGCACAGAATTATCTTTGCATATCCGAACAATCACTGAGAGTGTGATAAGCTTTTTCCTATGTGATTCTGTAGTGAGAAAGGACAGATTGATGCAAGTATCAGGGACACAACTTTTAATGTCATACAAGAACCATTAACAATTACAGCTGTCAAGTTAGAAAAGGCAATGTTGTGAACTTCCTGCTACTTCAGAGGCAAAAGATGAATGACTGTAAGGTTGGGATGTTGAGGGGATACAAACTGACAGGAGACTGGACTGTGTCCCCAGAGTCCTTTGACATTTATTTTTTTTAATTAAAACATACAGAGAGGTTGAAAAAATAATGTAATTATACAATTCTTCTGAGGAACTTAGCTCTGAAGAGAGAAAGAGTAGTAAGAAGACACCATAACTTGGAAGGCAGAATTTGTTTGTTACAGGTGACAGCAACATGAGCACCTTTAGGCAATGGCAAAGGACAAAGGTAAGAGGCTGATGATATGCTATCTGACCTTCGGATCAATTTCCCAATGATTTGTTGAAAGCAGCAAAGGAAGCAAAAGGTAGCGTGAATCCCCACACCAGTCCTCACTGGCCCTAAGTCGTCACTTCAGTTGATTTCTATATGCCTTAGAAACACTGTATGTGCAGTGTTAGGAAACACCACTTTAGATAATCTTCAATCTCCAAAAATGAATTTTATCCATTCATTCATTTAAATAGTTGAGCACAATGAAGTATCAGGCACTGTCTCAGGCTACAGATACAGCAAAGAACCAAAGAGATATTTCCTGCCCTTGTGGAGCTTCCTTACTGATGGAGCAAGGGGAGTAGATATCAAGTATGACAGACAATAAGGTAGAATAGGTAGGGCAGGAAGGATAGTAGATAGTCAGGCAAGACTTAATGAGAAAGGTGACATTTAAGCAGATTTCAACATAGTGAAGGAGCAAGCCAAAGCTGACATTCCAGAGGAGAGTTCCAAGCCCAGAGAACAAAAAATGCAAAGGCCCCATGACAGAAGCATGACTGTTATGTGCACAAAAGTAACAAGATGACCACAGTGCAGCCTAATGGGTACTTCAGTACTGAATGGCACAAAGTATTTCTCAGTGGTTATTTAGCATCTGAAGTGTTTTTAACCAATTATTTAAAAAACTTTCATCAGCCAGACATGGTGGCTCACACCTGTAATCCCAGCCCTTTGGGAAGCCAAGATAGGTGGATCACCTGAGGTCAGCAGTTCAAGACCAGCCTGGCCAACATGGTGAAACCCCCTCTCTACTAAAACCACAAAAATTAGCCAGGCATGGTGGCGCACACCTGTAATCACAGCTACATGAGAATCTCTTGAACCTGCGAGGTGGAGGTTGCAGTAAGTCCAGATCACGCCACTGCACTCCTGCCTAGACAACAGAGTGAGACTCTATCAAAAAACAGTAACAACGAAACTTGCAACAAAAAAGATAACACATCTAAACTGTGTAACAGTGCCTGAAAAAGAAAACTAAAAGTTAATTATTATTACTTCAAAAAAATTATAGAAATGGTAAAAATAGAGCTCCTCTACCTGAAATGTGGGTGGTAAGTCTGAAATCCTAAATGTTTGCTCTGTCCTTTCTGAAACCCCAGCACTCCTGGGCACTTTACATTGGACCAAACTGAAGAAGACCCAGAGCACCAGTTAGAAAGGTTATAGAAGCTACATAAACCTACCTTGTTGAATAGTTGCAATTAATAGCTGTATTCTAAATTATAATGATCTGTACTACTAACGAAATCTGTTAAACCTCAATAAAAATTAGAACAAGTCAAGTTTGAATAATAAGCATCCTTTTATTTGCTGACGCCATTACAAAAACCGATTACATTAGCAACAAAAAAAGTGTTTTCTTGAGTTGAAGTCAGAGGCAGTTACTTCCCAAAATGTTAAGTAAAACAGTGTACAACATCAGTATTAAAATGTTAAATTTTACATTGTCTTTACCACTTTGATCTTCTGAACAATTTTATTGAGCAAAATAAGATAAAAGATTACATGTTTATCTTCAGGAATGTAAAGGTCTAATTATTCAAACAGTTTTTATTATAAAACTAAACTCTGAAGGTGTCTACAGAGTTGGCTTTTTTTTTCTTTCTTTAAATCAGTAGTCTAACAAGGATTAGAAAAGACAAAACTCTGTTCAGTGTTTCTGACAAAGTAGAAAGGGTGAAAACATAAATAAGGCTTTAATTTGGCAAAATATAATACAATGCCTTTTTTATCCTCAAATGAACAGTTTCCCAATTACTTCACTCTGTAAAAGATCAGAAAGAATGAATTTCACTTTAAAACAAAGCAACAGAAGGCAATCAGAAGACATCTGTCAAACACCAAAAGTACATATTCCATTTGATCTAGCATGGCCCTTTCAACTAGGCTCAAAGCAATTCACACTAATGGTAATCAAAATGAGAAAAATCTCAGGATTCAAAGGAAACAAGCTTTTAGGTAGGTATTTTTAAATGTGAGCTGAATTATGTTAGAAAACATTTAAGAGAACAACACTGGTAATCCATTTTTATTAGTCCTACTCAAGAGAATGTAAAGCTAAAGTGACTGACTGAAAAGAGGTTGAATACCATCTTACCCCAGTGAATAAATAATTTAAAAGAGCAGACATAGATTTTTTTTTTTTTTGTAGGTCATATGAAGTTTTCTAAGTCAGATGACTACAGAAATTAAATTTCAAAAGCCATCAGAGAGACTAAGAGGACTTAATCAAACACAACATGTTAAATTTTGCCTTGGATCCTAGTTTGCGGAAAATAGTTAAAAAGCTATATTGGGTACAACGGACAAAATGTGAATAAAAGTTTAATATTGGATAGTACGTAACTACTGTTTCCTCTTTTTGGATGTAATAATGGTACTACTGATTGGTAAAACAATGTCTTGTTTTCAGAGATATGTGCTAAAGTACTTAGAGATAAAATGTCATAATGACTAAAACTTACTTTCAGTTAGTTTAACAACAACAAAATATGTAGATGTATAGAAAGAGATGATGCAGGTGGACGGTTTACGGGTGCTGTACTATTCTTTCAACTTTATGTGTGAAATTTTTCAAAATAAAAAGTTTAGAGGAAAGAAGCAATTGGAAAATTAAAAAGCAAAGTTATCCCCGGCTATTAACAGTTGATCGGAAAGTCTAAAAAGATCACTAGGACATTAAACTCTAAAGTGCTATGTAAACATACTACTGAAAATGAAAACCTGATCCATATGATAGCCAAGGTTCAGTGTAGAAACAAGATAAGTTTTTCTCCACAGCATTAACTCTTGTACTTCAGGAGCACTATGAAAGGACTTTTTCTTTCAGAAACAACAGACGACTGAATCACATAAGAATCTATTTGCTACAGGGAGTACAGAGAGCACACACAGAGCTTCACCTCCATTTCTTCTGGATAATACTGTAAGCCTCTCCAATACACTACTGATAAATCAAATACCAACTTTAGGAAAAAGTCAGAATCAACTGACAAAACTTGTAAGAGGCTGGCCAAAAAAAAAAAGACAAAATGAGGAGAAAAGAAAACAGTGACAAAAGACATCAGGGAACACAGTGCCTGAATTAGGGAGAAGAAAAGCACTGATTAAGAACACAAGCCCTGTGCCCAAACTACCTTGATTTAAACCCCAGCTCATCCATTTATTAGCTGTATGACCATGGACAAGTTATAGAATCTCTATGGGTCTGTTGTAACATGGGAATAATAATACCTACCTACCTAACGCACAGGGTGGTTGTGAAGTTAAACGAGTTGCTACATGTTGGAAGCATGCTTATGCTTACAGGCATACTCATGAAGTATCAGCTATTTAAATTATCATCCTCCCTCAACAGGATTCTACAAACTGGTTCCAAGATAAGGTAACCTGGGATAATAAAGTTTTCTCATTTGGTTAGAAATACACCTAGAATACTTAGAAACCAGGCAAATGTGAAACATAAAGAGTAGATATCTGAGAACAAAAAAGTATATTATAAAAATGCCAATACTGTCAATTCATATAAAAGGTATCTTAATCAATCTCCCACTCCCCCTAAATGGAAAGAGGAGGATGGTAGCCTTTTCTTTTATTTGATGGGGGGGGAGGAAAAACAGGCAATGGGAAAAAAAATTTCCCAAAGAAAAGTTTTCACAAATTAAAGATATCAGTTAAATACACCTACCCCTACAGCTCTAAGAAACGTTAAGTATTATGTATCAGGATTTAGAAAAACTATATTACTGCATATTATCTCTTACATATTTGTTTTTAAAAACAACTCTCCCTTTATTGAAATATGTGCAGCATTATCATAAACAATTCATATGTACTTGTGTATATTTTTAAAGGTTTCTTGACATCAGATATATTAACCTACTACCTACATTCTAATGATTAAGAAATGTGTATTTTCAATTTAATTATCTCATGTCAGTTTAAATAGAGTACACAGGAGGGAGAATATATGTAGCAAAATGATAGCTAAGGATAAAAACCTGAAGGTAACACAAACATTTAAAGGGTATAAAAAAGAGCTATGGGAACCAAAACATAAGTACATAAGGAAGAATTATCAACGTCAATGCCAGGTAGAGCCTAAGGAATGAAATTCGAGAGTGCCTGGTGGGCGTCTATTTTCATAACAATCCAGCCTATCATTCATGATATAATACTGTCAACCACCCACTTGCCAAACTTGGACTTATGTTTATCAGCTGACAAAAAAATGTGGCGCTATCACTTAGGGGAGCTGCCTGCCAACTGTGTTGTGAGGGTATACAGATATATTTTAATAAATTACTACAATTTTGTAAATCAAGAAGAAAAAAATGTTAATATCAATGACTCATATAAGTCTCAAATGTAATACAATTAAAACAAATGTGGCAACAGACAAGCCAAAAATAGTTCCTAAGACTTAAAATGAGTAGACTATGTATTTAGGAAGAAAAGGAAAATATTAAAGAACATCTATGAGATGCTAAAGAGAGAATATTGCTTAGGTCTAAAAGCAAGGGATAACAGACAATCTTTTCATTGTTTAAGCTCTCTAGAAATGAAACCCTTCCCTTATAACACAAAGGTCTAACGTCAGCATTTTTGACCTATTTCATAAGTACTTCTTATCATATGCAAAAGAAGGGCCTATATTGGATCTAGCAATTAGTGATCATTAATGATTTTTGTAAAAATGATTTCATTGGAATAGCAGGAAGAAAAGCCATTCTAGAGCGGATAAAGTAATCAATAACAATAAATTAGATACTAAGAGAGTATTTTCTTAAGAATACTAAACAATAAAAAAGTCAAAAATAAGGGTGGTAACCTGAAGGAAGTACAAGCTTAAAATAAGCCATCTGGGCATGTTTTCAAGACTGAACAGAGGGAGCCAGTGGAAAGAATAAGGCTGAAGTCCTGGGAAGGAGAGAAGGAATAGTTTCCCTAGGAAGCAAGGTTATTTCCTAATTTGGAAAAGCGAGGAAATGTGGCAGAATTTTTACACTGGGAAACTGGAGAAGTCAGCTTACCAAGGATAAAAGATTTGGGATGAGGCTTAATTACTTTTGCTGATATGTTGAAGAATGAGCTGGGCTTATTATACGGAAAGTCAAGTTAGAAATAACCGACATGAATTAGCATTTTGAAGGAGAGCGTGTGTCAAGGTAGGTCAGAGGATGATCACTCTAAAGTGAGACAAAATGCTCCTGTAACATCAAAATGGAAGTCCATCCCAACTTTTCCAGGACACCTAAGCTCTCCCTGAGGCCTTGTATAGCCCAACACACTATTATCAGAGGTTCTGAAAGGGATAATTCAGTGATGAGTTGCCCCTCAGGGTCTCCAGGATATCAGGATTATTTTAGAGAAAATAGCTTCAAAAGAAGAATATCTGAAGTATTCAGTGCATATTTGAATACTCTAATTACACTCTAGGCAGTGTGACGTCAGTTATTCATAAAACAGGTAAAATCCAGGTAGCAACTAGGAAAAAAAAAAAAAACCAACCTACAACCAGAAAAACAAAAACTGCACTCACCAGCTAGAATACAAGTCATTTTAAAATGCTACCAAACCTGAGCCTTCCAAGGTAATATAGACAATAAAAGCTCATAACATGACTTGGTTAATTACGAGTTTACTTATCCTCAAGTAAAAATCTCACTTCAGGAGCTAATGAACGAATTTCTTAGATTACCTAACAAAAGCAAACTTAAATAAAAATCAGCTTTCAATTTTAAGAAAATGTGGTGACTTTACTTTCAGTTCAGCAATCTTACCTCAGTTAAAATGTTATGGTCATTTTATTTTGGGAGGGAGAAAAGGAAGAAGGAAGGGAGGGGGGAGAAAAGGTCACAGACAGAATAAACTACTGAAGCAGTTGCAGGTATTAAGGCAACAAACACAAACCCAGGCAGCCAAGTTACAAGAGAATCTGTTTGATACAAAGGTCAAAGGAGGCAAAGATAACCCCTCCAAGCTACAAGACCTTCAAAATATGCACAAAATAGAACTAAAGCTCCAAGAAAGCTGAAGGCTATCACCTGGAAGTTCTGAGAGAGATAAAGAAGGAATATTTCCTCTAGTGAAGTGAGTTTCCTTTATTTATGTAAATATACATTACACATACACCTAATGTCAATTACCCATAGACAACAATATTTCAGTTGTCCTTACCTAACACCTGGTAGTGCTCTTTCTCCTTTGTGAGCTGTTGGTTTACTGCCTGAAGCAATTGCTGTAACTGTGTTACAGTCTGATTTAGACTTACAGACATTGTCTCCTTCTCAGAAGACTCCTGAAAAGAAAATGGAAGTGATGATAAACTCCATACACAAGGAAAAGAAATGTACAACCAAACAACAGAAAATGTTATATTGCTGATTTAAATACAAACATTTAAAAATCTGAACAACAACATGAAAATCAACAACAGCAAAAAACACATAGAGAAATACTGTTTGCTAACTAGTGGTGCAAACTAGTTGGCACCAAAGAAAACTGCATTATAAATGTTGTCACTTGGCCACGAAAGAAAAAAAAATCCAGAATCGATGAATATCAGAAATATATCCATTTTTTCTTTCAGAGAAAAAATTTGCCCCACAAAAGAAAGCACACTCCAAACAGCAAAAAAAGTTAATATATACTGAGCTCTTACTAAGTAAGTGCCAGGCACTGTTGTAAGTACCACCTATTTTAAGTGTTTTTATGTATTAACTCATTTACTTCTTTCAAAAACCCTACAGGATAGGTACTATTATCATTGCCTTTTACAGATGGGGCAACTAAAGCACAGAGTGGCTAAAGATTTGCCCAAATTCACATAGCTACTAAGTGGCAGAGCCAGGATTCAAACGTAGGCAGTCTAGCTCCAGAGTCTATACTCTAAGCCAGTGACACCCAAACTTTTTGGCACCAGGGACCAGTTGTGTGAAAGGCAATTTTTCCACAGATGGGTGAGGGGAGGATGGTTTCGGAATGAAACTGTTCTACCTCACATCATCAGGCATTAGATTCTCATAAAGGAGCATGCAGTTCAAAATAGGGTTTGCACTCCTATGAGAATCTAATGCTGCCGCTGATCTGACAGGAGGCAGAGCTCAGGCAGTAATGCTCATTCGCCCACCACTCATCTTCTGCTGTGTGGCCTGGTTCCTAACAAGCCACTGACTGTTACCTGTCCACAGTCCAGGCATTGGGGACCCCTGCTCCATACCTCTCAACACAAACCTTAAAATTAACATACCTCACTAAGCAAAAATGAGATCAAACATCAATGAAAACACTACATTTTAGGGACAGGATATTTTCAAGAAAGATGACTTTAGGAGACGGACCTTATACATTTTTGTTCTTCACACAGGTCACAAGGTAACTAGCTCAGAGATCTGGGGATGAAGAAAATACATACCGCTTCTGGGGAAACATCACTATTTTCAATAACAGTAGTGTCTCCAGCAGCTTTTACTATTTTTGACTGGATAAGCTCCAGTGACTGTTGAGCCTATAAGGAAAGCAATATGGTAGGTACTAAATAATACAGTTGATAAATACATAAAAAATGAATAATTTTATTCACTTTGTAGAAGATAAAAGCTCCTCTCAAACAATAAGGGAAATTTCATTTCCCTCCAAAATGAAAATAGCTTCACCCCCCCCACCAGATTATAAGAACATATGTTCACTGCTTTTAAAAGCTTAAGTAATATAGAAACTGTATAAAGAAATTTAAAAACAGAAATAACCATAGTTGATATTTAGGTTAGTATTAATCTAGATTAAAGGTTAGCCAAATCTGGCCCAAAGCCTGTTTTTGTACAGAACACAGGCTAAGAACGTTTACTTTTTAAAGGGTTATGCTGTGGGGCACGGTGGCTCACGCCTGTAATCCCAGCACTTTGGGAGGCTGAGGCGGGCGGATCACGATGTCTGGAGTTCCAGACCAGCATGACCAACGTGGTGAAACCCATCTCTACTAAAAATAGAAAAATTAGCCAGACACGGTGGTGGGCACGTGTAATCCCAGCTACTCAGGAGGCTGAGCAGGAGAATCACTTAAACCCAGGAGGCAGAGGTTGCAGTGAGCTGAGATCACGCCATTGCACTCCAGACTGGGCAACAAGAGCGAAATCCCATCTCAAAAAAATAATAATAATAAAGGATTATGTTAAAAAAGAGACAAAAATATTCTAAAGAGATCACATGTGACCCACAAACCCTAAAAAAGCTTTGGGATTTGTCCACCCCTAGTTTAGATCCCTCTCTACATATTATGTGCTTATAGAAAATATTACATAAATGAGCTTTAACATACATACTGCTTTATACTTACCTGTTTTACAAAGTATGTTATTAACTTTTTTTTTTTTAAAGACAGAGTCTTGCTCTGTCACCTAGGTGCAATCTTGGCTCGCTGCAACCTCTGCCTCCTGGGTTCAAGAGATTCTCCTGCCTCAGCCTCCTGAGTAGCTGAGGCTACAGGTGTGCACCACCACTCCTGGCTAATTTTTGTATTTTTAATAGAGATGGAGGTTTCACCATGTTGGCCAGGCTGGTCTTGAACTCCTGACCTCAGGAGATCCGCCCACCTTGGCCTCCCAAAGTGCTGGGATTACAGGCGTGAGCCACCACACCCAGCCATTATTAACTTTTTTTAGTCAAATATTTATGTGCATTTCCAATCAAATGTTGCACAATATTTCTACTATATAGGTATGGGGCAGTTAATTGTCACCTATCATTGCCATCTTAGCTACTGTAAATAAGATGGTATATCTGTAACTTTAAGCACTCGTTTAGTATTTTTAAAGTACTTTCTAAGAAACTACATTGCTAGGCTAAATTGCACGTTTTATATTTTGAGCCAGAGGTCAAAAATTAAAATCATGTATCAAAGTAAACTGACTGCTCAACCATGACAGTGCAATAAGCATCAAAATTTGTCCTCTAAAACAGACCCAAATTCACATTCTGTCTACATTAAAATAATTTGAAACACTAGCGGATTCCTAGACTTTTACATAACAATTATAAACTATAAGCATATAGAATAAAAAAAAAAATTCAACTCTTTAAAAGGAGTATTATTTTTAAAAATGAGATAACTTTTAAAATCTATTAGAATATCAAATATTTAAACGTTAGACAATATCCAATACTGATGAGGGTACAGGGAAATACACGTCCTCATACCATGTTGGGAGCAGTATAAAGTACTACTGTTGGGTTTCTGGGATTCCATTTTATACTATCAAAATTTAAGATTTGCGTACCTCTTGTTCTTGCAATTCCAAAGAGTGACATTTGTTTTGCTAATGATGATATATCCCATAAACACCATCATAGCTCTAAAACAGCTTTGATATAAGCATATGTGAATTCTACCATTAAAAATATCTCAAAATAGAATTATAAATAACCTGTCAAGCCAATGCAAAGAAATGCAATCCTAAAAATCATTCATTTGCATTGAGATTAGGAAAAACATATTTGTATGAAGAAATAAATGAAGGAAAAACTTCTAAAAAAAATAGAAATTTATAACTTTGTTTACCAAAAAACTAAGAGACAAATACTTTGTAAATGAATACACAGCCAAATCCCAATTTTAAAAAATATATGGATGCAGCCAAATTTTAATAACTCCAACTAAATTTTACTCTGTATTTTATAAAGCAATTAAATATAGAAATGTGATGAAATAATGAGGTGAATTAAGAATCCTGGAAAAACAAGCCAAAAAGTTTCGTTCCAAAATAGTAACTAATAACAAGCAGCTTAAATTTATAAAAGGTTAATATAATGATGCAAAACAACAAATCCAGAATTAGCAGCATAACTTTGTTTAAGATTCAACACACAACATAGGCTCATGATACTACATCTCTAAGACAAACAGTGCCTACCTTATGCAAATCACCAGCTACCTTCTGTCTTTCATTTTGTTCAGTTCTAAGTTTTGTGAGTGTTTCATTTAACTGTGTCTTCAACTGTAAAAATAAAGAAACATCACAATTAACTTAATTTGCATCATTCTTTGATTATGCTGATACCTCTAGGACTGAAGAATGAATGGGATTGCTAACAGTTATTATGCACAGTGGATTAGCCAATATGCTGCACCAGATGTATAGAAAGGCTAAGCAGTAGAGGTTCCCATCTGTAAAGCTAAACATAAGAAAAGCCACAGAAATGAACTACAGTTTAGAGTAGAAAACCACAAATGCAAAAACAAAACCATCAAATTCCAGTAAAGTGTCTTTTAAAGGTATCGGTATTTATAGTCACTGAAATTACTCTAAATTAAAAGCCAAATAGATACTTTACCCATTCGTTTCTAAAAGTTTTCTTAATCTATACAGTTAAGAGTCAATTATATAATATTTTTAAAGACATTGAACAGAAGATTACAAATCCAATCAAATTAAAACTCTCAAAATACTGACCATCATTTAAGGCTTCACTAAGGGGTAGTACAAGACCACACTGGCCTAAATTATACCATCAAGAAATGCCTTACGATACACCTATGAATAACCAATTTGTCAAAACAGAAAGTTCTGTAACTCCAATGCAAATATATAATGCCACTTCTCTGATTTTCCAATTAAATATAAGCAAGGAAAATGAACTACATTGCTCCCAAAAAACTTTCTTCTTATTTTCATAAGGTAATTGTTTTTGCTTCCCACCCATGGGCACTTTTGAAACAGTTCTGGAGGCCCAAAGGTAGAAATACAAGGCAGTGACATTTAAAATTGGAGGGAGAATTAAAAAGGGGCGGCAGTGGGGCAGAGGAAAATTCCACTTGGAAATTTTATCTGAGGAACTCTATGTAAGTACCCAAATAAATTTTGCTCCTTTACGTAACTTTGAGTTTTAATATTCTCCATCAGAGAAATGAACCTTTTGGCGGAAGAACACACAAAGTACATACAGACAAACAAAGCTATTTTATCACAAAAAGTAGCAGCAGTTATCCTGAGCAAACAAAAATCAAAATAAAGATTCCAAACTCAAGACTAGGGAAAAAAAGTAAATATCAACCACTCAAAATAATCTCCTGACAGAAGTAGAGTGACAAAAAATCAAAATAAAGCATTAAGCTGAGTGGAGATGTAACCATGTAACTGTTGAGTCAGCCACTAAGCACCAAAGTTAGTAAGTAAAATCTCCAACAACTAGTTAGAAATGATTTTTTAAAAACGTATTATAGGGTGAGGACTTACAGTCATGACATATCACAGTCTTAATCTGTGCAATGTATAGCACAGAACTAGTCTCACAATGCAGTGTGAATGAGTTCAATTAAAGTAAAACATTGGTAAATAAAACAGATTTAAAAATTAGAGGTGTAGGGCTGTGTGTGTAGGGCTGTGTGTGTATGAACATCCCTAATCTGAAAAACTCTGAAATGCTCCAAAAACCTGAACTTTTTAAGCACTGACATTACACTCAAAGGAAATGTTCATTGGAGCATTTCAGATTTCGGATTTTCAGATAAGGGACACATACAGAGCAAGCATATAATACAAATAATCCAAAATCCCCCCAAAAATTGCTGGTTCCGAGCATTCCAGATAAAGGATACACAACCTGTATTTCATACAGCTCTAAAAATTGATTCCCATAAATTTTTGCCATAACATAGGATACCAACCACAAAAAAATGAGTTAAAGTTTTCTTGGTACATGGAGTAAAGCTAAAAAGAAAATTCCAAACTGGGTAGGGTGAACTCTGGGTAAGGAGAAAACTTACTGTAATCTTCTGAGAGTTTATTAAGGTACTTAAAAAAAAAATCTAATCCCTGTGCTGTAACAATTTTTAACTCACAAGGAAGACATAACAATTGTTGTTTGAAACAGAGAGCAAGACAGCCATATTTGTCTAATAGCTAAGTCTGTCACAATCAGTACAGTTTTTAGAAAACTTAAGAATAGGAATACAGGGTACTATATGTTTTAAGACATTTAACTAACTTTATCTCAAAGTCTATGCTTTTAGGATTACCATGCTCTAAATAATATGTTGATAATAAAGACTTTTATATGTTTTTTAATATTTATAATATATAGAGAGACTAGGTTAAAATTAGAAACTGGATTACTGTCCTTGAATGAAGAATACGTGTCTTTGGCTTTCAATATAATCTTCTCCTAGATTAGAAAATAAAAGGCCCCATTAACTATGATAGTCTGAGAAGAAAATCTTTGTAACTCAGCCAACCTTTATTTCATTTCTTTATTCACAGAAAAGACTGCTGTTTGAGACAATAGGATTTATAAAACATGGAAAATTTTGAAAAAGAGCTGGAAGCCAAACATGCCATTGTTAGGAGCTAAGAAAAGAAGGATCATTTTAGGAGTCAAGAAATGAAAGATAATCTTAGGAATCATCGGAATATGAAGATTATCTTAGACTTACAAAAAGGCCAAGCTAAAGATGTTAGCAAAGAAAAAAAAGCTTTGATGGTTTCTCCACATGTCAACAAAGTGTTTTCAGTGCCTACTTGATACCCAGTGGAGGACAAGCGTCTTACCAAATTTAGCTCTTCATTCTGTCTTACTGCTTCAGAATATGAATCATCAAGTTTTTTCTGCAATTCAGTCAACAGATCTTTCAGCTGCAATGAAGTTTAGAGTTTAAGATTGATCTCCTTATGATAGCCCATGTTTTGTATGCTACTCGGAAGCTCTGCCACAAACAACTTATACTGAAATATCACTGTTATAAACTTAATCTGAATTGTGAAGCAAGTTTGAAAAGATTCTGTTGTAAGTACCTCTCTGACTTCTGTAACATAGGTAGATCGTTCCATCTCTGCCTTCTCTAGTTCCATTTCCAAATGTTCTCGTTCTCTTCTCAGCTAGCAATTCAACAAAGGAAAAGTTAACACACTTCAAATTTCCTTTCATAACATTTCCCCACAAGGCAAAGTTATGACACTTATGAATATAAAACTATATCAACTCAAACACTACCCAAGATATTAAGAGCATAACTATAAAGTAATCTTAAACCATACATCTTCAGACAACCATTAATGCTAAAAACAAATCTATAGGTTACAAGTAAAACAATCAAATAACATACATTTTCAATATCCTTATTTTCTCTTCTTAATCGCTCTAGCTCTTGTTCTGAAGACGTAAATGATGACTGCATCTGAAATGTGAAACAATTATATGGCCAAGTAAACCACCAAGGATATAGCGGTTTCTATTCTGTAGAATTCTGAATCAATTAAAAGACACTTCCAAGGTTTTGAAGTGCATGTCATTTAAAATCTTACTGAATTTTAAAAGACCTTAAACATGAGAGTCATGTTGAACTTAATTTAAATTGTGGTCAAAACCTACTCCATTTGTATATTAGGCTCAGCTAAAAGTGATTAATTTTTGATTAGTATTAACTGATATTCAGCTGTATTTATTCTACAAGTGCATTAAAGTAGAGTACTATCAGCAACTATAAATCCTGCACGTTGGTCCCAAAAAATAAGTGAGGAACAGCGTGATTACTTATCACGCTGAAGTAAATGGGAGAAAAATTAAGGTTGCACAGTAACATGCAGGTCCCACGAATAGAAGAATGACTAACTTTTTCTTGAATTCTGTATTATGGGTTAAATACTTTAAAACTGATTTTGAACCCAGTATTGTTTACCTTATCACACAACAGTTCTATAACTAGCACTCTACATTCTATATGATTACCCATTAGTCATACTTTAAAACCAGTGATTTTCAAACTTGGGTGGGCATTAGACTGTTCTGGAGGGCTCATGAAGACACAGACTGCTGCCACCCCACATACATGTTTTGGATTTGGTAGCTGGGTTGGGGCCCAAGAATGTGCATGGTGATGCTGATGCTGCTGGGGCAAGCCCCACACATTGAGAACCACTGCTCTAAGCTTTTCTTTTGTAAATACCTGTTTAATAGTCTTGTGTGATTCATCGACCTTAACTTTCCATTTATTTTCTTCTTGCTCAACACTTCTCTGTAGCTTCTGTAAAATTCCTTCCTACAGACAAAAGTATAGTTGTTTTGAAAACTTCATGTTCTAATGCCGAGATAAAAACTATTTAAGCCATGAAGGAAGAAGGTAATGATTTAAAGTAAAATCAAAATGTAGATTAAAAATCATTTCCTACTGTTTCTGCAAGGACGGATTTGTATTTTTCACACTCTAGCTGTAACAATGTGTGCATTTCATCAGCTTCTTTCAACTTGTGCTCTAGAACCTGCAAAGAATGAAATAAAGAAAACTTCCATAATTCTACCAGAAAGTTTTGTGCTTCAAGTTTGTTTTAGTACTTAATACTGTATTATGATAAATGATTTCAAAGTATTTCACAATGACACACTACATTTCGACCTTTCTAAGTAGCAATAAAGTTCATTCAATGACCCCTTTGGTCATTTTTATTAAACAATGCTATAATAAAAAGTCTTGGTACTAAAGTCTTTAGTCAGGTGGTTAAGATCAAAGCAGACCCACATGTGAAGTACAGTCACAATGCCTATGCTACACACATGGGAAACAGGATTTTATTCATGCCACTTGAGATATAAGAAAACAATAATAATAAATCTCCCCAATTTCAGTAGCCAAGGATAAAAACCAATCCACTTTCTAAATACCTCTAATGATGTATTTGGGGATACTTCAGCAAATCAGTGAAATTCTACCTATCTCGACTGATCTTTACTTTTTAAATCTAGGCTAAAAAGATAGTAAGAGATAAATATTCAATTTTAGAAACAAAATACAGAATGAAAGGAATGGCAAACACTAGCTTTGTAAACAAATCAAATGCAAAGACGACCTACTGTATTTCAACTAAAATTTAAACAAAATGAAATCACCGTCTTACACTCTCTCAAAAGGGCCTTATTCGATTATCTTTTATCTTTTCCAAGCTCAAGAAGACAAAATCTTATTTGCTTCTTTTTTCTACGTTTAAATTACAAACAGTTCATTTCTTGAACTAACCTTAACCTCCTCTGACCCTGAAGTTCCAGCCATACATTCTTTTGCCTTCTTTTCAAATCCATGCAACCATTCACTATAACTCTGTGGATGAGAAAAGTTAAAATCATTAATTTTCAAAAACAAAAATCTAAATAAAACAGGTCAAACATTTAAAATAACCAAATTACATAATTATAAAAGAAACCTACACAGACAAACAGGACACTGCTACAAATTTCAAAGAGGAAAGTAACTATTGCGTAAGTTGGACATAACCCACTTTTAAAAACAAGCACTAAAAACAGACCTACGTACCTACCATCAAAATAAAATATTATATACCTAACCAAGAATATTTTCAACTGAATTCTGCAGTTGCAGGTAGAAAAACCTGGGTTCAAATCTGGCCTCTACCACTTACTAGCACCAGGACAAATAATCTTTAAAACACAAAAAACCCAGAATAATTTTTCAAAACTGTTTCCAGATAAAACAGTTCTCAAAAATGAAGTATTTTGAGTTCATAAAGTGAAAGTTCAACTGAAGATGTTCCATTTGGAGGATTTCAAATTCTATGAAAATGCTCCAGGGACTCTAAAAATATTTCAAATTAGGAAATATTAAGTATTTTAAAAATCCTAATGAGAAGTGATATGCATACACATTTACTTATTTAAGTCCAACAAAAACTCAATTTGTGCTGACAGGTTAGCTGATGTAAATATGCATATATTACAATTTTGGCATTTACTCTACATTTTAGAATAAATTAAATTATTGATGCTTATCTGAATTTTACACTTTGATAAAGAGTATCTGTGTGTCAGATACTTTAAATCAAATTTCCTCTTATTCCTTAAGTCTTTGGATTAAATTTAAGATAAAAAACTCATGAAATTGTTATTAACTGCTATAATATAAACTGTTACATATGCAGCTGAATCAGGATTCTCTGCAAACTATCAAATAACAAAAAACAAGTAGATGCTGAGTCACTCCATAGTACAATACCTTTAATAATATCAAATTAGTTTTAAAACACTATTTAACATTCTCACAACATAAATCTGAACCAAGACTAAAAGTACACTATCAGAATCCTACTTAACAGTTTCAACTATTGGTACCCAACATAAATTAAAATAAGTTAAAAAACTAGTTTCGTTGCTTAAAGTTTGTAAATCTCCCTCTAGGTCATATAATTTAGATCTCTCCTATGCTGACTGCTCAGCAAAACAACAAAAGAAAACAGTAAAAAATTTATATATTTTTATATCTACTGATTATCTTGACTTATCCTAATGTTAATGAAGCCTATTGCTTTATTATTTTATAAGGTAAATAGTTTATTGTCCTTCATATCTTTACAAACCTAAAATGCCAGAGTCTAATGTTAGCACATAGAAAGTTTAGTACATTTCCTGTAGACTATATGCAGAAATATTCAACTTTTAACAAGTATATGAACAAAAGCCAAACAATATCATCCATATCTTATGATGACTTATAAATATTTATAGTGTCAAAAAGATTTGGTTACTGACAGTAGATGATATTGCTGTTAAAAAAGAAAATTTTTAATGTTGGTGACCTTATACAATCTTTGAAGAACAGAAATTATCAATCATTAGTTCTCTTGGCTCATAAACTACTGCCAAAAAATACATCCCCCAATATTATTTCCACAAATAAAATATAAAGTAGAAACAAAAACGGGTTATGCCACAAAGAAAAAAAATTAAATATATTAATAATAACCCTTTCTCTTAGGTTCGATTTAACAACAGCACTAGAACTGATAGCATATCTATACATTTACTCGGTGCTAGATATTTCATCAGTTCAACTCAAAAGTGGTAGAGATCTCCTAAACTGATCAAATCTGAACATATCCTCGATAGTTACAATGGAAACAAAGGAGTTTTCTCTCCTTACTTGAAATAAATGTAGGCTATACTTAACTCAGACTACAAATAGAACAAGCCATTAAGTTTACTTACCCCACCCCTAGCACCCACAGAGCTCCTTGGAGAAATAGTTGATTCTATGTTTGGGGCAGGAAATGTATATGATAAATCAGGAGCACCTTATCATACCACAAAGCATAGAAGCTATCAAAGTTTAGCAGCATTGTGTCAAAACGACTTGGTAATCAACCTAAATAAGTTCCAATGGGCCAAAGGAAGACAAGCAGACATTACGAATCTCCTGATGAAAGTGCACACCACTGCCTATGAAGTGGTCTTGCCCCTACTCTACCCTACCAAATACTGAGCCTTAATCTGACCAGGAATCAGATTCCTGATTACAGATTTGACACATAAAAGATACATAAAGGAAAGAGGAACATGCTAACGCCACAGGGATGCAGTCACCTAAATCCAAACTGTGGGAAACGTCATAGGAAACCACTAAGTCTTTTGTTTTGTTTTAAAGGAGGTGGGGTGTTACTGAGAAAGAGTGGGGGAACCCATGGATTAAAAAATATCTAAAAGATGTCTCAAACCAGTTACATACTGACCTTATTTGGATCCTGATTAAAACAAACTACAATAAGTTATTATTTAATAAAATTGACAACTTATATGACAACTGGAGAAACGCATACTATACAAAATTAAGAATGTATTTTGAAGTGTAATATGATACTTTTTTAAAACAAATGCTTATGTTTTAGCAATGTGTACTGAAATATTTACGGATGAAACGCTCTGATGTTTGAGTTCCTTCAAATTAATCTAGGGAGTACAGGGTGGGAGGTAAAACACGGTAGCTTATATGCATGCCATGCACTGATAAGTGCCATGGAGAGATGTTGGGTACATCGGGCCTCATTATGCTTGTCTCTCTACTGTTGAACAGTTTTCCATTAAAAAAAAAAGACCCTACACTCTATTTTAGGAAACTCACATGCACATTCACTGACTTTCTCTGCCCTCAAATAATTATTGCTAATTCTCTGAACAAACAAGAACATGTACTACCTCAAATAAACCAAGTTGTTCTATATTATCTGTAAGATTTCTGCTTGAAGAAGGTAATAGATGACCAAAAATCTTGAGTTTTAAAATGTAAAGAGCCTGGTTCATAGTATCAAGTACATTAAGGAAGTGTTCCTAAAACTAAGAAGCAATCACTTAAAATTAAGTTTTAAATAAAGCCATTAAGAATGTTACCATATTGGTTTTATTGGCATTAAAAAACACTTCTTTCCCAAATGATGTTTTTAATCCTCTAAATAATGTCTCATAAAATGTTATAGAAACAAAAGTATCAGGTAAATAAAACTCAGTTTTGAATCAAGTTATTAATCTTTACTGAAAAGCACCAGCTTAATAATGGGAAAGATCAAGGAATCAGCACTCTACTGAAACCAAGTGGAGTGCAAATGATGTTGCTTATTCATACCTTTCCTGAATAATGTCATCATGTTAAAAAAATAATAAATTAGTCTTACCAAATTAGAAGGGACAGACACCTTTGGAAATAATTTTCTGAGAACTTCTTTAGCCTCCAACTCAACAGCTTCCACCTGTTGTTGTCTTTCCTAAAGTAGAAGATGAACCAAATCAAACTCACAAGATCACAGAATTTTTTAAAAAACAGAAAAGAAAAAATTATGGTGTCTTAAATTCTACAGGAAGAAAAAGTTAAAAAAAAATTTTAATACTGATAAATGTTAAAATTTCCCACTTTAAGATATTAAAATGCTCCCATAAGAAAAAATCTGCAAAATCTCTAAAGCATCCTAAATATCAAATAATGCCGTAGCAGTATCTGACAATATGGACATTTTCCTTGGCATTTAGAAATCAAGTGATTTGCCTGTCCAGAACACTTCAAAAATAGACACACAAAAAACATTTCTTATAGCTAAAACTTCATAAACTACCCATAGCAGAAAATACACATTGGAGGAACACAACTGAGGTTTATTGGCTGGTATATCTCTATTTAAAAAATGCATCACTTATGGACCATATAAGGTCATGGCATTAAAATGGTAACTTCCTTATTTCCAACTTCAAGGTCATGTGAAGTATTTATGCTAAACAAGGAGGACCATCAAAATCTGATGGATGATATAAATGGGAAAAAGAACAAGGAGCAACTGATGGCATATTATTTCACTAATGCCACACATCATAAAAACTAGTTCTGACACTTGTATATGGACTCTGCTATAAATTTACAAATATTACAAATGTGTAAGTCTAAATTTGCTGATATTAAATCCAAGTCTAATGGATATCAATTATAACTCAAAACCATGGTTTGTCAAAATTAGGGTAATGACTTATCACACACCAAAAAAAAAAATCTAACATTCAAACTACCTCCACGAGATTTAAAAAAAAAAAAAAAAAGAAGACCCCTATAAAAATGCACATCTAAACCAAGCCAAGAAAATCATCTAAAAACAACAGTCACAAAGTTCAACAGGTGACAAGAAGGCAAGCAAGCTAGAAACATCTCAACCACATCTTTCCCCCAACATTTAGATGTGAAATTTGAAATCTATCACTGATTCAAGGTCTACACACTTCAATTTTAGAAAATCTAATCACATGAAAATTTACACAATAAACAGCTGCAGATTTTGCCATTTTCCATACACACAAAAAGCTGTTAATTAAAGATCAGCAGATTTTTACAACAGGTGTTTTCATAAGGTTATTTTCAATAATTCAATGAAGTCCACTAATTTTCAGGAATACACCTAACTACATAAAATAAGGAAAATAATTAATGCTACTTCAAGGACATTAAGAGGTAATTCTTATCATTTGACCAAAGCAGTAATCTTTAAAGAAAACCGGTTAGGAAAAGAAACACTGAGGAACAGCTTTTTGAAAACTTTCCAAGGAAAAAAACAGACTAAAAGAACAAAGTGTCTAACATAACCAAGAGCCACAAACATGGGAAGTTACTTTTATTTAGTATCAACAATTTTATCTAGTAAGTTTTCATCTGGTATAGTAGTTTGGTTATAGATAGCAATTTCCATTCCACTTTAACATCCAGGAAAGATCTAATATTGAAACTGAACTATAATTTGCATACCATCTTTAAGTGAAATGTATACAAGTTTTTTTCAGTAGCTCCTCAAGGATATTTAGCCTTTAAAAATAATCCTGTAAAGACAGCATATATCATCCTCTTTACATTTTAGGTAAGCTGACCGTAACTTATTTCTAGTTAAAATACTGAAAGTGTTTCACATAGTTCCTTCTCATCACAACATAATTTACAGCACTGGGTCAATCAACATCCCTTTCACCTATACTATCTAAGGACTGTCTAAATTCCATTGAAATATAGAAGAATTTCTATTCTATTCTCTGCAGATCTTTAGCTATGCAAGAAGGCATCATGCACAGAAATTCTAGCTTTCTTTTAGAATCATAAAATGCAAAAATGCCTATGGCAAGTAGCATGTAACTTCTTGTAGGAATGGCATGATGAGCATCCAGATACCCAGTCTCACTAACAAAATAAAACCAAAAAGGTGGCTCTTAACCGTCAAAAACAAAGTAATAGAAACAACCAGAAACCACACTAAAACCCTCATTGCTGACAGAAATGACTGTACAATTGCAACCACTCCCAATGAAATAATGAAATGTCCCAATAAAACATCCTATCTGACCTAGATTTTTCTACTCTGTGGTCCCAATATACCTCCCAGCTATCTCGAATTTAACCTTTACTGAAAATTATGGCTAGATGAATAGGGATATAGTTAAACACAAATCCACTAAGCTATAGGAAACGTAACTATAAACGTATACTTGCTTAAAAAAAAAAATCACAGAACTATTTTATACTTAAAAATTCCTTCAGGTGTCACTAAGACTTATATTAAAGATTCAATAGAGTACCATGGCACACAAAATATTTTCACAGTGCTAAAATGAATCATGTAGGTTCCTTCATTTACCTATCTGCAAAATTCAATACCCCTGTTTCACATTTATTTTTGGCAGGAATTTTCAAAATACTTGACTGGACTGGCAGATTCAATTTTCTCAATTTTTAAAAACAACCTCTCTATGACAATTCATTAGAAATCTTCACACCCAATGGTACAACTTGAGCTCAAGGAGAATGTCCTCCATTGTTCTGAAGACAAAGGGGGCTATGTATTTCAGGAGTACTTCACATACTCTGCTCAAGAGAATTATCCCTTGACAGTAATATTTCATCTAAACATGCCATATATGTCATTGCTATCCAGTAATATATGAAGTTTGAGTCCACCACCTCTAAGGAATCATTCCCAGCAACATACCGAAAGTTGATGCCTTTCCTGTATTTAAGACTTTTAACATTTTTCTACCTTATCTGTGACATCTTGGTGTGCCCTCCAAAACACCAAGTTTATGGCACATCCTACATATTCAAATGTGTTTGTTAATTCACCTAGATTTCTTTGGTTCAAAGTTTTCATGAAAGTTATCTTAACCAACCCAAAAGGCGCATATTGTCTGACAAGAGGTTAACATCAGTCTTCTGAGACTCTTCAGCTTAAAGTTGTGCTCAACAAAGCCCAAACAATCAGGTAATCACAACAAATCAGCATGCCCAAAATTAAAGCTTCAAGGAGTAGATGAAAAAAGCAGAGATGATAGAGATGATAAATGTGGACAAGGAGATTTTATATTTAAATTGCAGTAAAAGTAAATGCTTTAGTCTGATTTTAAGACAAGCTGCAGATTTTCTCTGTTCAGTGGATTGTTTCTAGGAGTTAGCATTACAACCTTGGAAGTCTTGTTCACTTTGTCCTGCAGCATTTTTTCAGTTGATGCCAATGCTTCCATTGCTTCCCAGTTTTTCTCCCGAAGGTCCTAATCATTTTTAGAAAGAATGATTTCAGTTTATCCATTATTGAAAGATTTTTGCTTTTTTACTTCATCAGTATTTTGCACTGCATTTAAATGCTGGTTACTGCAAAATTATTTCAATGGGAAAATATGCATATTAGCAAAAAAATAAAAAGCAATGTTTAGAAGTTTGAATGAGAAAATAAAGATGCCCACTTTCCATGTTTTAGTATATATACCAAATAGGCCACATTTTAAAATAACTACTATGCACATGTGACAAAGAAGAAAGCATTCAAAAGTAAAGACACAAACCAAGAATACATACATGATTTCAGGTACATTGAATATTAGAAGATTAAAGACAGAGCAAATATAGAAGTATTACAAAAAGCTTTTTATGTGATGTTTAAACAAGGCCCAATAACACTCATAGGACTTTCCACTGCAGTGTAACATTTTTTTCTCTATGTTTTAATACAATTAACATGTTTCAAATCTACCTAGGAATCCCATAATAACCCACTGTGTTCTATGTCTTTCTTGGCATGGCCTAACATTCATGCTACAAAACAATCTTACAAGAATTGTATGAGCTAATTGATCAAAGCAAAGGGGAAGGCTGGAAGGCTATAAAATAGATTCTCTTGGAGGAGACAGAGGTTATTAAAAATTGAGAGATCTGGATTTTAACAGCATTTCATTCACAAATATAAATATAATCTTCTATATTTCAGTCTTTTTTCCAGAATGAGAAATCTAAACAGATAAAAACCAACAACAAAAAATAAAAAGCCAATAATCACCATTTATTACTTAATATATGCCAACCACTCTATTTGGCAGTTCACAAATTCTCATCGTTACAACAACCGCATGAAGTATTTATTCCCATTCTATAGACAGGGAAACCACAGCTCAAGTAAGTTAGGAAACTGAGCCAAGGACACAGAGAAAATGAAGTGGCAGAACTAAAAGGAAAGACTGACACTGCTATCTGCTGGCCTCCAGTGTCCTGGCTCTTTTCACAAGGGTTCAATGTCTCCAGCGCTGCTGCTGCTGCATTACCATGCCCTCCTTATCTCAGAATCCCAATAATAAAACATAGTTAAGATGTTAGCAGTATATTGGCAAGTTCACCTCAAGTTTTGTGGCTAAGCAATGCTGTTAGTACTGTTATACCAACACATAAGCGGCAATTCATGTACCTAATTTTGACAAACTCAGGGGTACAAGAAAATGTCAACTTGTTAAATTAACAATTTAATGCAAACTTTGAAAAATAGAAAACACACATCCACTTACTAGCAATACTCCCTTAGATTTCAGTAACAGTTTACCCTTGCTCAAGTGTTAGCAATCACACTACAGTGTACAAAAATTTCTTCTCTAGCAAGAATGCTTGGACTCTACTTATAGGTGTTGCCCTCTGGTATGAGAAAATTTAAGAAATTCTACTAAATTCATTATTTGTCTACTCAGTAAGTTATTAGGATTCGTATTTCTGAAAGCACTATCCCTCCCCTTTCTAGTATAAACATAGTTAGGTTCTATAGCCTCTAACACACTTAATTACTAAAATTTGAACCACCTCTCAGTTAAAAATGGGGTTCTGGCCAGGTGCCATGGCTCATACCTATAATCCCAGCACTTTGGGAGGCCGAGGCAGGTGGATCACTTGAGGTCAGGAGTTCGAGATCAGCCTGGCCAACATGGTAAAACCCTATCTCTACTAAAAATACAAAAAAAAATTAGCTGGGTGTGGCGGTGCACACCTGTAATTCCAGCTACTCGGGAGGGTGAGGCAGGAGAATCACCTGAACCCAGGAGGCAGAGGTTGCAGTAAGCCGAGTTCATGCTACTTTCAGCCTAGGCGACAGAGGAAGACCCTTCTTAAAAAAAAAAAAAAAAAAAAAAAAAACAGAAGGCTTTCAAAAGACCTCATTACTGAGTATACTGGGTTTGAATACTGGTATTACTTTCGGTTTACAAAAAGGCCGGCCCAATCTAAGAGGAAATACCTTTGATTTTAAAATACCAAGCTGAAAAACATGTTTTCCAAATAAAAGTTCAACAAAAAGTCAACTGCACTTTTAGTTTTTAAAAATAACTAAAGGTGTAATAATTATAACTTCAACATTTAAATATTTATAAGAATAAGAACTCGTCTTTTCACTTATTTTTAAAAAACTGTTCTCCAATAATGCCCCACCCCCTGAAAAAACTACACACAGAAAATAGTACTTTCTCACAAAGATTAAGAAATCTAAAGTAAAAGTAGATTTAAAAAAAAAATTCCTGGACCATATTTCAGTGTTAAAGTAATAAAAAGAAAAGCTTCATTCTGATTAAGATTTACTTACATTGTTTTTCTTCCTTTGGTGTTCAACTGCATCCTTCAAAGAATCTAACTCATTCCAGAGACCACTTATTTCTTTCTCTCTTTCTGAAATTCTAAACCAGAACATGAATACGTGTAGCAAGATTTTAGGTAAACAGTAATACAACTCAGATCCCTACCTATCAACGTTTGTTACTACAAAATAAGAATATCAAGAAATGGTACCTTGAAAAGTACATTAAAGAGTCTACCTACTGTTTAACATAGAAAGCCCATCCTATAAATTTCAGAAATGATTTCTAAGTTTTTATACCTAATATGGTATGCTTAGGCTTGTGCTAAAGAGAAATCTCATTCCCTAAGAAACAGTTTAGGAATATATTAACTGTTGTAGCTATTTATATTTTTACTTGGGTCAGTACACAGTAGCTATTTTCAGAGGAGTTAAAACGGATGTAGAAGCAGTCCCTTAAATATTTTTCTTCCCAGAGGGCAATGAAATCAGTTATAACTTTAAATGGCTAACCCACAACAAAAGTATAATATTAAAGTGAGCTCCGTGTTTTCTTGCCATTTTCATACCAATCTCAGCATTCATGTTTTTTTCTGCTACTGTTTCCCAGAAACGCAGAATGCAATGGCAAAGATTCATAATTTGATTCTGTTACAGTTGAGAGTGGCTGGAGTAGAAAGTTAAATAACAAATAGCTCTTCGCTGAGAATCAGTGTCTATATAAGAAGCTGGCAAACTAAGGCTATGGGCCCACTCCACAGTCTGTTTCTGTAGGTCCTCGAACTAAGAGCCGCTTCTACATTTTTAAAGTGTTGTTTTATTTATACATGTACACACATATACACATATATATACACATCTATAAAACAGACCTATGTGTCCCACAGGCCTAAAATGCTATCAAGGCCTTCACAGAAAATGTTTGCAAACCTTTTTGCTCTATATAGTCAAACTGAAGACTCGATTTAACAGTCAATAATTCTAACCTAGTAAACAAGTAACTCTGTAAACCAAGATGGAAAAACAGATTTGAAAAAAAAAATTAACAATATTCCCGATGATAGATCACTTACATCATCTATTAATATACTTAATGTGGTTGACATTTTAACATGTTGAAACACACTAACTTATGTGAAAAGACCTTAAATGTAGCCTTACAGAGAAAATTACAGGCTAACAAGAAAAATGTATCAGTTAAAAAAAAAATCTCCTTAAGAAAGACAATCATAAAGACTACATATATATATTTTTTTCTTGGTGCCAGGCTGGAGTGCAATGGTGTGAACTTCCTGGGCTCAAAAGATCCTCCCACTTCAGCCTCTGGAGTAGTTGGGACCACAGGTGCATGCCACCACACCCGGAATTTCTAAACTTTTTGTAGAGACGAGGTCTGACTATGTTGCCCAGGCTGATCTCAAACCCCTGGGCTCAGCAATCCTCCCGCCTCAGTCTCCCCAAGTGCTGGGATTACAGGCATGAGCTACCACATCTAACCTAAAATTTCTTTAAAAAATGAAGCTAAGCCAAAGTTGCATCATTCAATTACACAATCACACCTAGAAGAAGACCCAGTAAGATAATTGAGATAACAGAAGGTGATTTAGAAAACCCTGCAAAGTATAGTTTAACTTTATCTGAACGCCTAAAAAAACAAAAACAAACATCTCCCTCAACAAAATATTCAAATCCAAATACTATAAAAAAAAGCATCTTAGCCAAAGGTACCACTCAACTCCAAACTGTAATTCAAGATATCCAAATAGAACTGTAAAAATCAGGTGCCATTTGAAGTTACACTAAACTGCTTATTTGAGAATGGTTTATCACATAAAAATAGTCACTACTTTATATACTGTGAATCAAACTTATTACTTACACTTTTAATAACTCTTCATGAGGGGGAAAAGAAGATGCCTATCAAAAGAGTTAAATGTTATTTCAAAACGAAACTTTTCAGGAGACTTAAAAACACCGAAGCTTTTCTCAGATATAAACTAAGAAAACAACAAAAGGAAAAATAGCATATATTTCATATAAAAGTCACCCTGACTTTAATCAAGTAATTTTAATAAAAACATGTACAAATCTGTAAAAAGTATTGAATGCTAAATCCAATCTTTACTGTCGCAACATACTTAAACTCTTCATTTAGTAAGTATTTATCAATTTCCCACTATGTGTATGGAAGCATACCTTAAATTTTCAAACTGCACAATTCATATTTGACTACATAAAAATGTTAAGCTTCGAAGTTAAAAAAAAAAATACCAGAAATGAAATCAAAGGAAATACTAAGTTATGTTTCCTCACGTTTAACAAAAAGTTAATTATACATCAACATGCAAAGGTACACAGCCCTTCATATATGGTATTTATTCCTCAGTGATAATAATCTCTCAAGCTTCTTGTTTGCAAGGACTCCATTTGTTTCTCAAAATACTATCAAGTCTATCCATATACATTCATAAATTAATTTAAAGGCTATTTTGGGTAGCATCTTTTATAAAAACACATTTTTGTTTTTACCAAGCAGAATTGTAACTTGAAAACCTCTTTTAAATAGTAGTACACTATTGCTTATGATACATTTGTTAGTTTCTCTCCAGTTACCAATGTTTCATTTGGGAAGAGGGGAGATACAGTGTGTACACACATCTTTAAGCCAACCATTACAGTATTTAAACTGACTTGTAAGAATTCTAGGATCAGAAAACACACAGAGATACAAAACAGAGCTGGAGTACAGCAAAAATATTATTTGTGTATACATTATAAATTATAGATTTGTTTTACTTTGGATATGATATAGCAGGTTGTTTTATATAAAATTTGATAAACATAAATAAAACATACTTTATTCTCAATAAAAATGCAGAAATGGCCAAAATACTTATACGTCACTGGTTATATAATTTTTTTGCCACCTAAGTAAAAGGCAAGACATCTAATAGTACCTACCTGTTGGTAGTTTTGTTGTTTAAGCTGCTCAATTTGGGACTTAAACAATCTGTTTTCATCTTGTACATCCTAATTAAATAAAAATTAAACATCAGTATCTAAACATTTTTTTCCACATAAACTTAGATCATACAAGCTAGAAACAGATCATACAAGCTAGAAAAATTCCAAAAGGGCAATAATTTTAAAGTGTGTAATAAGCTCTATATTAAAACATATAGAGTATTTATATTAGTACTAGCAGCAGAGTTTGCATGTCTCAATGGAACAAAATAGAATCCAGAAATACACCCAAATAGCTCTAAGAATTTAGTATGAAGTGACATTTCAAATCAACCTCAACTCCAGTAACATTTTGGGCTTGATATTTTTCTTTGTTGTGGGGGTTTATCCTATGCACTGCCGGACATGTAGAAGCATCCATGGCACTCATCCACTAGATGCCCCAGCCCCCCTGCCCCAGCTGTGACACCCAAAAATGTCTTCAGATATTGACAAATGTCCCCTGGGTAACAGAATCACTATTGTTATGATGGATTATTTAACAATGTGGCTAGTCTTCTCTTTTTAATGGTTACAATGTTATTGTTACAGCTTACTGATGTAAGTTACATGAAATAAGCTAAACAAACAAAAAGAATTATAAACATATTTGAAGAAAATATATATATGTTTTTTTTTTTAAGATGGAGTCTCACTGTGTCACCCAGGCTGGAGTGCAGTGTTGCAATCATAGCTCACTGCAGCCTCTGTCTCCCGGGTTCAAGTGATTATCCTGTCTCAGCTTCCCGAGTAGCTGGGACTACAGGCACCTGCCACCATGCCTAGCTAATTTTTATATTATTTTAGTAGAGTAGGGGTTTCATCATGTTGGCCATGTTTGGTCTCGAACCTCTGACCTCAAGAGATCCACCTGCCACGGCCTCCCAAAGTGCTGGGTGGGATTACTAGTGTGAACTACCACACCCAGATGAATATATTTTTATGATCGTAGAGAGACATCTTTCTTCCCAAGACTTAAAACTCTGGAAATTACTTATATTTGAGTACATAAAAGTTTCAAATTTCCCAAAAAGGTTTTTCCCCTTCACAAATCAAGTCAGAAGAAAAAATGGGGAAAATAAATCACCTCGTATAATAACAAAAGGTTATTTAATTTCCTTTATTACATAAAAAAGACTTACAAATCAGTAAAGGAGTCAACCCAGTGGAAAAAAGGTGGGGAAAATTAAAGGACAATTCATATAAAAATGGCTTGAACATATGAAAAATGCTTAACTTCTCTCACAATCAAATGCAAATTAAAAATAATCTTACCATCTTTCAAGTATAATATCAAATATTTTTACCCTTGTCAATGTTGGAAAGGAAGAAGGGGAAATGGCCCTTTGTTGGTGAGAGTGTCAATTAGTAAAAACACTTTTGGAGGTCTATTTAGCACTGTCTAACAAAATTTAAAATGAACCTACATGAGAGGGAGAAGGAATGTGACAGACTCAAACCTTGAAGCATGTAATGTGAGCAAGATTAATCCAAGACAATGTAGGCATCTACAAATTTGCTACCACTTCAAATCAATGTTCTGTAAGTAATTTGAATACTAACTGCATGAAGGTGAGAAGATACTGATTTTCTATTTAACTATCTCTTTCAACAAACAAAAAACCAACATAAGCCTTGATCCAGAATTTCATTTCTAGGATACAGATACACTATTCAAAACGTGTACAAGGATATTCACCGCTGCATTGTTTGTGCAGAAAAAAACAGCCCTAAATAATCTAGGTACCCATCAACTGGGATTGGTTATATAAATGATATATGCTGGGTATGGTGGCTCACACCTATAATCCCAGCACTTTGGGAGGCCGAGGCGGGCAGATCACCTGAGGTCAGGAGTTTGAGACCAGCCTGGCCAACATGCTGAAATCCCATCTCTACCAAAAAATACAAAAAGTAGCTGGGCATAGCGGTGCACACCTGTAGTCCCAGCTACTTTGGAGGCTGAGGCAGGAGAACTGCTTGAATCCAGGAGGCAGAGATTGCAGTGAACCGAGATCATGCCACTGTACTCCAGCCTGAGCAACACAGTGAGACTCTGTCTCAAAAATAAAAATAGAAGATGATGATATAATCATCCAGTATCATAAAACTATTAAAAGTTAGGGCAGAAATGTGCTTTATATGGAAAGATCTTGAAAACACTGTTAATTGTGAAGGAAGCAAAATACACAAGTTAGTATAGTTCAACAGAGTATTTTATAAACAAGTATACATACACACACACATTTTATGAATGGGTACTTACTCAAAAAATATGCCAATAATGAGACCTAGTATCTGGGTGGGAGGGAGATTCATTCTGTACTCTATTTTTTGGCAGCAGTTAAAAATTATTTTAAAGCATGCAAAGACAATAATTTACAAAATAATTAATTTTAAGTCACCATATTCACCTGTAACAGCTTTGTTTTGCTAGAAAGATCACTCTCCCTCTCTTTTAGCATGGCTTCTACCCTCTTCAATTCATTTTCCTTTTCTTTCAACCTAGAATTTTTTACAAAGATCTACATTTACTAAAGTACATAAAAAAGGAAAACCAGACTCCAATATCACCCCTAATAAAAAAGATGGCAGAAACAATACAAACCGGCTTTTTTTTCCCCCATATTATATCAACTTGGAAGTTTGTTTTAAAAGATATTTCTAGGATCATTTACTCAGTCATACTTAACATTTCTTAAGCAAATGTGGCTTTATCTAGGAAGAAACTCTAAAACGAAAACTAAGAACAAAACTATATTTTATCTAATCATTGCAAATATTACCACTTAAAAAGCAAGGAATTTTGCCCTAAGAATCTTAGCCATAATTTGTTGACCCTGGAATTTATGAAATATGTATATAACCTTTGTACTGAAGAGATGCTATGGATAATTTAATCTGTTTTTCCCTTACCCCATGCAGATGTAAATCTTTATCTAGCCCAAGTGAATGTCAATTGCCCTGGTCATCCTAAGCAATAGACCTATAGCATAACACCACCATCAAAATGATCTGTTTAACGGTTTCCTCGGGATAGGAAATCTTATCCATTTCAGTATTCCCCAATGCTAGAAAGAGTCTTAAGTATTCGTTGAGCTGAACACTTATTTTTACCACACCTTGATCTAGAATTTCAAGATGCTTATAAATCTATATGAAAAAAATGACAAAACAGCATTCATGAAGAGTGAGATATATAAAAAGGAAAAAACTTAAATATATATTGCTAAGTAAAAGAAGCCAATCCAAGGCTGAGCATGGTGGCTCACGCCTGTAATCCCAGCATTTTGGGAGGCCAAGGTGGGAGGATGACTCAAGTCCAGGATATCAAGACCAGCCTGGGCAACACAGGGACACCCTGTGTCTAAAAAATTAGCCAGGCATGGTGGCATGTGCCTGTAGTCCCAGCTACTCAAAAGGCTGAGGTGAGAGGATCACTTGAGCCCAGGATGTCCTGGCTGCAGTGAGCCATGATCACACCTCTGCATTCCATGTACTCCAGCCTGGGCCACAGAGAAAGACTCTGTCCCAAAAAAAGAGAAAAGAGCCAATCCAGGGAAGCCATATACTGTATGATTTCAACTATGATATTCTGGAAAAGGTAAAACTCTGAAGACAGTAAGGTCATTGGTTAGGGGGGTGCTGCAGAGGTATGGAGGAAGGGAGGGAGGGATGCACAGGTAAAACACAGGAGATTTTTAAGGCAGTAAAACTGTTTTGTATGATACTGTAATGATGGATACATGTCATTACACGTTGGTTAAAACCCACAGAGAGTGATCCTAATGGAAACTATGAACTTCAGTTAATAACAATGATAACAATATACTGCTACTGGCTCATCAGTTGTAATAAATGTACCATGCTAATGCAAGATGTTAACAGTAGGGAGAATTGGGAAGAGTATATGGAAACTGTATTTCTCTCCTTTTTTCCTATAAATATAAAAACTGCTCCACCACAAAAAAATAAAATCTATTAATTTAAAAAAGAAAATGGCAAAAAAAAAAATGTAAGGCAGAAATATACCTAAAATTACCTACTTTAATGGTCTACATATCCCTATGAACAGGCCAGAAATGCTGCCCTAAGCTTTCCAAGCAAATAAGAGATAAGCACCTTGACAGTTACACAATAGCCAAAAGACAATCATTGTACAAATCAGCAACCTTCCAAAAACAGAGTAATCTTCCTTGTTTTTAAAAAGATAATAACCTAATACATATACTCAATATCTTGACAGTTTAAAAGGGAACACTTCTTTAAAACAAGTATCAATAAAAAGTAATGGTATCACCAAGAAAAATTTGTTAAGAGCAATTTTAAAGGGGGCCAAAAAGATCAGGTCCAGATACCCTTTCTCACCACTGTAACCTGCTGTAGCTTAAGACAACAGACTCTCTAGAATAAAACATTTTTTAAGATTAATATCTACAAAAACTGATGCCTCTTATGCTGACTAGATTCAGTATTTTTCCTATTCAGCACAGGATGACAAGTTCCATTTTCCCTATAAATAAATTAAAATTATAGAAAGGTTTAAAATTCATTATCAAGATTATGGCTAAAATTATCTTCTGGATAATTCAGAGATGTTACTAACACTTTCAAATACTAATTTTCATTTGAAATAAGTTTAATCTCTATAATAATTGCATACTTCGTTTTAAAAAATAACTTAAAACCAGTCTATATTTGCGGAAAGAATAACTGAAAAAATGGGTTTGATGGATTTGGAAAGGATAAAGAATCCAGGTATCTGAAAGCATTTAAATAACCTTTATTTTACCCAACAGAGACTTAACCTATTTGCCTCTGGATTATAATTTCCACTTAACAATAAAGTTAATCATGTACAGGAAACTCATCATTATATTCGAACACACTCTGGAAAATAATGAGATGTTTGCTTCTCTTCAAAATGCTGTCTTAGAGCATACTTACACAATCTCAAGTTCTTCAAACTGTGACGCAGAAGAGACCTGAGAAACAGAATCACATTTTTAATGCTAACATTAAAAAAAATTTTAAAAAAAGGTGCTACGACATATATATAGAATCACCCACCAGTAAAAACAAAAACATAATTACGTGCAGTAAATTTAAGATTGGGCCATTTATAAAGGACAGAACGAGTTTTACTAAACAATTTTTAACACTTATTTCTTAAAAGATTAAAGACTAATACTTTAAACAGATAGTTAAGAATGAGATAAGAGTCTATTTGAAAAGACAGAGACAAGGAAATGCTTGTAGGCTCAGGTTGACAGATTAAGCAGTTAAGTATGATTTGCCAGAAATAAAAGTTAACTTATTTAAACAACAATAGAACCATGGTACAACATAATTTTTCTGGCAAAGAAACTCAAAACATATTAACATCTTGACTTTCTAATACCTTAAACAAAGACTTCTCATTCCTTATGTAACATGCTGGTAATTTGTTTATACTATACCTCTTTCAAGTTATGTTGTGCTACTTCCTGAACATGTGCTTTTAAAGATTCATTTTCTTCTTGAAGATCCTTAAAAAGAATAGGTGTAAATTAAATTGATAGTCAAGTATAAAAAGGCTATTTTTTATTGTTTTTAACTTCTCACCTGTAACCACTTCCCTGTATTGGCTAGGTCTTTCTCTTTCTCTTCTAAAAGAGCCTTCATGGTATTCATCTGTTCCTCTTTTCCTTTTAATCTGATAACAAATCAGAACTGTAAATGAAAATGTTACATGACCATAAAAAGCAAAAATCTTAAGACACTGAAAAAAGTATATTTTGGGTAGTATTCACAGTCCAGCCGATTAAAATAAACAAACTTCTCAAGTATAAAGGTATACAAGGCTGGGCGCGGTGGCTCAAGCCTGTAATCCCAATACTATAGAAGGCCGAGGCGGGCGGACCATGAGGTCAGGAGATCAAGACCATCCTGGCTAACACGGTGAAACCCTGTCTCTACCAAAAATACAAAAAAATTAGCCAGGCGTGGAGATGCATGCCTGTAGTACTAGCTACTCAGGAGGCTGAGGCAAGACAATCACTTGAACCCGGGAGGTGAAGCTTGCAGTGAGCCAAGATCGCACCACTGCACTCCAGCCTGGGCAACAGAGCAAGACTCTATCTCAAAAAAAAAAAGGTATATAAGATTTTGGAGACAATCAAATCAGGAAGTACAGGATGATTAAGGAAAACCATTCTATCACTGAATATCCAGATATGAGTAAGTTATTTTAGCTCTACCTCTACCCTGTATCACCTTGTTTAAGTCTATACAAACAAATTTGGAAAACTTACTATGATTGTTCTGGATGTGAAAGATACCAATTTCACATAGCTATTAAAACAGGCAAAGAGCAACATCTCAATTTGGAGTTATATTCAGATTATAAATCATGAAAAGACTTCTTACCTCCTTCCCACAAAATAACTTACAGGTTAAAGCCAAATTAGAAACTTAGGGCCCTTAGGAGTTTTGAGATAATTAGTATTTTTGTATTTTCTAAAACACCACTTGAAATCAAGAAGCTGTAATTTTCACTATACTTCTATTTAACTCATGAAAAAGAAATAGTAAAAGGAAATGAGATAAATGGTACTTACAAGTTCTGAAGCTCCTGAACTTGGGAAGTGATAGATAACTGAAATACAAAGGACAGAAAAATCTATTAATAATCCTTTCGATTTAACTTATTAAGCTTTATAAGTCTTTATAATGTGTACATTTCAAATTACAAAGAAACTAGCTAAATTTTTCATGACAAAATGAGAGGTGTTTTGAGTTTACCTCCTCTTGACTCCAATAACACAAAAATTAATAAACTAAAAATAAGGGGGAGGGACAAGGAAAATAGTTATGAATAATAAGTCTAATTAACGTGATGCTTTTTTTCTTTAGGCTAGTCAAGTGAAGCAGTGGGATGGAGAAGGAATAAAGAAATCTCTAACTGGTTGTGATCAATCAGTTGTAAATACCACTGCACTCAGATCAGCCATACTTCTACAGTTGTGAAAAATTAGAATATTAACTCTCCACACACCTCCCTACCATTATCAGAGCTCTTCTCCATCCCAGTTTTCAAGGCCAATTACTCAACAGTACTCTATGATGTCCTTTTTTAATTTTTTCTTAATCATACAGTCTGATAATACCTTTTATCCTCCACTCTCTTCTCACAGGCCCTTCAGATTCTTGGCTTAGATGTCAGTTCCTTGGGAGGAGACTTTCCTGAACTCTCAATCTATATTAGAAAAGTATGATCTTTTCATCCTACCTGTTTCGCTCAACACATTATCTCCAATCACTAGCTAGTGATCCACCAATCATGAGTACAGTGCTTTGACGAGAACTGCTTTGACAATAAATATTGCTGAATGAATCTATGAGATGAATGAATCATCTCTTCAATGAAATCTCACCATTTTTTCAAGGAAGCCTTATCAGATTAAAATCAGCAAAACTCATCAATTTCCAGTAATCACATCTACGTCTGAAATCCCAATGAAACTTGTACTTTGTTCTAAGGCAGAGGTCGAGCAATGTATATTCAAGTAACATTTTGGTCCATGCAGTTTTCTTTTAAAAGGGGTGGGGAGGATTTAAAAAATTGCCTAAGTGTTTCATGTTTCATTTTTAATTGGCAAACTAAAATGAAACATTAACACAAAAAATGTTCTAGAAAATAACCATTAATGGTTAAAATTTTTAAGATATGTAGATTAAAATATCAAGAACATTTTCTTAAATCAGGCAAAAAATAAAATTAAAGGCACATAACCCAATATACTTACAGCATACTACTAAAAGTTTTTCCTGAGTAACAAGAAAAAAAATCAAATAGCTCATAAATAACACATAACTAATAAATCTGTCATGCTATGGCTCTGGGATTTTTACCTGTTGAGCCTTTTCAAGCTGGACATTTCCTATTTCTTCTTTTAGAGCCTTTATTTCCTGTTTCAAATCCTTGACAATGACAAAACAGACAAGATTGGACAATGGAAACACAGAAATTGACATAAAATGCAAAGCACAGACAAACACATGAAATTAAATGATATTAACTAAAGTTGATAAACAAAAACATAAAACACAGTTCTCTGTCTCCCAATACCTGAACAGTTTTCTCCTTGTTAGCAACTTTGAGCAGTTCTGCCTCCAGAAGCTCTTCTACAGACTTGATCTTTCCATCTTTCTCGTGGATCCTTCAATAAAGAAATGCAGTATAATTTGATTAGAAATCACCAGACCCATCAAGATATAAAAAATAGCAGCAAATAACGAAATGGCTCTCCAAATCAACCCTTTCCCATTTTAAATAAAATAGCAACATGTCTTTGTAGAAGAGCCAGGGCTAACATAAAGCTCCTCCTAACAGACAGCTGAAGCCTATGCACACAAGAAGTCAGTTAAGTGCTTCAAAAGTACATCAAAAATATAAGATTTGTACCCTGAGGAACACAGGGGAAAATCAAGTTCCATTCAACTATACTGACTCCCATCCTCTGGAAATAGGTTTTGTTTTGTTTTGTGTTAATTATTACTATAATACTGAATTTGGGAAAGCACAGCTAAGTTCTCTTATTCCACTAAGAAACATTCTAGAGTGAAAGTTAAACATACATCAGCTGTCCCAATTGCACAATAAAACTAGATTTCTGAGCACACACACACAAAAAATGGACCAAAGAAGAAAAACCAGTTTATAATAATGTTATCACTTACACTTTCTTAAGTTCTTCAACTAAAGATGCAAAAGAAACCTGGAAATAGGAAAGTATCCTACTTAGTAACTTATTCAAAATAGAAATGGGTCAGAAATAGAAATGCACATTATCCTTAGATTTTCCACTACAATCAAAATCCAAACAGGAAAGCCCAGGCATTCTTTCGAGACTTTTTTAATGTCATAATAATGACAATAAATGGCATTTTGAAAATAGGTAGCTTTAAGGCCACTTATAAATATGTCAAAAGAAAAAAATCATTAGATAAATGTTAAAATTATTTAATCAATAATTCCAACCATAGAGAAAATACAACTAAGAAACTGTCTAATTTCAGGCAGCCTCTTTTACTAGAGTCTTACTTTATATTTGTATACTCAGAACCTTTTTATCACTCTAGTAAAAGGCAGTGGCACCCTATCTGGAGTATTCGTCACAGTACCTGGCATACAATCAGTATTATATAAATTGCAGTCTCTATTACTGATTATCATTCATAAATTAAAACTATAATTGACAAATTCCAACCTAGAGGAAGAGAAACAAACAACAGATTTGTTTTTATGCAACAGTTTGCCCCCTGTTTAAAAGGGAATGGGCTGGGCACAGTGCCTCATGCCTATAATCCCAACACTTTAGGAATCTAAAGTGGGAGGACCGCTTGAGGCCAGGAATTTGTGACCAGTCTGGACAACATGTCCAGACCCCATCTCTACAAAAAATAAAATAAAAGTTAGCTGAGCATCGTGGCATGAGCCTATAGTCCTAGTTACTTAGAAGACTGAGCGAGGAGTTACCACATGAGCCCAGGAGTTCGAAGTTATGGTGAGTTATGATTGTACCACTGCACTCCAGCCTGGGCAAAAGAGCAAGACCCCGTTTCTTTTAATTTAAAAAAACAAGCAAAAAAACAAACAAACAAAACACACAGAGACAAAGAACAGTTGTAAAAATGTACTACATTACCTGATCATTTTGCTTGGCTTTTAAGTCTTGAACTTCTTTTGTCAGAGATGAATTTTCTGTTCTTATTGCCTTTTTCAAAGACACATAAGCAAAACATGCTTTTATTTTCTGAAAAATATAGCTAGCTTCAAAATACATTCATTAGCTTCTCATTTCTTTAACTGCTTCTTTTCCACTCTGGAAGGCCCAAAACTCTCACTTTTTTCCATGTCTATAATTCTGTAACTTCAATAGCTACCCAAATGAATTTTTAATTCAATTACACCCACATATATTTCTACTTATATCTGAACAACCTCAAAAATACATAGTATACCACTTGTTAGTTAAGTTACTCCTCTCCCTAAATTCAAATACATCTTTTAACTTACTTCTTCCAGCAACCTTTTCCCAATCAAGTTAGTTAAAGCTAACGACAACCATAAAATAGAATGGCAATCTCTTCTCTGGCCTCCAATACCATTTCATGAATTAAGTCTGCTAGTTATCATTTGGTTATAATTTGGACAAGGGTGCAAGTGGGAAAACTGACAAACTATAACAATAGTATCTACCTCATTAAGGCAGTCAATGTTACAATTATGCATTACTAACTTCTAAAAAAATCTTTAATAAAAAAGCATTATATAAATTTATAAAATGTGAGAGCTACTATTAAGTTTAAGATCTATGGGGAAAACCTTACACAAATTACAGTGAAATCCTTTTATGTCACTGAATAAACACAAGGAAAACAAAACTACAAAATGCTTTACATTCAGCTCCTCTTCTTTAGTTGCCACCTGAATAAGTCCAGTTTCAAGTAATTCTTCTACAGTCTTTAACTTCTCATCTTTTTCTTGAATGCTGAAATTATAAGTTTATAACACATGTATTAACTATTTTTCAAGGTTAATGGTATTATTTCTTCTCTTTTTTTGAGACGGAGTTTCGCTTTTGCTGCCCAGGCTGGAGTACAATGGCGCGATTTCGGCTCACTGCAATCTCTGCCTCCCAGGTTCAAGCGATTCTCCTGCCTCAGCCTCCCAAGAAGCTGGGATTACAGGCATGCGCCACCATGCCTGGCTAATTTTGTATATTTGGTAAAGACGGGGTTTGCCATGTTGGCCAGGTTGGTTTTGAACCCCTGACTTCAGGTGATCCACCCGCCTCAGCCTCCCAAAGTGCTGGGATTACAGGTGTGAGCCACTGCGCCCAGCCAGTTAATGGTATTATTTCTAATCATTTTAAGTGGATCAACCTTTGTCCATCATTTCTTATAAACTTAATTCTAGAAAGGTTCCTAGGGATGGTTGATCATGGTCTCAGGATATGTCCTCTTTACAAGTAAAATGTACCCAAGTAATTCATGCTTACATGCTAGCCTCAACAAGTAAAATTACTGCCACACATGAAACCCACAAACAGTAATGTAATCCCAAATCAACAGTATACCACATTTTCTTCCATTACAAAGTTTAAAAAGAATTTTAAAAATATGATTAATGTAGTTAATTTGGTAGAAGTAACTCATCAAAATATAAAAAGAAAACTAAACTCTTACCATTTTTCCATTTGTTCCACAACATCTTTATTAGGCTAAAATAAAAATCACCAAAAAGTTTAACTTTACCAAATTTGCATAAAAAAAAAACCAGGTAAGAAATATAATTTTGTGAAAACTGTTTAGGGTTATTAAATAGATACAAAATTTAGAACAATAACTTGATAATTATTGAAGACTTGATAATTAAAGAATTCAGAAAACAAAACAAAGAGATACATTTACACAAGAGACACAGAAAAAGTAGTAGTATAAAATGGGCTGGCAAAATGAATTAGTATCTTATGAAGAAAATCTTAATCACTAGAAAAGATAACCTTAAGATAACTTGCCTCACTTCCTTTACATTAATTCAATTCTTCAAATACAAAGAATCCAGACTCTAAGATCTTGCAAATCCAAAAAAAAGAGAAAGAAAAGAGAAAGAGAGAAAAGAAAGAAAACAGAAAAACAAAGAAAGAAAAGGAAAAGAATGGAAAAGAAAGAAAAGAAAAAGAGAAAGGCAGGCAAACAGGGGCTCTTTTAATTGATTTGATTTTTTTTTTCTATACTAAGGTGTAACATTTACACAGACAAGTGCACAAATCCTGTTTACAGCTCAGTGAATTTTGTTAGATAGATACTATGTAACTACCAACCAGATCAAGATATAAAATGTTTTAAAACTGATTGTAAACTGCAAAAGCAACAGGAATACATTCTTCATAAAGCATTAGAACATGACATGTAAGGTGAGTCCCCTCTCAAACTTCTCCTGGCATTCCCCGGTACACACAGAAGTCCCCAATGTTAAAATTTATCTTATATCCAAAGTGGGATTTCTCCCTCAGTATTCCCGTATCTTCAGACAGCCAAGCAGCCTGACCAATAAGATTTACCGTCTTTCTCCTAGAACATTCTCTTCTGTGCGCCCCTTTCCCAATCTTGCTAGTTTCTTTTTTTCCCAATCTTTTTTTTGTTTTTCCCAATCTTATTACAATCATTTTTCACAAATAGTATTAATTTTTCCATTGCACTATCCAAGTCCTAAAATTCCACTCTGTACATACTTATGAAATTAAACCCTTCTCTTTAATGCCTAAGTTTAGGCCCTCAGCTTACTCATCTCAAATATCATAATACCCTAATTCTTCTCCTTGCTTCTAGTTCGTAAGAATTGTTTTGTAGAAGGCACAGGAAAAAAGTTCCCAATGGGAAAAATAATCCAAACATCAGAAGGGAAATAGTTGTTGTCAAAAGTACATTAAATCAGGTTCATACTATGAAAAACAAATCATACATTAAGCCTTTAAATCATTCATGAAGATGGTTTTCGTCCATATTTATTTTCAATGAATGCCATCTCAGAAAAAGATATACCACTATTAAGTCTAAGTTACCTGCACCTTAACCATTTACTGTACTGTACCTTTAGTCAGTCCTACCTACCAGAGTCTTCTTTCTAAAATGTTAGGCTAAATGCTCATTTATCCTTCCAACACCCTTTAGTGGCTTACCCACATGCTACATCAGGTTCATGGTCCTCACACAGCATACAAAGCTCTTCATAAGGTCTTAGCAAATCTTTCTCTACTCCTTACATCCTTCCTGTATTTTGTACTTCTGCAATATAGCAACACTCTGAATATGCCAATCTGGCCACACTGTCATGTCTTTGAACGTTGTATTCCCTCAGCCTGGATTGCCTCTTAGCTCTTTGGCAAATTCATGCTCATTTTTCAAAATCAGGTTTAGTTGTTCCCTGTGTTACCTCCCCACCTCCTTCAAATATTAATAGAATGCATTATCTCTTCCTCTAAACCTGTATATGGAGTTCCAAAATTTCATTCACCATAATTTTCTGTTTAACACATCTATCTCCATATTAGGAAGGCAGGAATCAAGTCTCATTCATCTCTGTAGGCTCAGCATGTAGATAAGTACCTAGTATATACTCAACTAGTAAATAAGTATTTGATGAACTGAATTTTAATGAAGTTACAGTTTAGAAATTCTTGGTCTTCAGCTCATCAAATACTCTGTTGCATAAAACTGACCCAGCTTAGTTTGCATCTCCTCCAACATTTTTACCTCACTTCATACTTTATTGGTTTAATCCAATCCCACTGTTTCCACCCTAGATGATTTCCAAAACTATACCATATACAATAAATTCTTCTGCAATACAATTTAACAAGGCAGCAGAGCAAAAAGAAGAAACTTCCTATAGTTTTTACTTAATAATCTTGACCACTGAATCTTAAAAATCTACTGGAGTAAGAATAAATAAGTCATGCTGCTCCTTCACTAAAACTCAGGAAGTGCTCTCGCTCATTAAAAAAAAAAAAGTCTTATTCTGAGTTAATGAAATATTAGTAAATGATTTATTTGCATTATCTGACCATCTGCAGGCCTAAATCCAAATGCAGCCTTCTCTCCTTTAGGGTATCAACAGGTTACCTTACTTGGTACCTGCTGTCTTTCTGCTTCCCACACCTGAAGAAACAACAACTTGGCACCATTATTGGTTTCTGCTTTCATAAGCTCAATCTTTTCCTCCAGAATAAAAATCCATGGGGTAAAAGGACTGAAATTTTTACATAACTAAACTGTTCAATCTCTCAACTGTCACTTGGAATTCTGACTGAGGGATAGAAAGGGGTTAAAGAAAAGTGGAAATGACATAAATTAAGATTATACCCATCTTTTCTCTTCTTTCACTAGCAACAATGAAAACGACTAGAGGAAAAGCCACAAAGATGATTCTTTGCCAAAATGAAAGAAGTTACAACTATAACGAAAACCTCAGTCATATGCTTTCTAGACTATTAATAAAAAGCTTTCAGAGTCAGAACAACTCTTAAGAATTACCCGGCAGCAGATCTTAAATTAGTATCACAAAATAAGTTTCCCCCTTATCAAATAATTCTTTTAAATAAATCAAAAAATGTGGCTACAAAATTTTATCCTGTGAATTGTTAATTATTCTTCCTATCAAAAGCACATCTCATACTAAAAGTTGTCACTTTAACAGAACATCTAAAAGTACGCAGAAATCTTATAATAAAAGGCTGACTTAATAAGATAGCAATAATATTAACTTTCATGAATGATTGGGAATTTTACATAAGGTTATCACAATGGCATTTCTCAAGGTATTACATGACTTTAAAGGAAAAGAAAAATTTAAGGCTGGTGGTTTTACTTTTATCTAATGATGGAAAATACCATTTTTAGTAAAGAACAAAAGTTTTCTGTTTAAATAAGAGTCACCAGCAACTGGATACTACTAGAATACAAGAATTCTAGGACAGATTCAGAAGTTTCTAAGCATCTGTTTTACTTCCATGAAGTTAATTTTAGAAAGGTTAAAACTTCACACACTGATATCAGCATTTCAAAAATCTCTGGTAACTAATACACAGAAACTATATACTCTGCTGTTTCAAGTAAGAACACACACACAAAAATCTATTATATCTAATCCAAGTCACCAATGTTGTATCTCACCACTGCTATTTAACAGTAAAAATTTAAAATGTTGCCAACTAAACAGTAACCAGAGACTACAAGATACATTCATATTTCAGAGATGGGGGGGGCGGAGAAATCTTATAATTGATATCATATCTTTTGTAAGCTATACCAGAAAAGGAAATAAGACAAGAATAAGCCTTAGCTGGGCACAGTGGCTCACATCTGTAATCCCAGCACTTTGGGAGGCCAAGGCAGGCAGATCACTTAAGGCCAGGAGTTCAAGAC
>NW_012119265.1:4020016-4029103 GCF_000951035.1 Colobus angolensis palliatus | reverse complement strand
CAGGGCCTCACTCTGTTGCCAAGGGCGAGTGCAGTAACAAGATCATGACTCACTGCAGCCTGGACCTTCTGGCCTTAGCTGGGCACAGTGGCTCACATCTGTAATCCCAGCACTTTGGGAGGCCAAGGCAGGCAGATCACTTAAGGCCAGGAGTTCAAGACCAGCCTGGCTAATATTGCGAAACCCCGTCTCTGCTAAAAATACAAAAATTAGCCGAGAATGGTGGCACGTGTCTGTAGTCCCAGCTACTCAGGAGGCTGAGGGATAAGAATGGCTTGAACCTGGGAGGCGGAGGATACAGTGGGCCAAGATGGTGCTACTGAACTCCAGGCTTGGCAACAGAGGAAGACTGTCTCAAGAAAAAAAAAACAAAAAGAATAAGCCTTAAATACCATTTAAACTAAATATTATCCCTTCAGCATTTTCTCCTCTATTACTTTTACTTTACGAGGGTAAAGCAAATACAAAGTACATAGTAAGACTATGTAATAATGCACTTAATATCATATGCGGAGGTAAAATAAATGGATTATTTCTTGACAAGTTAATAAAATACTTACAGAGGCACAGTTACACCAGCTCAATATCTGCATAAACGTGAATTTTAAAATAAACGAAAGAACGCAAGAATTCACTAAAAAGAAGTGCTATCATTTGCAACAGCTTTACATTTCAGCTTCCAATAAAAGTACAATTCAAAAACTTAGTATTAGGAACAAATGCAAACCTTCTAATGTGTCACCAAGAGTTCGTGTTTTATTAATAAACTGTAATTGTAAGAGCTGCGTAAGAGAAGAGTATGAAGGCAGCACTTAGGAATAGGCAGAGAACAGATATCACTGGGCTCTAATTTATGGAACCATGCTTATTCAAAGCTGCTATAGTTTTGATGCCTTGCTATAAATACGAAATGAACAGTGATGGTGGCAGCGGATGGAGATGAGATGGATAAAATAAATACTCTAAGGGAAAAGAATTAAGGTTTAGATACCTGCCATAAACAAAGCACTAGGCTAAGCATGATACATAAGCTTCTCCTTTCAAATCTAACAACCTTATAGTGTAAATATAATCTCCACGTGAAAGGCTTGGAATGAGAGGTGTCACAAAGGTTAAGCTATTTGATCAACATCACACTGCTTTTAAGTAATAAGTTTCAACCTTTAAAGATACCATGCTCCCTAAAAGAAAAAGCTAAGGTTCCAAGTCTAAGGCAGGACATTTATTCTGAGAGTCAAATGTATCAAAATGGCTTAAATTCTTTTTATGCATACATATCCTATTACACTTTTTTGTTTTTCTGGAATGTGCTTTTGAGCAGATTGGCATACACTTCATCTCAGGAAGAAAAAATGTCCTTAATTTAGATATAGGATGAATAGAAAGGCAATAACAGACATATCCAAGCTTAAGCAAAATTTCTCAATTAGTCTTTTGGTACTTAAATAAGAAGAACCAGATCTTGTTATATATCAAGTGTTTCTACTTTACAATTTAGGAAAAACCGTACCTGTTCAGAAACAAGAGTCTGTAGCTTCTGAACTTCTAATTTTAATGCTTTGTTCTGGTCATTTAGAATCTGGAAGAAAGAATCTCAATTTACTGCTTTATTAAGAAAAAAGGTAAAAAAGCAATCATTTGAATGGGTTTTTGAACAATCAAACTTTTATCTCGGCTTTCAGTACTCAAAGTGACAGGTCAATTATACACTGACATAATTCAAATTTCACTGGACACAGAGATGCACCCTAGCACTTGGTTGGCCATGACCAGAAACTAGAACTACAGCAACAGTGGAGACAAATAAGAGTCCCAAATAGAAACTATCAGCTGAGAAAAGGTTGGGGGGGAGCAAAATAAATCTCTAAGCTCTACTAAAAGAACAGATAATCTAGAGGAAAAATGATAAAACTCATGGTTTGCATAAGTCCCCTAATGAACTACAGAAACACTGTTTCAGAGTGACTTCACATAAAATGTAGTATTTCTGGAATCACTCAACTGAAAAGTATGCAAGGTTGTTCTAAGAAACCTGAGTTTACAAGCTTAATCACACACCTTAAATTCTTCCATTTTGTTTGAAATTTCATGTTGTAGTTGCTCTTCCAGCAATCTTATTTTATCATCTTTAACATAAACACTATAAGGGTGAAAAAAAGTAAATTAAAATACCTCATACATTCAGAAAATCTACAGGAATTATGGGCACAACTATCAATTATAAGTAGCAACATTTTCGGCAACAATTATACTTAAACATAAACGTATGAATGACTAGATGTACAATACTTTAGTCACCTTTGTTGCATCTTCTCCAATTCATGTGCAGCAGCAGCCTGTGTGTGGAATGAGAAGAAAATGGTATCACTTCTCAAGAAGTGCTCAAAACTTTTTTTCACTAATTTTTACATATTAAAAAGTTATAGTTCCATATATTTGAAGTTACAGCAACACCATACATTTCTGTAACATGTTTTGCTGTTTGATATTTTTTACTTCTCACTTTTATCCTAGTAAAAGGTGTATCTTTTTTGAATTAAATGGCTCAAATAAAACACTCAAACAAATCAGCATAGTAAGATCATTTTAACTGCCTCCCGTGATATCTTGAAGTGATCAATTCATTGGATCAAACATTTATTTCAACATAAAAATAGTAACATCAAATCATGCAGCCAAAGATAAGAAACCATCATATTTTTTACTTACACAATCAAATTGGGGCTCACAATACCAATGAAAATAAAAATACACAAAATGAAATTCTGAGGTCAATGCTCTAAAGCAATAAAGATCTACCTGCTCATTTGCCAAGGCCTGTAATTTCTGCACTTCAGCTTTTAATAAGAAATTCATATTCTGTATATCCTAGAACAAGGAAAAATAGCATTTAAAATATTTAATACAACTGATTTTAAAGTTTGTAAAGCATCTTTTCTACAGAAGAGTTAAGCAAATGTCTCAACTTACAAAATTTCCTAAAGAGAAACCACCAATTCCTGTTATTTAGCATAGTCCTATCAAACTATTGTAAATTATTGTAAATTATATCACAAGAGAAGCCCTTTGAATTTTTCCTCATAGAGAGCTAGAGGATTTTGTAGTTTAGAAAAACAGTTATTTCAAATGAATTCTAGACTATTTTCCATTCTTCATATACACTTACTGACTATGTGGATAAAAGTAATTTAAATTTCAATCCTGTAAAATATTGCAGCCATTGATACAAATTACGATACCTTAAGTTCCTCTTCTTTACTTGTTAAATGATCACGTTCATTTGCTAAAGAATCTTCAGTCTGTTTTATCTGCTTATCCTTTTCTGCAATCCTTTAGAAGGAAAGACATTTGTACATTAAATAAACATTCAGAAGTCAGAAATCAAAAGGATTTAAAGCCTTAAAAAGCGTCATCTTGACTTCAGTAGTTCTCATATACCTTCCATTTCTATAGCCCCTTTCAGTTTACTAACAACTGTCATACACATTACTATAACTCCTTAAAATACATAACCCTATTTTAAAACTCAAAATAAAAGAGGTTAATTTGTTAAAGCTAGCAATGTCAAAACCAGATTTCAGATCTTCCGAACTCAAGTGATCAACGTCCATGCAAAATTACACGGTACAAAAAAAGCATATAACTTTGTTTTGGGTATACAACCACAGAGCCGGACACAGAAGAACTACAAATACTTATTAGACACAAAAACTAATTTACTTCCACTACTTTCTAAACAATTACCTCTTCCACATAATTGCTAACACCCAAATGAAAGTCTCCCCAACTCTTTTTATAATAAAAACAAATAAAAGCAGAATATATAATGTTTAGGGACCCAACTCACTAATGGGAAAAAGGAAAAAAAAAAAAGCAAAAGTTGCTCAAATCTAGTTCAGAGTATTTTCTGAACAGGTCAGAGGTATAAAGTTAATCGTAAGTGTCGCATCTAACAAGTATCAGTTAGTGGTGACTACACAATTCTAAGAGTGTGAAAAGGTAGGCTTACACTTTATGTAATTCTTCTGCTAGAACTGAAGCGGAGGTCTAAAAAAGAAAAATAGTGTCAACATAAAAGTATTTAAGAGAAAGCTTTAAAGCTATACAATAATAACAGAGCTTTAAATTCTGAGAAGTTAATGTATATAAACTGTTAAGAAAGTATCTGGCCCATGGTGAGTATTCAATAGAGAGTAACTATCATTCTGAAAGCAAGTTTGATCACCAACAGCCAGTAGTCAGGAATTACATATCAGAAGACATTTAGAATAAAACAAGTTGACAGGTCTGGAAATTAAATAATTGACAAGCAACAAATGAGTAGGAAAAACAGCCAGAAAGGCCATTTGTCATCCTGTGTTTCTTCTCCTTAGTAACAACTTTTAATAAAAAATTATCCATTTCATGATTAATATAGTTTGGTAATACGCATGTTCATGTTTACTATTTAAAAGATTCTTACAGCACTCTCTATGTATTTAACTCCTGATAAATTTTTTAGAGCTACTTCTCAGCTGATAACCCAAGATCACAATTCAATTTGAGTTTGTAATCCACATATACATACACACCCATACCAGCACCCTTTCCTGCATTAATTCTTCCCCAATTATTTTAGACTATAATTTCTACAGACAAAGCAAGTAGGAAAAATATGTTTATAGGGTCAAAGCTTTGGGAGTTTGAACTTCTCTGAATCTTAAAAGCAAAATTTTAATGTTAAAACCACTTTTTATACAGAAATGTCAGACTTCTAAGCCAATACTTTTTGCTACAAAGAACTCTCAGAATTTTCAAGTTGAAAAACTGAAGCTCAAAATTCACAATACTTAACTTGCTTTTTACTTGATTTTCTTTATATTATTTATAAAGATGTGTACGTCATGTCAAAGAATAACAGGTCTTACGCTATCACTTGAAAACTTTGGAAGGTTGAGTCACTAAACTGAGGTACAAATTTTCAATTCATCCTTTTGCAAATATAATCTGTGATCTATGGTTACCATATTGTTCCCCCGGCTGATATATTAGGATTTTCCAGAGCTAGTTGATATTTAGTGAACATCTGTAATACATAAGCCACTATTCCAGACAGCATTCGGCCAATTCTCTCTCCTTGTTTTGTGACAGGATTGGGGATATTTTTGTATAATAAAAGCTCTCTAACCTTCCCCTCATCCAATTAGTTGGTATGGATTTCTGAGTGTTTTCCCCCAGCACCGTACATAATTAGCAAGTGTTTAGCCCTCAGGATCATCATTTGTTGATTCAATGACTAGTCTCCCAGCTATTAATCCAATAACTGGCACTCAAAGGGCATTCAGATGAGTGTTTAAATGGCTGAATCATAAGCAATAAGAAAGCGTCATTACCTGGGCTGCTATCTGGGAATGGAACTGCTGAATTTGAGCTTTCAAAGCCTCATTCTGCTCCAAAATATCCTTTCATAAATAGCAATCAAAAAGAAAAAAAGCATGCTAATAAATAACCCCATGTATATGAACACAATGTATTATAGGTACATCTGCTTATCTTTATTTTTTTTTTTTAAGGAATTCTTAGATTCCAAAAGGCATTATTTTAAACAATGACTAGACATTCTGAGTTAGCTTATAAGAGAGAAGTTAAACATATGTCTGTGCTATTCCTAACCTAATACAAAGAGCCTAAGACTGTGGATGAGCACATCTTCAAACATACCATATTGTGACAAGTGCTCAAAGACAAAGTTACAATTATTCATCATCATTTCAGAATTAGGGTAAGGTAGACCTTACTCTCTCTTCTAGACACACAGATCTAATAACTGACCACCTGTATTTTTTTTAATAAAAAAGAAGAAAAAATACCTGAACCTGCATTTGCAGAGACTCTTCTTTGTTCACCCTTTTCTGCTCTGATTCCATTAACTGCATTAGTCTTTGCTCCAACTGTTGTTTTGATACCAAGGTATCTGTAAGCTTACTATGCAGACTCTGCACTTCATTTTCTTTGGCCACAAATTTACTCTGTAAATCTATAATAAAACATTACATTTTACAGAGGTCTCCTTCTTTGCCTAGTTTCTCATACCCATCTTTAGTGTAGGCATTCTCTAAAACCTCCTTTGAATCTCTCCTGCTTCCACTCTTGCATGCTCCTGTAGCAGCCTATACTTGTGTTTCATGGCAGAAAGGGAGTAGTAGAGAAATAAACAACACACATAACACATACTCCATTATCTCCCAGATGGATTCATCAAATTAAGAGTAAATAAGTAAAAGTTAGCATGTATTAAATGGGCAGTTTTAAGTAAACTACTTGGGATGGTAATGCTCTGTTTTTCTCTTCAAAACAAGAATTATTTTCTTGGGAACAAAAAATAAAATGAAGAATTAACCAAAGAACCAAAGAGAATAACTACAGAAAAGAAACACACACAGCCAGGACCCCATTACCCTATCATGTACTACAATTTTGCCTGCAACTTTAATGCTTCAGGCAAAACTAGTAGGTAACTTATTTTAAAACCCTAACAAATGTCAAAGAAAGAAAGATATTCTGGAAGTATAAAAGCTATTTTTACTGAGCTATAACCAAAATACCAAATTATACTTTCTTCACAGATGGAAGAGAAAGGAAATTTTACCCAAAATTATATACAAAGTTTACATGAATACCTCTTCCCCTTACCTTGCTGTGCTGCCTCATGTTCCGCTGTTCTCTTCCTGATGTAGCTCTGAACTTCTTCCCACCTTCTCTCAGCTTCTTGTAGTTGAACCTTGGTATTTTAAAAGGAAGAAAGGATAAATTAGCACAAACACAGAATTTCTACTTTGAAAAAGAGGGAAAAAAGCATCCTCTACCTTTACTGTTGTATCATAAAACTGCTTATTGCAACTAGTCTCCTACATTTCAATAAGACAGGCAGATAAACACAGTCTAAAAGCCATTTATTTATCAGTCATAGCCATCCTATCCTCCAACATTACAGGGTTTACAGTTTAGAGATTATTTCAGAGACTCAATATTTGTGCTGAGTTTAGATCAAGATAGCTACTACTATATACATATCTGATCCACTTAGCAATAACCTGTTTCCCACTAACCCTCCTTCAGCTGATAAGCTTCTGAAGGACAGGATAGTATCTTTATTGCTAAATCTAAGTAGCTAAAAATTCTTATTTTGAGGTATTTCTATAACACAACACTCCAAACATGACTATAATCTTTAATGTCATTTATTTATCCATATCCACAGAAAACAGACTTCCATATCTATGCCAGTAGTAAACCCATCAGCAAGATCAGTATTAAATAAAAGAAAGGATACTTATATCAATCTCCCAACAAGACCCAAGAAAACTTAAGAAAAACAAAGGTTACTCACACTATTTTCCATATTCAATTACCCTTGAAGCCTTTTTAACTCCTACTCTGGAACTGGTATCAAAGTACAACTGTATCAATGACCTAGGTAGGAATCTACTATAATGAAGTAGCATTTAACTTACACAAATTGAACTATACTTTCAACAAATCTCCTCTTCAATAAAAGGAGGAATAGAGAATTATACTCAACATTCTATTCAATGTACATATGCTGCATAATGCATATAAAATGAGATAAATGAATCTGCTCCTTCCTCAGTCAGTCTGAGCAAAGCCATGTATCTCTTCACAGTATCTCATTGGACCAAGTGACACTCTGGTGTCTAAAGACATAATATGTGATTTTTTTTGTACATCATAGGTCGAGTGCAAGCCACTGGAACACCACTCAGTCTTGTGCTTAAACAAAGGAAAAACTACCTATTTCAGTGCTGAAAGAAAACTAGGTTCTACTGGACCTACTGAAAAATCCAAGCTATGGGTGATAAAGTGGTATTAAGGGTAATTTTTAACTACATGATTTCTGCCCTATACATGTAGACCCTAACCCCATATATAAGACAAACTTCTACAGTTTATACCTGCCAATCAGCTAACATCATTTACCGTATCTTCAAACAGTCTTTAACTTCAAATTCAAGCCTATATTCAATTCTTCCAATATGGCACATGCTTCTTTTTCTTTCATCAGGGCATAGCATTTAGACTACAGGTCCCACTAAGCCTCAAACTATATTTTTCAAATCTATATACACATTTAAGTCATCAAATTAAATACCTACTGATATGGTTATGCTTTGTGTCCCCACCCAAATCTCATCTTGAATTGTAATCCCCATAATCTCTATGTGTCAAGGGAGAGACCACGTGGAGGTAATTGAATCATAGGCATGGTTACTCCCATGCTGTTCTTGTGATAATGAGTGAGTTCTCACAAGATCTGATGGTTTTATAAGGGGCTCTTCCCCATCGCTCGGCATTTCTCCTTCCTGCTGCTTCGTGAAGAAGATGCTTTGCTTCCTCTTCACCTTCTGCCATGATTCTAAGTTTCCTGAGGCTTCTCCAGCCATGTTGAACTGTGAGTCAATTAAACCTCTTTCCTTAAAAATTTACCCAGTCTCAGGCAGTTCTTCATACCACTATGAAAACGAACTAATACACCTATATTATTCATGAAATGACAGAGGTGGGAATATATCACCTTCAACTGAGTAACTGCTTGCTCAGCATTCTTCTTTTGGACTTCCTCTTGCTGTAGCTTTCCTGTTTTCTCAGTCAGCTCATTCACCAACCTAGCATAATCCTGGCGTAGTTTATTTAGTTCTGCAGACTGCCTGAAAACAGTAACTGGATTAGGAGCCTTCCATTATTACAAACAGATATAAGAAATAAACAAAACATACTTTGGTAGTTTTGCTGAGCTGAGCTAGTAGTTCTATTTACAGCCCGACTGAAACAGAACACAAGCGATTACTAACAATAAAGTTTAGGTGGGTAATTCCTATATAATTCTAACGAGTTATACAAATTCTAAAATCACTGTAAAATATCAAGAAAAATAGATAACATAAATAGTGTCACCTTCAAACTGGTCTTCTGAAAACATATTAAAAATCAACCAGTCAGGGTACTGTGTACTCATATTACTTACTAATCTCTCTAAGGTACTATTTCTCAAAGTATGGCCTCAGAGTCAATCACTATCACAAGGAAAGT
>NW_012119265.1:3981190-4019236 GCF_000951035.1 Colobus angolensis palliatus | reverse complement strand
AATTTCATAGACCATTCCACTGGTGGTACTAGTTATTACATAGTTTATATATAATATACACATACATGTTTATATAAATATGTAATATATGATATATATTAATGTGTTTGTATAAGTATATAATAGTATGCCATTAATATAACATATATGGTTTACATATATATAACTGAAGAAGTTCTTCACAAAGCAAAAGAGAATTGTTTTTAAAAGTAACTTATTTTAAGACAGGTGTGGTGGTTCACGCCCGTAATCCCAGCACTTTGGGAGGCTGAAGTGGGCAGATCACCTGAGGTTGAGAGTTCAAGACCACCCTGAACAGCACGGAGAAACCCCGTCTCTACTAAAAATACAAAAAAAAATCAGCCAGGTGTGGTGGCACATGCCTGTAATCCCAGCTGCTCAGGAGGCTGAGGCAAGAGAATTGCTTGAACCCAGGAGGCAGAGGTTGCAGTGAGCCAGAGATCACGCCATTGTACCCCAGCCTAGGCATCAAGAGCGAAACTCTGTCTCAAAAAAAAAAAAAAGAACTCATTTTAGAAACAAATGTAAAAAAACAAGTCTAACCAATTACTATCAAACACTATTAATATTTTGATGATTCAAGAAAATACTCTGCTATTCTATTAAAAATAAGGTATTTGGAAACATACTTGCTTTCCAGTTGATTTGTAGTGTTGCTGACAGCATCTCTCAGTATGCCATTTTCCTGCTTCAGGTGAGCTATCTCTGCCTCCATCTGCTCACGAACTTGCTGAAACTAAAATTTTACACATATAAAACTTAGAAAACAAAGACTGTCAAAGCTAACTTTCAAAATAAACTTTATTAAAATGAGAATGTAAAAAGCATCAATAGAATGAAGTTTGAATCATTCTTCTCAAATAAACATGACCAAATTTAAAAGAACTATACTGTTAGTGATGATTGCAAATTAAATACAAACTCCCACCACATTCAAGAATACAAGTAGATGCTAGCTGCTATCATATTTGACATACAAGATAAACATGCTTAGAGATGATGTTTCAGAACTAAATGATTTAGGACTTCTTTCCTACCGAATAGATTCATACAGAATTAAGCTTGTCCTGATCCTATGTCAACTGTATGTTAGCAATATTCTTAAAGTCTTTAGTAAGCCAAAGTTTAAAAACTGAAAATATGTTTGGTACACTTCATATTAAGTTACAAATTGAGCCATAATCATATAGATAACACAAAAACCTGCTTGCTAAAATATTCTGACCTCTGTTTTTCCAAGTTTTTACATTATAAAATACATATAACATAAAACATACCATTCTAACCATTTTCAAGTATACAGTTCACTGGTATTAAATATATCCATAATGCTGTGCAATCATGACCATCATTCATCTCCATAACTCTCTTCATTGTGTAAAACAAAACTCTGCACCTTTTAACGAATAATTCCCATTTCTTTCCCTGAAACCCCTGGGGACCACCACTCTTAACTTTCTTCTTCTAATTTTAAAATTTTGGATTAAAGAATCTAAAGACAAAGCACACTGACTCTTACATTCTCATAAGAACATGTTTTTATATGAAATAATCTTATTATAAATTCTTTCTTTTTTTTTTTTTTTTTTTTTTGAGGCAGAGTCTCGCTCTGTCGCCCGGACTGGAGTGCAGTGGCCGGATCTCAGCTCACTGCAAGCTCCGCCTCCCGGGTTTACCCCATTCTCCTGCCTCAGCCTCCGGAGTAGCTGGGACTACAGGCGCCCGCCACCTCGCCCGGCTAGTTTTTGTATTTTTAGTGGAGACGGGGTTTCACAGTGTTAGCCAGGATGGTCTCGATCTCCTGACCTCGTGATCCGCCCATCTCGGCCTCCCAAAGTGCTGGGATTACAGGCTTGAGCCACCGCGCCCGGCCTATAAATTCTTTCAAAAGAAATTGTTGATTAAGAGAAATTAAGGTATACGTTTCTATTTTTCACAGAAGTTATCATATGGAATCTATATCCTGACCTCTGTAAGTAATCAATAAAACAGGATGAATCACTTAAATACCTTTCACCTTCAACAAAAGATGCTGCTACAAGTATTTGACTAATTTTCAAATTAACAGGAATTAGGAATTAAGAAGAAAAGATCACTTGAGGCTAGGAAAATTAGTTCTTCAATAACTCAAATTGCTGGGAGATGAGAAGATGAAGGAATGGGTTAAACAAATGCTAAAAGCAGTAGATAAGGTAAAAACATGAAAACAGCATCATTCACTTCTTTTTTGCTATTAGTGGCATTTCAGAGGAAAATAGTGGGACTCTGAAAGCAGCGAAGAATATTTTTAAATTTTTAGCAGACTAGCGTTATTATCAAAGCAATATTTTACAAAAAGAAAAAATTTGGTACCAAATACAAGACAGAATGAAAATGACAAACCTATTAATACGGGCTGTAATTATTCTAGTATATAATAATAAACTAAAGACACGTCTAAAAATTGAATGCAAGAGTAACTAGAAATAAAGTGGTTTGGAGTTTTTTGTTTTTTGAGACAGGGTCTCACCCTGTCACCCAGGCTGGAGTGCAAATGTATGATTACGGCTCACTGCAACCTCAACCTCCCAGACTCAAGCCTCCCACCTCAGCCTCCTGAGTAATTGGGAACATGAGCATGTGGGAACATGAGCATGCCACCATGCCTGGCTAACTTTTTAATTTTTTTGTAGAATGGGGTCCCACTATTTTGCCCAGGCTGTTCTCAAATTCCTGGGTTCAAGTGATCCTCTACCTCAGCTGGGACTACAGACATGAGCCACGGCACCTGGCCATAGAAATAAAATGTCTTTAAGATTTCAGAGTAAATTGTAGACTAAGCGAGGCAGAGAGAAGTCACAGGATTCAAGCATAAAGATAACAATGCCTCAAAATATAAAAACCATCATTGCTCACGACTGGCCTGGGGGAAAAAAAAAAAAATCAACCTGATCAATAAGTGAGAGTTTTAGACACACATTAAATCTGAGGTAATGACAGGCCTTCCAAATTGAATGATCAGCTAGCAGACAGAAGTAACAATTTCAAAAAGTCACTGGTCAAGAAAGTTAAATTAAGGAAAGTATTACATGACCACTAAGCAAGCAGACCCAAGCCATATTCTTCAACAGCCTCTTTAGCAGTAATAAAGATATTTCAATCTTTTTAAAAATAAGAAAAAAAAATTCACGGGTCTAGTCCTAACCAGGATCATGAAAATGGAAAATATAAGAGACAGACTGTCAAAACTGAGCCTTCTAACAGAAGACAAGTGAAACAGTAGCAAGTGACAACAGACAAAACCACTCAGGCCAAAACCTTAGAAGTCATTCTTCACTATCACCTCTCCCCTCCACACTAACACCAAGCCCTATCTAACTAACTGTTTGTATACTCAAACTCATTCTCTCATTGTCAACATCTAATTTCAGGCCCTTGTTCTTTGACTTGAATTCTAGCAAAGTCTTCCAACCATCCTTTGCTCCACTCTCCCCACTACTACCAAGGTAAAAATTTAAAATAGCAGTGTAATTCCAGCAACTGCTGCGTTGCTTAAACTCCTTCACTGGCTCCCCAGTCTTCAGGTATACAAGGCCCTTTTAAGATGGAGCCTCTATCTACTTCTCAATATCCCTTCTTCATTCCAGTTCTGATTCCCACATACCACAACTCTTACTGTATTTCTCACAGAGCAGTTACTCTAGACAATCTGTACTGGTAGCACCTGGAGTGCACTCATTAAAAAGCTCAATCCTGGGTCCCAAAATATACCCACTGAACTATCATCTCCAGAGATGGACTAAGAAATCACACCAAGTAACTCTTATCCTCAGTGCCCATTTCTTTCCTCTCTTACTTGATAATGCCCAATTGTTTTAAAAGATTGAACACAGTCTTGATATCACTTCTAAAAAGTCTTCCCTATCAAATCCTTCTCTTCCCTATCTCCCATCACCATTGCTCTAAAGTAGCCAATACTTATCTCTATCATCATATTGATCTGCATCCCGCCTCCCTACCTCATCCCCACCTAGAAAAGTTGTTTTACTTAGGACAGAGAGTGAATTTCACTAGCCACTGTATGTTGATGGCCCAGCAAAGGGCCTTGCACATACTAGTCACTTAAAAGTTTGCTAATTAAGTGAATGCAAACATTTCATCTTGTTTTCAAAGAATGAAAATATACCTTCATCTGCATCTGTTGAGTCTCTTGATAACTGACATGTATTTTGTTTTGAAATACATTATGTTCCTTTTCTAATGTTCCAATCCGATCTTTCATCCTTGCTATAACCACATTGCTTCTTTCTTTCTCGGACATCATTTCCTAAAAGAATATCCCAGAAATTTAAAAACTTGTTATTTAATAAGTATCATAAGCCTGCAACAATGATAAACAATGATGTTATTTAACATCAGTAAAATAATCACGAATGATAAAACATTAAGTACTTGCTTAAAAAAACCTAGGTCAAAAGATTTCAAAAACAGTCTTCTGCATCTCATCTGCTCTTCACACCAATTCCCTTCATAATCACTTTGCCACTGTTTTACTACTAATTCAAATGCATTTTCTAGTTTATTGTAAGTTAAAGACTATGAACCTAAAATAAATCCTACATTCTAACTCGATTACACGAAAGAACATTTTAAAGCACAGTAGTTCCTTCTCTATCATTCCCTGGTACATTCTCTTTCAGGGAAAAAAGGCCTAGAAGGAAATAAAAGTCTCTTTCCTAAGGGAAGAAATAGGGATAAGATGTCTATAGTAGAGTCAAAGTTTGAAACAAGGGAAAGTAAAAATCAGAAAGCAGTTTTGTCATCTTCCTAAGTCAAATCTCTTTTTTTTTTTTTTTTTTCCTGAGACGGAGTCTCGCTCCATCACCCAGGCTGGAGTGCAGTGGTGCAATCTCGGCTCACTACAAGCTCCCCCTCCTGGGTTCACGCCATTCTCCTGCCTCAGCCTCCCGAGTAGCTGAGACTACAGGCGCTCGCCACCATGCAGCTAATTTTTTTTGTATTTTTAGTAGAGACGGGGTTTCACCGTGTTAGCCAGGATGGTCTCGATCTCCTGACCTCGTGATTCACCTGCCTCAGCCTCCCAAAGTGCTGGGATTACAGGCGTGAGCCATCGCAACTGGCCCCTAAGTCAAATCTTAAATGAGGGATTTCATTTTGTTTTGCTGGCACTACGAACTCCTAGAACAAATATTAATTATCAAAGTACATGAAAGCCAAGCAATTTTAAAATCAGCTGCAGGTATGATTAGGACTAATCATGTCTCTGTTCTAAGGCAACTTTTTGACAAAATTTGAGATATTACATAATTATGTTTGCCTGAGTTTGTTCATCTTTACAAATTGTTATACTCCTGTATGACATACTTAGAAGTATATACATTGTAAGTACACAGCTCAATGAATTATCAAATTAGTTATTTTTTTAAATTTTTTTTATACAGTCATATAGTCACATAATTTTTTTAAATACAGTCATATAGTCACATAAAACTGTAAGTTTCTAATTTTATTAACAACTTTAATCTTGCCAACTTTTTCCATTGACTTTTTTTATTTACTTCAAATTCACATAAAGGATTTATATTCAAACAAGGTCATTCATTCTTACAATGTCATCAAGTGGCTAGGTGAACGACTCATAAACAAACATCATGTACTCTACTGCATTTAATCCCTAGACAGAGAAACAAGCACTTCAGGAATAATGAAACCATATTTTCTATAGTTTCAATTCTGTTCTCTCAGTTTCATGATGTTTTAAAGATTGGCTTTTCCAGTATTTTTTACTATTAACCTCTCAGAGTAGTATTTCTGAGATTTGAAGAACTAGACAAAAAATTGTACTTATCACAAGAAGCTCCATAAATAAATTACCTATGTTAAGAGTTTCACATTTATTCCATTAATGAGACTTAAACAAGATCACACCAAATTTTGTGTTTCTATAAAGAACGGATCTAGGTCAGATCCAATTAAAACAAATTCCCATGCTTCTGTACAGAATGCTTTTGTTATTTTGAAGTTAGGATATCTGTAAGTACTCTTATTTTAAATAATTCAACTATATCACGAAAGAGAGAGACGGCTCTATCTACCCTCCCAAAACTCTAAAAGAAAGTTACTTTTGTTGCATATAAATTATAAATAAACTACTGACAATGGATAATTTCTAAAATATTTCATTGCTTCTGATTTGGGAAGTATATCCCTCGTACATAAGAATGTCTTCACCTGGGTTAACTGCTTACACCGATCCTTTGTAGCAGCAGCATCTTCCTTCACAGCAGCGAGTAACTTGTCCTTTTCTTGAAGCTGATGTACGAGCGTAGTCAATTCTCCCTTACTTGACTGCAATCGAGAAAGCAAGGCAGAATTAGTAACAGTTACCATGGGCTAATAAAAAGTATGAAAATGGCGCTGGGCGCCATGGCTCACGCCTATAATCCCAGCACCTTGGGAGGCCGAGGCATGTGGATTACAAGGTCAGGAGATCGAGACCATCCCGGCTAACACGGTGAAACCCGTCTCTACTAAAAATACAAAAAAAAAAATGAGCCGGGCATGGTGGCGGGCACCTGTAGTCCCAGCTACTCAGGAAGCTGAGGCAGGCAGGAGAATGGCGTGAACCCGGGAGGCGGTGCTTGCAGTAAGCCGTGATCGCGCCACTGCACTCCAGCCTGGGCGACAGAGCGAGACTCCGTCTCAAAAAGAAAAAAAAAAAGTATGAAAATCAAATGTGGCACCTATACACCATGGAATACTAAGCAGCCATAAAAAAGGGTAAGTTCATGTCCTTTGCAGTGACATGTATGAAGCTCAAAACCATCATTCTCAGCAAACGAACACCAGAACAGAAAACCAAACACTGCATGTTCTCACTCCTAAGTGGGAGTTGAACAATGGGAACACATGGACACAGGAAGGGGAACATGGACACAGGAAGGGGATCATGCCTGTCGGGGGGTGGGAGGATAGGGGAGGGATAGCATTAGGAGAAACACCTAATGCAGATGACGGGCTGAGGGGTACAGCAAACCACCATGGCATGTGTATACCTATGTAACAAACCTGCACGTTCTGCACATGTATCCCAGAACTTAAAGTATAAGAAAAATAAAAGGTGCAAAGATTTAAAAAATTATGAAAATAAAGTATCTAACATTAAGTGTTCCTGGGTCAATGCAGAGTTCTGTATTACATAAAAAGTAAAATAACTGCCAAATACTGATCAGTGAAATATTCAGAAAACTCTCTTTAAAGTTGTATATTCTGAAATTTCCAACTGGATACGTATCAATCAAAAAACAGATTTTTACAAAGAATTATGGGAATTCTAGTTTTAAACTCAGAGTCAAGAGAGTAATTTCCTCCATCTCCTACTAGATCAGAAGAGAGAATGTGAAACCAAAATGTAAGCTGCTATGAATGAAACAGTAACCTATAATCTCAAAGCATCTGAGGAAAGCTCACCAAATACAGTCAAGATCAAAATCAGACGCTCCACGACCCCGTCAGAATACACCCATGGCTATAGAGGTGCCATAAATGTGTAGTTCTCTGAAATTAACAGGCACATCCTGAAAGGTAAAACCAGCAATCCCTAATTTGACATGGGAAACAACAAAGAAGTGCAAAGACTGGAACTTTCTCGGAAGAAGGTCTCAAGAAGGAAAAAAAAAAAAAGTCACAGATAAAATCACACATCTCAAGAAGGAAAAAAATCACTCAAAGGGAGCAACTAGCCAGTGAGGCAGTCAAGAGATTCTCTATAGGGAGGCCTTAAGTCTCTTATCTGAAAAGCAGCGAAGGCTAAAAAAAACTCATTTTACATACACAGTCTCCAAGGAGAACATCAGTCAGCCTTGACCCTTCAGTAATACCAAGCCTTAGCACAAAGATGATCCAAGAAAAACACCCCTCATTGGAAGAACAGTAGTAAACAAAACAAAATAGAATAAAACAGGATCTATACTAGATATCAAAAAAATGAAAATAAGAAAAACACAAATAACAAGTGAAGAAAATCACCAGAAAAAGGTTATCAAACAGCAGAAAAAAAACTGCGATTAAAAATCTAATACAGGAATCATCCCTGGAAAATAAAAGAGCTCAGAGAAAAGATAACACAAAATGAGATGAAACGTGAGCTGGCAAAACTAAAGTGGAAGCAAAAGCAACACCATCCCAGAAATATACTATAGTTAGAAGCAGCAAACAGAAAAGCACATGCCGCTGTAAACACAGTAAGGGCCATAGAGTACATGGTAATGTGTTAGTTTTTTTTTGTTGTTAAAGATATGAAAGATATGAAAGATAATGAATGTAGCCAGAGGAGAGCCCACATGTATTTAGCTGATCTCCATTATTTTACTTATTTCAAGAACATTATATATAACTTCCCAGTAATAAAAGTTGACTTGAATCTAATGATTGAAAAGAATACTGTATCCAAGGTAAGTTTAACAGAGCAGTCAACGTCAAGCCATATTATAGTACAATTACTGAATGCCAAAGAAACTGAATCCCTTGATGTGTGTAGAGTAGGTCAGACACTGAAAAAAATCCAGTAAATAATAAAAATGTGATTGATTATTCAAAGAACGTTTTATTGTGAGAGTGCAGTTTAACAAAAACATATGAAAAGGGTGCAAAATGCAGGCTGGCTTCAGCCTCTACCCAGCAATATGAATAAAGAGAACAGTGAAACAACAAATGCATAAAATGTTTCAAGGAAAGAAAACTAAACTCTGGAATGTTATACCCCACCAAACTATTATTTAAGTATAAATACAACAAAAGCATGTTAACTTGCCAAAATTTGGAAAATTTCTTGAAGAAATCCCAGAAAAAATAACTTCAGCTAACCAAGAGATGAATAAAGAAACTATGACAAAAACACTAATATTGAGATCTGGACCTACCATTAAACTATAAAATTAAAACTAAAACATGAAAATTATAATCACAGAAGAGATGTTAAATATTACAAGTATCTGACAAACAGAAAAACTATTATTAATGAAAGTTGAGGGGTGGAAGAAAGAAACTAGGGGGAAAAAATGTAAGTGGTATAACAGTAGTTTCTCCTGCTACGCAGCATGGGGCCCAAATTGTTAATAATTTAAAGTTTAAAATACAACTGAAGCAAGTATATTTAAACGTCAATGATAAAAAATTAATAAACATTTTACTAATAATTACATTAATAGTTTATATTTTTTCAGCATTTATTATATGCTAGAGACTCTAAGCACCTAACATGCACTATCATTTAATTCTCAAACTTGATCATTCCCATTTTAGACATGGGAAAACTGAGGCACTAAAGCTAAGAAACTTATCTAAGGCCACAAAGCTGCAATTGGCAGAGTCCAGATTTGAATTCAGGAAGTCTGACTCCAGAGCTCAGGATCTTAACTACACTCTCAAGTGCCTCATAACTCGAATACAAGGGCACGTGTGCACTCACACAACATAACATCTCTGCTCTAACCCTTCTAGCTTTTGCTCTGTTTTCCCCTACCCACCTAAGCTTACTCATAGCGGACACTCGCTGTCACTTTTCCCATTCATTTGGTACTTATTTATAATCTTGTACTGCAATGAAACTGCTTTTACTAAGGATATCAAACTCATCTCTAAAGCATGTTACTATTGATCATTCAAACTCAAAGTTTCTGTGATTCCACTATCTCCTGGTGGTCCTCCCACTTCGCGCCTCTTCAGTATCTTCTGTGGTGATTTTCCTTGCCCTTTAAATGTTGGTGTTTCCTGGGGTTCATTCTTGAGCCTTCTATCACCTCTCACATCCTCCCTGATCTAATATGTATCTACTATATGTACTGATGATAGCGGATTATCTTCCTCTATCACTCCCATTGTAGCCTTTCTTCTACTCCAGAGAAATATGTTTTTAATTGTAAAATGACTATATCCACTTAAATGGCACAAGGGATGCCTAAAACAGCTTTCTGAAATTTCTCAATGCTCTACTCTCTACAAAGTGTTCACAAAAACCACATTCACCACAATTTATCCAGTTACTCAAGAGAAAACAAGCAGTCACTATGGACTCTTCTTTAGCCACTACATACAACTGCTCAGCAAATCCCTTAACTCTTCTATCCTATGCCAGTGCCCTGTATTTATCTTCCCCTTGCTCTAAAGTGGTCTTTATTCAGCACAAGGATTCAATTACCTCTGGGACTTTGAACAATCTGTGAAAAGGTCTGACCAACTCAGTTCTAAGGCAGGAAAAGGGAGAAATTAAACTTACCTAGTCTTACTCAGATACAGGAGACCTACAAAGGCAGAGTTCCTTCAGTAGAGAACAGAACCGCCCCATGAGAAACCAAGAACAAAAAGATTTTAATCTAAAACCAAATGGCTCCAAGGAAAACGGGAAAAATATCAACAGTTTCAAAACACTTGCTCCATGCTATCTTTAACAGTTTCCAACTTCTTCCAAGGCCTGTCTAAAATAGATAAAGGGTAGTCTGATTTACTATCCAGACTCTAGAGTTCAAAGCTATCTCAGATAATAAAATGATTACTCTTGCCCCCATAAGCTACCAGGAATATCTTTAATTAGAAGAGAGACACTTAAAGCAATTACTTTTAATCTTAAAAAGCATTAACTCTAAACAGCAATATAGTAACACAGTAGCTTCAGCAAGGTTCTTCCCTGCTAGGAGCTTTTCCCAATCCCTACATATAACTAACAACTTTTTAAAGACATGTAGTCACCCAATTACAATAAAATAAACCAAAGGACAAATTCTTTAATCAATATCAAGGCTAAGCACCATGGCTCACACCTCTAATCCTAGCACTTTGGGAGGCCAATGCAGGAGGACTGATTGAGCTTAGGAGCTTCAAACCAGCATGGGCAATACGGTGAAACTCCATCTCTACAAAAAATACAAAAACCAGCTAGGCATTGCTTGTGGTCCCAGCTACTCAGGAGAGTGAGACGAGAGGATCGCTTGAGCCCAAGAGATGAATGTTGCAGTGAGCAGAGATCACACCACTGCACTCCAGCCTGGGTGACAGGGCCAGACCTCATCTCAAAAAAATAAAAATAAAAATAAAAATAAAAATAATCAAGAAAGTTCCTTGCAACAAAACATCTGTCTTTGTATTTAAAGTCACATTTATCGTATTTACTGATTACCTTTTTACTCTGGGCCATTGCTGGCATCACATGGAGACTGTCTAATAAGCATACTACTTCGTAAAATTGCCACAGATTTGTAAAATGCACTGTCAATAGAAGTATGACAGACTTATAATGCTACGATAAATACTATGGCAAAAACATCCAGATGGTTGTAAGAAAGAATAGCAGGACAAACAATTTAGACTGTGAATTCAGGTTAGCCTTATATGAGAAAATGACATTTAAGCAGAGACTTGAAGGAGGAATTGGGCATAGAAAGAAATTGGAGGGGAGGGTTTGGGAGGAAAGGGAAGACAGGACAGACAGAAGAAAAAAGTCTGATATGAGAGAAGAATCAGAGAAGACTCCGTATGGGTGAAATTTAGTGAGGAAATAAGAAAAAATGTCATTAGATGAGGCTGCAGAGACAGGCAGGACATAGACCTGTTAAGAAATCTGGATTTATGTTTTAACTGCAAAACAGAAAAACACCAAAGGTTTTTAAAGCAGTAATATAACCTAATTTATCTCTTACAGGTGACTTTACAGTTATGTGGGGAAAAAAACAAAATTAGAGGACTAACAGGAAAAGCAGAAACATCAATTTGGAGACTACTGCAGGTAATCAGGTGAGAAGACTAGTCTAGACTAGTCTAAGAAAAAATTAAACCACTGAAGGTTTGAAATTAGGTGAGAGGTTATGGGAAAAGAGGTGTGTATGTGTGCGTTTTTAGAATAAAGACAGTTAAATGCACCATAGCATTTAAATGACAGTTAAATGCTAATATTGAATAGCAGACACCATATCACTTTATTTTACATAGGTAACCCTCGAAAACTTCACCTTCCCCAGTACGACATAGTACATATGATATTATAGTGAATATGACCCATAATATAGATGTTAACTGCATGGGGTTTCTATTTTACAATTTTTTTTAAAATCAGCCATAGCAGTGATTTTGCCTTTCAAATCATTTCTTTTAGAAAAGTAAACACAACATACACACACCCCCACAACAACAGCCCTGAGGTTCTTTGAACGGTGTGATCTTCCGTCACAAAAACAGTTCATATATGCTATCCAGAAATCACCTGACTTTGACTTTAGCACTTCTGGTCAGAGCAAAGCACGGTCCACTTTAGCAAAGGGCCAAATGACTTTAAAAGTAATATAAATCTGGCCGGGCGCGGTGGCTCATGCTTATAACCCCAGCACTTTGGGAGGCCGAGGCGGGTGGATCACGAGGTCAGGAGATCACAACCATCCTGGCTAACACGGTGAAACCCCGTCTCTACTAAAAATACAAAAATTAGCTGGGTAGAGTGGTGTATGCCTGTAATCCCAGCTACTCTGGAGGCTGAGGCATGAGAACTGCTTGAACTCTGGAGGCGGAGGCTGCAGTGAGCCGAGATCACACCACTGCACTCCAGCCTGGGAGACAGAGAAGACTGTCTCAAAAAAAAAAAAAAAAAAAGTAATATAAATCATCTTATTTTAATCAATTGGCTCTGTCAAAGGATCAGATGACAACAGACGACATTTTAAATAAGTGAATTGATTACTGTGAATATATGATATAGTTTGGCTGTGTACCACCCAAATCTCATCTTGAATTGTAGCTCCCATAATTCCCACATGTTGTGGGAGAGACTTGGTGGGAGATAATTGAATCATGAGGGCAGTTTCCCCCATACTGTTCTCCTGGTAGTGAATAAGTCTCACAAGATCTGAGGGTTTTAAAAGGGGAAATCCCTTTCATTTGGTTCTCATTCCCTCTTCCCTGCTGCCATGTAAGACATGCCTTTCACCTTCTGCCATGATTGTGAGGCCAGCCACATGAAACTGTAAGTCCATTAAACCTCTTTTTCTTTATAAATTACCAGTCTCAGGTATGTCTTTATTAGCAACGTGAAAATAGACTAAAACAGTAAATTGGTACCAGGAGTGAGGAACTGCTATAAAGATACCCAAAAACATGGACGCAACTTTGGAACTGGGTAACAGGCAGAAGTTAGAACAGTTTGGAGGGCTCAGAAGAAGACGGGAAGATGTGGGAGTTTTGAACTTCCTAGAGACTTGCTGAGTAGATAGAGTAGATATTAACTGCTCTGGCTAAATAGCTTTGCTGATAATGACACAGGTGATGAAATCCAGGATGAGGTCATTTCAGATAGAGATGAGGAACAAGTTGGGAACTGGAGTAAACGTGACTCTTGATATGTTTTAGCAAAAAGACTGGTGGCATTATGCACCTGTCCCAGAGATCTGAGGGAGACTTGAGGGAGATGATTTCAGGTCTCTGGCGGAAGAAGTTTCTAAGAAGCATAGCATTCAAGAGGTGACTTGGGTGCTATTAACAGCATTCAGTTTTAAGAGGGAAACAGAGAATAAAAGTTTGGAAAATTTGCAGCCTGATGATGCAACAGAAAAGAAAAACCCACTTTCTGAGGAGAAATTCAAGCCAGCGGCAGAAATTTGTATAAATAATGAGGAACTGAATGTAAATCACCAAAACAATGGAGAAAATGTCTCCAGGGCATGTCAAAGACCTTTGCAGCAGGGCCCTCCTATCATGGACTGGAGACCTAGGAATTAAAAATGGTTTCCTGGGCAGGGCCCAGGGCCCCCCTGCTGTATGTAGCCTAGGGACTTAAGTGTCCTGCATCCCAGCCACTCTAGGCATGGATAAAAGAGACCAAAGTACAGCACGGGCCGTGGCTTCAGAGGGTACAAGCCCCAAGCCTTAGCAGCTTCCACATAGTGTTGAGCCTGCGGGTGCACAGAAGTCAAGAATTGAGTTTTGGGAAATCTCTGCCTAGACCTCAGAGGATGTATGGAAACACCTGAATGTCCAGGCAGAAGTTTGCTGCAGGGGCAGGGCCCTCATGGAGAACCTCTGCTATAGTAGTGAGGAAGGGAAATGTGAGGTTGAAACCTCAAGTCCCCACTGAAGCACTGCCTAGTAGAGATGTGAGAAGAGGGCCACCCTCCTCCAGATTCCAGAATGGTAGATCCACTGACAGCTTGTATCGTGAGCCTAGAAAAGCCACAGACTCTCAACGCCAGCCCGTGAAAGCAGTCTGAAGGGAGGCTGTACCCTGCAAGGCAACAGGGGAGGAGTTGCCCAAGACCATGGGAACCCACCTTTTGAATCAGTGTGACCTGGATGTGAGACATGGAGTCAAAGGAGATCATTTTCGAGCTTCAAGATTTGACTGCCCCACTGGATTTCAGATTCGCATGGGGCCTGTTGCCCTTTTATTTTGGCCAATTTCTCCCATTTGGAGTGACTGTATTTTCCCAATGCCTGTACCCCATTGTATCTAGGAGGTAACTAAGTTGCTTCTGATATTACAGGCTCGTAGGCAGAAGGGACTTGCCTTGTCTCGGATAAGACTTTGGACTGTGGACTTCTGAATTAATGCTGAAATTAATTAACACTTTGGGAGACCAGTAGGAGAGCATGATTGGTTTTGAAATGTGACATGAGACTTGGGAGGGTCCAGAGCGGAATGTTACGGTTTGGCTGTGACCCCACCCAAATCTCATCCTGAATGGTAGCTCCCATAATTCCCATGTGTTGTGGAAGGGACCTAGTGGGAGATAACTGAATCATGGGGGCGATTTCCCCCATATTGTTCTCGTGGTAGTAAATAAGCCTTACAAGGTCTGATGGTTTTATAAGAGGAAACCCCTTTCGTTTGGTTCTCATTCTCTCTTCCCTGCCACCACGTAAGACATGCCTTTCACCTTCCACTATGATTGTGAGGCCTCCCCAGCCACGGAGAACTGTGAGTCATTTAAACTTTTTCTTTATAAATTACCCAGTCTCAGGTATCTCTTTATCAGCAGCATGAAAATGGACTAATACAATATATGAAGTAATTTCTGAAGGCATTCCAGACTATATGTTCTGAGATGTTACGGATGGGAGTAGATATTAACTGCTCTGGCTAAAGTCTTGTTTGGTGAACTTCTAATGACTGGTCACGAATATGCCCATAATCAAAAAACATGCTTACCTTCTTTAAAGCATCTTGTATCACACCAGACTTCTCCTTTAGCAGGTCTACAACACAAAGAGCCTCATCTTCAGAAAACATCATAGTCTTCAAGGACAGAAGAAAATCTTTAAACTTCACTTCAGCATTTTCTTAATTTGAAAAAAAAAAAAAAAAAAGAGTTGGCATTAAAAAAACACAAGTAATAACTTCAGCAAAGTCAAGCATGAAGAATTCATGGCCCAGAAAGTCAATAACCAAAAGAAAACAGATACATACTTCAGGTCAAATAAAACAAATACTCCAGTCAACAGGGGAAAAAAAGGGTTTATCATCTATAATACAGAATAATTACATTAGCTAAAAGTTTGCTCAAACTGCAAAATACTAAAATGCCAATATACCCTCACTTTAAAAAAAAAATCACTTAGGTGTCTAGTATGTGCTAACATCTGCACTATTATATTCACAATAATCTCAATGAACTTTAATAATCCTTGCACACTGACAACGAACTGTGAAAAACAAAATAATCCTGAGAGATATATAAGCCAAATTCCTCACATGATAAAATAAGTTCTAAGATAATTATAAAAAGGAAACCTGATTCTATGAAGATCAAATATATGCAAACCATCCTGACATTTTAAAAATCCATGCATCAAGCACCTCCTGACCCATCCACCCTTATTTTCCCAAGGTTCTCGTATTAGGCATTAACAACCTCTTCTTAAAAAGAACTGCCACCCATCAGACTCAAAGGAGCCTAGGGTTTTTAATACTTCAGCTAAATTATAAGTTTTAAAAGGTAATTGTGTACATATGTAGAAACAGGGGTATGTGGGAACTCTGAACTTTGCAATGAATTTTGCTGTGAACGTAAAACTACTCTTAAAAAAAAGTCTATTAAAAAAAAAAACCAGTTATGAATTAGCCAAGAAACCTCACAGGAGACAGTAGTAGCTGGAAAACAATCATCAGATAGCAAAATAGCTTTAGGACCTTTAAACAAGTCAAATTCAAGTTCCAGATCTACAAAACTGAGGAGGCTGGACTAAAAGACTACCAATAAATCTTCTACTACAAGGATTTGATTCCAGATCTACAAAACTGAGGAGGCTGGACTAAAAGACTACCAATAAATCTTCTACTACAAGGATTTGATTCTTTTGCAATGCATTGTTCCTATGAGAAAATCAAATATATGACTCCATCAGAACTCAGAAATGTGTTTTTATAGGACAACGAAGACTGTAAATCCCATATATTATTACCTTTGTCAGTTTCAGTCTTCAGTTTTTTAGTCCCAGATTTCTGGATCCCTTCTACTTGGTCAGGTTTAAGCAAATCAATAACCTCTCTCTTATCCACCACGGGACCTGAGTCAGCATTATCCATCAAAGGAATATATGCAGTTGCATGAATAAGGGGTTCATCTACAAAGACTGCAATTTAAGTTCAACAAAATCATAATTAGAATTTTTACAAAACAGAGTAAATGACATGCAAGCATACTTTAATGATAAATGCAGTTATTTTGAAACCTCTAATAGTAGCTCAAATTGGTTTTAAATTCCTATTTCACCATTTAACAAGTCAAAACACTCATTCTAATGAAGCAGTACCAGCTCAACAGCCTTATTTTATAGTAAATCATTTAAGTTATCTAAAAGTGTATAGCATATCTCCTCTAACAGTATCTAAAAACTTTTTACGCATCCTTAGGTCTCATTTAATTTTTGTTTTAATATAAGAATTATTTCCACATAATTAGTGCTCAAGGAAAACTATTAGTTTTTACTTATGTTGGTACTGTACCAACTTATTGCAGTTGATAATTAAGTTCTTTGTACTTGCTAAGTACAAAAATCACAGTGTTCCTTGCAGATAGCTTCTGGTTTCTCAATAGTTATGCCTCTAATTTCCATGGCACATGTACACTTGCTAAAACTTCCAAAATAACATTAGAAGTGGAAGAAGGAAGCCTCTTTATTTTGTTCCTAATTTTAATGGGAAGAATTTGAAGAGTTTGAGCATCAAGTCTAATGTCTGCTGGTTAGAGATACAAACTTCCACACCCAGATGAAAATCTCTTTTCTTTTCATTCCTACCTTTTAAAAAGAACTTTTGTACTTACATATGTCTCTTCTTTTATTTAAAATTAAAATTGTTTAACATTTAATTTTAACAAATATATTCAGGTAATATTTCTCTCATAACTAATTGATATGTAATAATTTTAAGTTGTTTAGTCTTCACAAATTTCACAGCCAAGCTTTCCCTGGAAAACTGTGAACAAATAAGATTGCTCCATCTCTTATCATTTGATGCCTGCTATATACACATGCGAGTTCTGTTTAGGAATTAATTAGAAATGTATGCTAATGCCAGATCTAGCTAATGTCTTTAAGCACAATCTTTAAATGATATTAAAAAGTACAAATATTTCAAGAATGTTTTTCTTCTATGGTCTGTATGCTATTTATTTTTTTCAAAACTGAGTTAAGAATATTTATAAATGCTTTGCCCTTTGTAAATGGTATATAAACTTTTTCACCTCAAATGTACACTCTGCCCATCTGTCAAAGCACTACAAAGTCATAAGGCTAAAGATAATTTTAGACCTGCATTAGTATTACAGTTGTCATTAGCACACATTAAACTGGGAGCTAAAGAGCGTGTGAGATTTCCAGGGTCCTTGTGCTGGTGTACTTCTCTAGAATTAGCATTACAAAAATAAATATCTAAACATCTCACCATTTTCCGTCTTTTGTTTCTTTGATGAAGCTTTCTTCTTCCCTGATCCACTTTCTTGTTTAGTCTCTTGGTGGACAGGTAATGCTTCTTGCCTTTTTGATGGTACTATGAGAGTTTCTACCTTTTTATCCTGGTCATCTTTATTAAAACACAAATGAAAAAAATAATTGCAGCAAACAATGAACATAACAGAAAAGATGCAATCATTGAGTAATTCCCAGAATGCTTTACCACTAAAAATTTAAAGTGTGACATACAACGCTCTTACTAATAACTTATTCTAGCTTTCTTACTCCACTACACCAGCTCTTCAATGTACTTACTCCTCCTTTTCCATTCCTCAGCTATTTTCAACCCTACTGAGCCAATAGGCATGATCAAGTCTCTATCATCTAAAAAAACAAACAGGAAGGTGCAGTTGCTCACACCTGTAATCCTAGCACTTTGGGAGGCTGAGGCAGGCGGATCATCTGAACCCAGGAGTTCCAGATGAGTCTAGGCAAGGTGGTGAAACCCAATCTCTATAAAACCCCATCTCTATGAAAAAAAATAAAAAAATTAGCCAGGTGTGGTGCGCACACCTGTAGTTCTGGCTACTCTGGGGCTGAGGTGGGAGGAAAGCTTAAGCCCCGGAGGTTGAAGCTGCAGTAAGCCAAGATGGCACTATTCACTCAAGCCTAAGCAACAGAGCAAGACCCTGTCGAAAGAAAAGAAAGAAAGAGAGACAGAGAGAGAGAGGCAGAGGAAGAGAAGAGAAGAGAAGAGAAGAGAAGAGAAGAGAAGAGAAGAGAAGAGAAGAGAAAAAAGAAAAAGAAAAGGGAAGGAAAAGAAGGGAAGGAAGGAAGAGAAAACTCTTCCCTATCACCATAATTCCCGGCATCCCACATACATTTCCTTACGTATTGACAAAATACTCAGTTCCTTTTCTACCAATCATTCCTCAACTAATTGCAACCTGATTTTTATCTCTTTCATTCCATGAAAGGATTAACTCAGATCCCCCAATGTCCCAAATGCCATATTCTACAAATACCCATTAATCCGTATTTGACTACTCTGGTATTTTATACTTCTGGTCTCTACCCCTTTCTTAAAATTCTCTCTTCTCCATTTTGTTCAGTAAAATATGGCAGTGACAAAAAGACAAATATTGTATAATTTCACTTATATGACATTCCCAGAGGAGTCAAATTCATAAAGACAGAAAGCAGAAGGGTAATTGTTGAGATATGGGGGAAGGTGGAGGGACGGGGGAAAATGGGGAGGCAGGTAGAATGGGGAATTAGTGTATAATGCGTACAGAGTTTCATTTAGAGAAGATGAAGAGCTCTGGACTTGGCTAGTGATGATGATTATATGAGAATATGAATGTACTTACCACCACACGATATACACTTAAAAGTTGTTAAAATGGTAAATTTCATGCTATATGTAATTTGCCACAATAAAAATAAAAATTATCTCCTATCAGCTCCCATGATCATTCTCTTCTTACACTTGAAATATTCCTTTACAGTATCCTTTGGGAACTGCTTCTACTGAATACTGCTAATTCTCAGTGTTGGGGCTTCAGTTGAAATCCTTTCCTCGGATGAACTATCTACTCCCATGCCTTCTACTACCTTCACACTTAAGGCTTCTGAATCTACTTTTCTACACTTACATACCCTACTGCATCCTGAATTGCTCTAGTAGATGGCCCCACAGGTACTGGAAACACAAACTGGGAGTGTTCTCTTCTCCATTCACATCTAGTCTCTCACCAGTATTACCCATTTTAGTGCTACCAACCATCTGCCAAGCACAAGTTGGCAAACTTTTTCTGCAAAGGGCCAGGTCGTAAAAACTTTAGGCCTTATAGGCCATATGGACTCTGGTACAACTATTCACGTCTGCTGCTGCAGCATGAAAGCCAGTCATAAACATATTATGAATGAGTTAATGAATGTAGCTGCATGTAAAAACACTTCATGAATACTGAGATTTGACTTTTTTTACATTTTTACATTTCTCAAAATATTATTCTATTTCCCAACCATTTAAAATGTAAAAACTATTCTTGGTTCATGGGCATAAAAAAAGGAAGTGAGCTACATGTGGCTCACAGGTTGCAGTCTGCCAACCCCAACCTAACTCAGAACTTGGGAGATCAGCTTTAATCCTGTCTTCTCCTTTATCTGCCACACTTCTATATAGTGAGGTTATTCGTGTCATTCTTACTTTGAGTACTTCTCAACTTTGTTTCTTCTGTCATTACCATAGTTCAGGCCTACATCTTCATTTTAGAAAACTACAATAACCTCTTAACTAGTCTGCCAGCATCAAATACCGCCCCATGAAATCTGTTCTTGCTAGCTCTGCCAAAAAATCTTTCTAAAACAGAAATATGACCATGTAACTAAACTGCTTGAAAATCTTCAACAATGGCTAACCTAAGAAGTCCTAGCTCCCTGGCACGGTATCCAAAACCCATCATGATCTAGCCACTGCCATCTTTTCAGCTCTGTTCCCTACCACTCTCTACATCTCACATTGTATAGTTCAACAATGCACTGTACTCTTGCAGCTCTGTGCCTTTACATGATATCCCATCAATGAGGAATGAGACCCCACTATCTGCTTGATGAAGCGATTCAATGCTCAGGCCTGCCTCCTCTGTAAAGCCTTTCCTCCAGCATAAGCAGTAGTTGCTTTAGCTTCTGTATTTCCTCTATACTTTCTCTATCTCCTACATAAATCTTTTTTTTTTTACTGGCTTACATGTCCTTTTCCCCAACTAAAACATGTAGTGCTTACCCTTACTATGTCTTGATCCTAGCTGACATGCAAATATTTAAAATCCAATATAACCAGGCCGAGCGTGGTGGCTCACGCCTGTAATTTCAGCACTTTGTGAGGCCAAGGCGGGTGGATCATTTGAGGTCAGGAGTTCGAGACCAGTCTGACCAATTTTGTGAAACCCCATCTCTACTAAAAATGCAAAAATTAGCTGGGCGTGGTAGCACACGCCTGTAATTCCAGCTACCCGGGAGGCTGAGGCAGGAGAATCACTTCAACTTGGGCAGCAGAGGACACACTGAGCCAAGATCACACCACTGCACTCCAGCCTGGGCGAGACCGTGAGACTCCGTCTCAAAAAAAAAAAAAAAAAAAAATCCAATATAACCTCCTACAAGTTAAGACACACAAACGACTTAATGGTACATACAAGTCCTTTCAAATACAACAAACTGTTTACAGTTGCACACATCACCACGCCATTTCTCAAGGCTTTTCCATTGTACCTATCAACCCCCTTTCCCTGGAATCTCCCTCCCCTCCCCACCCACCCAAAAAACCTAACTAGTACTTACTCAAACTTTAAAAATTTCTGGCATTACATGCTTTAAGTGGTCTACCTTAGAATTCCTACACTAGATCACTTACTGTATATCTAGACCACTACACTAAATCTTTTATAATGACCTATTTGTGTCTACAGCTAACACACGACTACCTTGAAAATGCACTATTCATCTCCGTAGCCCTATTACCTAGCATAATGCCTAGCATAAAAGATATATAATAAATGTTAGCAAAATGAAGCAATCAAGGGTGAGAAATGATATCTGATTTTAGCTTTCCACCTTTAATTCTTACCACATCATTTAGAAAGTGAAATTCACAACTGCTGATATTTACAGGTCCTAAGTGGTTTTAGTAAAATAGTCAAAGTTGGATATTTATAAGATGTATGGGTTTGTTTTTTTTTTAATTTCTTGTAGAGATGAGGTCTCACTTTGTTGCCCAGGCTGGTCTAAAACACCTGGCCTCAAGGGGTCCTCCCACTTCAGCCTCCCAATGTGCTAGGATTACAGGCATGAGCCACTGCATCGGGCTCTGAAGTTTAAAGTGCTGTTTTATGATCAATACTAATTTCTACCAGCAATAAATGAAGCAAACACATAATGAAAAGAATAATCTCGGTTTCAAATTCAGTATTAAACATTCTGTGTATGTACCTAACAGAATATCTCAATTCCAAGCTCCAAATCATACAATAAAATTAAATAGATTAAATAGATTACAATACCGCTTCCATTTTTAGACTTCTTCTGCCCTGGTTTCTTCTTTGAGGCAGCTGCTTCAGAGGGAGGGGTGGGCTGTTTAGTAACTGGGACAGGTTCTACTTTTTTGCCAGGAATCTTTGATGCATCACTTTCTTTGATGACCTGCTCTTCAAGTACAGGCTTTTGTTTCTTTTCCTTCTTTTTTCTTTCCCTAACATTACTTGAAGTTTCAACCACATTCAATGGAACAGGTACAACTTGATCATCTTCTACTGCCAAAGCATCTGATAATTTAAAGTCTCGAGGTACACTCTCAGAATCAGATTCATGGAGGTTTCCATTCTGGATTTCTTTCTTTTTATTCTTTTTCTTTTCTGCTTTCTTTTTATCTGTTTTGGTAGGAATAAGCTTTTGTTCTCTTTTCTGTTTTGCAAGAACTTCATCATATAATGTTTCTTTCATGAAAAGCCAGAAGAAGAGGAAAATTACTGTAATAACTATTGAAGGAATAAGAACAATAAAATATGCTGACTCATAAAACTCCATGGTACTTTTGTCAATGTGATCCTATAAAACCTAAATAGGGAAGAAGGAGGGGACAAAAAAAAGAACCTATCAGTCTCATAAACATTAAAGTCAAAACTGCTGCTCTTTTAAGTGGCATTTCAAATCTAACCTGACCTACAAATCTAAACAGGTTAGTTCTTTAAATCACATTCTTGATTTATTTGCCAACAATTCATACATACTATGAAAAGTAAGACGAGTGGTAACTAGAAAGAGTAGAACACATCCTTCCATTTCTAAATCATGTGAAAATGTCCTAATTGAAGAGAAAAATTTTAAATATACATTACTTTCTTTTCCCCAAATATCCACTTTTGGTATTTTATTAGTAGTTAAATTTTTTTGTTTATTGTACAGTGTTGATAACTACATGTGAAAACAAAGAGGCACTATTACCAACTCAATGGACACTCATTAAAAGTGTCATATTCTGAAACACACACACACACACAAAAAGAGGTGGTTTATTTACAGATTAAGACCAGTCACAAACTGCTTGCATCTTTACACCAGTGACTCTCAGCCTCATGATGTGGTGGGATCTATCAAGGATATAAAAATCTAATAAAATCAAAATCAAAATGTTAGGATGTGGCATTTGGCATTAAAATAAATTAAAGATCAGGCGCAGCGGCTCACGCCTGAATCCCACCACTTTGGGAGGCTGAGGCGGATGGATCACTTGAGCCTAAGGAGTTCCAGTCCACCCTGGGCAACATGGCAAAACGCTATCTCTACAAAAAACAAAAACAAAAACAAAACACCAAGAAAATTAGCTGGGCTTAGTTAAAATGAGCCTGTAGTCCCAGCTACTTGGAGGCTGAGGTGGGAGGATCACCTGAGCCTTGGAAGTCAAGGCTTCAGTGAGCTGTGACTCTGCCACTGCACTCCCGCCTGGGCAACACAGCAAGGCCCTGTCTCAAAAAAATAAAGTAGTGAAATAAATTACAAGTTAGGAACTTATCTCAGTTTTTTAAAGGCAACCCATACTGCACAAAACAAGTTATACAGCAAAAGCGAGGCTGCCATCAACATCCTACCTAAATTGCTAAATAAAAGGCTTTACCTCAACAATAGAACATCGGCCCTACTTTTAGACTGACTCAGTAAGTATGGCGGCAGGGAGTAAAGATGTAACTTGACTACCAACATCTGCCTCGAATACAGATACTGTATCACTTACGTGAAGGGTAGTTTCCCCTAAAAGTAAATTTCAAAGTAAAAATTATTCTGATGTTGAGATTCTACATACTGATGCTCCTTACAAACATGCATAAGCCACATAAAAGTGACTTGTATTCTTATGTCATCTCAAGTGTGTTGTAGAAAAAGACAAGGTATATAATATAGACATAATTAAACATCAGGACATGTTTAGGATAAAGCAAATTAAAGTTAATTTCTGCACTTTTAATGTAAAAATAAATCTAAGAATGTTTAAAGTGTTCAAATTATTGATTTGGAGAATCTTGATACGTAATGATTAGATAAAGAAACCAATTCTACCTAAACAGGGGACTTACTCTAAGAATTATTTTACACCTAAGAAAACATCTGATTTTAAATTGGACAAATGTGAGTTTATTGAATATAAGACTTTGCCAGAACTATAACACCACGGGTTTGAACTGCACTGGTCCACTTACACATGGATTTTTTTTTAACCAATTATTACTGAAAATACGGTATTCACTGGACATGAAATCTTAAGTATATGGAGGGCCAACTTTGTATACTTGGGTTCCACAGGGACTATTCCAAGACTTTGAGCATGCTTAGATTTAGGTATATGCGGGGGTCCTGAAGCCAATCTCCCGCATATGCCAAGGAATGACTGTCGTTTGTTCAATAGACATGTTATTAATCTATATGACTGAAGTAACATTTCATACTTCCATAAGCAATTTTTAAATAGTATTAGTTAAACCCTAGATTTACTAAGAGAAGGTTTTAACACGTTAAGAGGGAAAAGGAATCATGTGCTAACAAAATACTAAAAGAAACTCCATACAGAATTGTTTCCCTGATAATTCAAATTAACATGAACTGTCCAGGTTTTAAAATTAGATATATTTTATTGGGCCTGCGTAAGTGTGATTCGTCACCCAGGAATGCTTTTAAAGAGCCCAGAATTTTCTTTTCAAACATAACATCCACAGAATACACAGCCTATTCAACATAATCTGGGAAGCCAAGGGAGAAAAAGCACAAAACAATGAGTTGGAATGCTTCAAATTTTTGTTTTGGTGAAGAAGAGGCGCTGAGGCACTTAGCAGCAGTAACAGAAGCTGAAAAAAGGGGCAAAAGTCAAAAAGGCCTATATGAATAAGCTGCAGCCCTGTACAAACGTAGGTCTTAGGAAAGCAGAAATTATGATCAAGCACAGCAAATTCACCTGCATAGAAAGAAAAAGTAGCAAATGTTCAGGGAGAAGAAAGGCTATGAGACCACAAGAATTCTGAAACACCGATTCTTCAAACGTCTTAATGATTTTCTAGTTTCCTTTTCCAGGTCCCATATATAGGCCTGAAGGAATCAAGCTTTCTGCCTCTGGATTTTCATGGAAGTCCCTCTTCACGCAATTCAATTCACCTTCACTTGAGCTCATGTGAGACTCACTATGCATTTAGAGGAACCTACGTAGACACAAAGAGATTAAGAATCAAGAAAATGTTTGCTACAGCCATAAAAAGGAATGAGATCATGTCTTTTGCAGGGACATGGAAGAAGCTGGAAGCCATCATCCTCAGCAGACTAACACAGGAACAGAACACCAAACAATGCATGTTCACACTCGTAAGTGGGAGTTGAACACTGAGAACATATGGACCCAGAGAGGGGAACAACACACACCAGGGCCTGTTGGGGGGTGGGTGTTGAAGGGAGGGAACTTAGAGGATGGGTCAACAGATGCAGCAAACCACCATGACATACATATACCTATGTAATAAACACGCACGTTCTCCACCTGTATCCTGCTTTTTTTTTTTTTAGAAGAATAAAAAAGAAGAAAATGTTTGCATTTCTTTAACTCAATATAATCCCAATTCTTTATCCTTAGGAATTTATTTGCAAGAAAAAAAAAACATATAGAAAGATGTTCACAGGCCAGGCGCGGTGGCTCACGCCTGTAATCCCAGCACTTTGGGAGGCCAATGCGGGTGGATTACTTGAGGTCAGGAGTTTGAGAGTAGCCTGATCAACATGGTGAAACCCCATCTCTACTAAAAGTATAAAAATCAGCCGGGCGTGGTGGTACACACCTGTAAACCCAGTTACTCAGGAGGCTGACGCAAAAGAATCACCTGAACCCAGCAGGGAGAGGTTGCAGTGACAGTGAGCCGAGATCGCACCACTGCACTCCAGCCTGGGTGACAAGGCAAGACTCTGTCTTCCAAAAAAAAAAAAGCTCACAGCAACATTACATAAAAACTGAAAAAAGTAAACATTCAACATTCAACATCACAATGTTTTCAATCAGCAAATATCAACTCAAAGTATAGGTATTAAACCATGAACCTAAAACTTCAATTCAATGCTGCTAAAAAGTCAAAATCATATGTATTTATATGATCGAAACATTTTATATACGCAAGTTCAGTAACTAAGGAGTTATGCCAAAATCATGGGTACAGTCTCATTTGCCTTAATACTCTAGTTTTAAACTTTGTTTATGAGAAATTCTTAAAATATTATTTTAAAAAGGCAAAACATGAGTGTCTATTGAATAAATACTACCATACCAATTAATATACCTCAGATTCACATTATACCCACGAGCATCAGAATTATATACGGAGGAAAAAACAAGAGACAAATAGGAACCGAAAATGAAACAGGAAAATTCAGGGAAGAACACACACAGAAAGATTTAAAAGCAGGGAGGCAAAATTGAAAAATAAAAGGAAAGAGGTTGAGAAAACGTTAATTTAGCTCTGGGTGATAAGAACCAGGTCATTAAAATTTTTTAAGTCCACAGTATGCAATTCAATGCATGTTTGTTGAGTTGAAAAATGGAGACATGTAGACACTTATGCTGTTCTTTCACACATGGAAGAAATCATTAACACTGCTGATTTTTGCTAACTCACAACCTGAGTTATTACAAAAAAATTATAATATTTTTACACTTTTTTTTTTAAGAAATGGGGTCTCTATATATACACTGCTCAGGCTGGACCACATTGGCTCTTCACAATCCCTATGATAGTGCATTGCAGCATCAAACTATAGAGGTCTTCCCATTTCAGCCTCCCAAGTGGCTGCAACTACACTACAGGCATGTACCACCTAGCCTGGCTAACCCTTTGTAGTATTAGTTACCTCTTTAACCTCATCACACACAAGTCATAATAGATTCCAATCTGAAAGCAATAAACAGCCAGTGGTGGTAAAGAGCATTTCTCTGTCAAGAGAACCAGGAGACAAATATCCATGGAATGATAGGAAAGTAAGTCCAAACTATTTTAAAACCACATTCCACACCATTGTCTTTTATCTTTTACTTGGACATAAATCTTTCAAGAAACTGATAAAGATACTGACCCTCTTTCTCAAAGAAAAAAAGTATCCACACTCACTAAGTTTTTACATATAATCTCCAGAAGGTTTCTGGATTCCCTGAAGAATATGTCCGGGCCCCAAGTTTAAAATCCTGCTCTACAATGAGAGTTTTCATTCCTGCCCTATCTTAAAAGAACTACAAAAATAATTATAATAAGTTAACATGCATGATATGTAAGTTGTGTTTCATCAGAGTACGTATTACAAATACTAATCAAATAGTTTTAAAATTCTATTTACTTGCCCTCCTATAACTTACATTTGTTCATATAAAAACTGAGACACATCACTGAGTTAAATCTTATAAACTTCTCAGAAGGCACAATGACCCGTTTATACTAATATAACAAAGAGGTGAAACCTAAAATTTTAAGTGATATAAAAATCTGGTGGCAATTATTAGAATTTCAATAGAACTGCTTAACCAAAAAGGATAATATATTTATGTATATACAAGACAGACCACACTGTTTATATAATAAAACAATGAAACTGTTTCAGCGTGGGACATGTGAAGAAACATCATACGACCATTTAAAATAATTAAGATTGTAATGCAGCAAAATACGCTACATAGAAGAAAGATTAAAATTTTTGTGTTGAGTATTATATACACTCATAGATGATACCTAAAAAATGAGAATCATTACATTTTTTTGAAGGGAGATTATTACACACATTTTACTGTTTAATTGTTCAACTTTTAAAATTTCACATTAAAACAATAATTTAAGTAACCAACCTGAATGCACAGTACTAAACTTCAACAGCTTAAATATATAAACATAAGAATTATTCATATTACGAGAAAAAACTGAGGCAGTTTGATAAGTATACTATTAAATTTCAAGTAACACAACAATTTTGAATTATATTTTCTTACTCTAGGGTTTCAGTTGCTCTTGCTTCTGCTATCCTTTTCTTCACATTAAAAACATTGAAAGCAAATGACACAAAAAAATTTTTATCAATATTTCTGTACTTCAATTGACACAATTTTATCAGTTAGGGTGACTCAAAAAAACCATTAGCAAAAACTTAACAAATCAAAATTCAAGACTGAAATCTGAACACAGTGAAAGTATTTTTCCACCAAAAAACATACAAAGCAAGCAGACACATTCGAAAAAAACAAAAGCAGTAAGTTGAGGGAAAGGTAATTTTCAACACAGGAATGCAAAATTCCATAAAAGTTCCGGTATAAATCAACAGACAACTAAACGAATACACCCTTAAGATATACAGGCTCCCAGAGCAGCCTATAAGAGCTTGATTTCGTTATTTGAATACAGTTAAAATATGACAGAAGTAGCTGTGAGGCCTAAGCTGAAAGCTATTATTACAGGTTATTTGTAATAATAATGTTCATAGGTTAAAAAAACAACAACAAGAACAAAAAAAGCTATCTGTAATCTGATCACACTGAATCTAAATACTTGGCATTCCAAACGTGCCACTCTTCTTCATACCACGTTTACCTTTCTTTAAACCCACAATACTATCTCACTTTTTTTAACCAGACACGTTAATCTTTTTTTAAGAAAAATGATTTATGGTTAAGTACTCTACAGTGATAAAAAGTTTACTATTGGTAAATTTCCATTCCGCAAAAGGTTTAGCTACAATGAACTCCTCCTGCTAAAATTAAATATTAGGCATCATGTAGTTGATAACCTTCGAATATAGTATGTGTGTTATATTATAGATACATCCTGAGCAAAAGTAAATTATTTTAAGATTAGTAAATAGCAATATAATGAAGCAGTAAAATGCAAGGCAAGAGTCTTGACTTTTAGTTCCAATTCGGCCTTCACTCAGTCTTACTTAAAAATTTTAACCATGAGTTTCTTCTCACATGGCTTTAGGGTCCAAACTACTTGCATGATCTTGGATATGCCAACCAAAAAATGTAAGTGGTCCCCCCTTGGTGGTGCCCAGAGTACCCACGGTAGAAGCAAATGCATAACCTCTTCCGTGGAATCCTTCCCCAAGTCAGGCTCCTTAAGGTTTTTAAAAATTATTATCCAGATATGAGCCCACAAAAAAATAACAGAACATGTGATAAGCCATCATGAACAAGAGGTAGAAGAAACAAGCTAAAGAATTAGATCCCCAACTGCACTCCAGCCTGGGCGACAGAGCAATATTCCGTCTCAAATAAATAAATAAATAAATAAAATAAACACATAAATAAAACCAAATGGATAGGTTAAAAATAGCTGCAAGGAGATCAATTAAAATGACTTTCAATAGTTTAAGTAGATCTGATGACAGTAAATCAATTTCAACACAGAAATACTTGGAACAACTAACAAGAAAACTCAACTATCTGAAAGTGAGTGAGGACTCTAGTAAGACAATTCCCACGTCATGCTTGGAAGGTTCCATAAATGAGAAAACCCCTTGCCAAGATTAAGAATATAGGAATACGTTCCTATCTGGGAGTTGTAGATCAGATTTTGAAGAAAATATGGGACCACTAGCTAGAAAAGATCAGCAGTCAATCAAGTGGGAAAAATCAGCAGGAGGAGGCTACTATGGATTCTAAATCAGGCAATCAGAGGAACCACTTTCTAAAGTTCCATTTAAAGCACCTCACCTTATCACTGCAATCAAATCTAAAAATCTTTGCCTTGTCCTTTGTATGAAATCTCCACCTAACCTTCAAAACCCAGCTTAAATCCAACCTATGAATATGTAATTTCAACTCTCTTCCACAATAAGTCTTTATTATTCATTTGTTATTTAGCACTGACCATATGTCAGGACTGCTCTAGGACATTCTGAGTAGACAGCAGTAAAAGGGCCACAAACTCTGCACTTACAGAGCTAACATTCTACTAAGTGGTAAGACAGACCAACAATTAGTATGCAGTATATGAAAGGGCAATAAGTAGCAAGAATAGTGATAAGCAGGGAAGAGAAATAGGGAGAACAGGAAGATGTGGACAGTGGTTAAATTTTATTTATTTATTTTTTTAATTATTTAGAGACAGAGTTTTGCCATGTTGCCCAGGCTGGTCTCAAACTCCTAATGGTTAAAATTTAGAGTAGAATGGTCAGAGATGATTTCATTTTTAAAAAATGACATCTCAATAAAGACCTGAAATAAGTGAAAGATAGAGCCATGTTGCTATCTGTATCTAAGTGAAGAGCAAAATACAGTGAATGAGGGAAGAGCAAGCACAAAGACCATGAGACAGTAACATACCTGCTATATATGAGCAAGAGCAGTAAGGACAACATGGTTCAGGCAGAACGAACAGAAGGATAAACTGATGAGGTCAAAGAGAATTTGAAAGGGAGAGGGGATGTGGTTAACAATTCATGTTGTTTCTTACAGGAAAAGGATTGTGGCTAACGCTCTCAGTAATATGGGAAAACTACTGGAGGGGTGTGACTAGCGAAGGGTGTAGGGAGAAAGTGAAATCAGGGAAAACTGTTAGGTGACAACTGAAATAATTTAGAGATGATGGTAGCAGGTGAGGTGATCAAATTTTTGATACTTTATAAAGGTAGAGCCAAGATGATTTGCTGATGGACTGGATGTAGGGTATGAGAGAATAAACAAAGCCAAAGGCAATTCCAAATCTTTTAGACTAGACCAAAAACAAAGGAGCTGCCCTTTACTGAGATAGGGGAATGTGGCAGGGACATGGTTAAGGTTGAAGACAAGGAGTTAGGTTTTAGGTAAGTGGAGATGTCCAGTAGACAGCTAAACAAAAGAGTTGTCACGTGAGAAGTGAAGGCTAGAAATATAAATTTGCAAGTATTCAGCAAAAGGATTATATTTAAAGCCATAAACTTGGATAAAATCCCAAACAAATGGGTATAAATAGAGACCAGGTCTCAAGACTGAAGCACTGAAATTCAACAACAGGAAGATGAAGAACTCTCGAGGGAGAGAGGAGAGGTAGAAAGAAAACCAGGAGTGTGCTGTCCTGGATGCCAGATGAATACGGTCTATTAAGGAGGAGAGACGGATCAATTTTGTCAAATGGGGTTGGTAAGTAAAACACAATGAAAACTAGTAATTGACTTCTGAATTTAGCAACATAGACGTTACTGGTGACTTTAACCAAAGCAGTAGAGTAGTGGTGATCAAAACCTGATTGAAACGAATTTAAAAGTTAGAAGAACTCTAGCAAGTGTGGACAACTCTTTGAAGCAGCCTTCCTGTGAAAGGATGCAGAGAAACAAGATGGAACTTGGAGGAGAATATGAGGTTAAGAGTTTGGTTTTTAAAGATGGGAGAAATTACAGCATGATAATATGCTGACAAAAAAAAACGATTCAGTAGAAAGGGAAAGACTACTGATGCAGGAGTGAGAGGCAATGTTTTCAAATAGCAAGAAAGGACAGAATTTGGACAAGTAGATAGACTGATTGGCCTTAAATGGTACCACAGACAGTTCATCTGTAGGAATACAGAGAAGGAAGAATACAAAAGCACAGACCCAGGACAGGAAAGGAGGCAGATGGTATAGACATTTGTGAAAATTCTGTTCCTAATGCTACGATTCTCTTTATGAAATGAGAAGCAAAGTCAGAAGCAGAGAATAAGTGTAAAAAAGATGGTGGCCAGGCATGGTGGCTCACGCCTGTAATTCTAGCACTCTGGGAGGCCAAGGAGAAAGGATTGCTTGAGCCCAGAGTTCAAGACCATCCTGGGCAACATAGCAGAACCCTGTCTCTACAAACAATAGAAAACCAGCTAGATGTAGTGGCATGCACCTGTAGTCCCAGATGCTCAGGAGAACAAGGCAGAAAGATCACTTGAGCACAGGAGCTCAAGGCTACAGGAAGTCATGATTTCACCTCTGCGCTCTAACCTGGGTGACAGAGGGAGACCCTGTCTCAAAAAACAAAAAAAAAAAAACCAGTGTTGAAGGTCTTATAAAACACATTACAATTATTGTTGTAGTTTTCATTCTTTGTAAGTTGCACTCGTTTTAATTTTCCACTTAGGTTTTTGAATGCAGGGTATTTAACAGTGTTCACAAATAAATTTGCTGACTTTAAATGAATTTATAATCTCACTGAGAAAGGAAGTATATAGTATCTACAAAACTAACTAGAGCAAAAAGCCTAACTTGAGCCTCCATGTGGTTCTACTCTTCCAGCTCAAGCACCCTGTCCACAGCTAGTTCTCCTCCTAAAATTCCAGAGCACTTATTCTTTATCTATATACACATGCACAGAATTCTATGAGACAGTAAATGGTTTCAACTAATACAGCAAGGCAGCAACATACTGCAGTATGATAAAGATAAGAAAATAATAATTGAATTCAAAATCTAAAACAAATCCAAATACATACAAAAATTCAGTTTACTCTAAGTTATTTCCAATCAGTAGAAGGCTGTATCATTCAAATCAACTAAAAACATGCAAATAAAGTTTCAAACATAAGAAAAAATATAAAGCACTTGAGGGCTAGGCATGGTGGCTCACACCTATAATCCCAGCACCTTCAGAGGCCACAGCGTGTGGATCACTTGAGGCAGGAGTTTAGGACCAGCCTGGCCAACATGATAAAACCCTGTCTCTACCAAAAATACAAAACTTAGCTGAGTGTGGTGGCACACACCTACAATCCCAGCTACTCAGGAGGCTGAGGCAATGAGAGTCACTTGAATCCAGGAGGCAAAGGGCTGCAGTAAGCCAAGGTCATGCCACTGCACTCCAGCCTGCGTGACAGAGCGAAAATCTATCTGAAAACAAGAAAAAATATAAAGTACTTGAAAACACAAGAAAATACATAGGCTCATTTTACATAGTTCTATATGTTTAAATTTTTGTAAGGATATTCCATTTGCAGTAAGAATTTTTAAAAATAAATGATTCTACCAATCGATTTAAAAAAACAAAAAACTCAATGAGAAAAATAGACAAAGCATTAACCATTTCCTGAAATGGCCATCAAAATGCAAAAACTCATCTAAATTCCTATTGTCCTAGTCAGTCACTACACCAAAAGTATAATGGCCCCGGAGTGCACAACACAATTAAACAATTATCTTTTAAAATAAGAGGAAAAACATTCGAAGTAAGCAAAAGACAAAACAATCCAGGAAATCCAAACACTGAATTCCTCAACATGGGAATCTCATTTACAGTATCTTTTCTAAGATTAACTTTATAGACCACATTAAAATTTCAAAGCTATGGTATAATTTCTCCTTTTAAACTGCAAGGCAGTTATTTCTATGACTCACATCTTATTAACACACCCCTTACTTCAGCAATATCCATTCTAAAGTACTGCTACCCCAATCTGAAATGAATACAACTAATGCCAGAAATGAGTAATGAAATTTAATTTCTCCATTAGGTATCATGTCACAACAAATGAGACTTCTATTTTTTAATCAAACTTTTTCCCCTTTCATGAGATCAATCCATTTGAACAGCTTTCTCAAGAATCTGAAAAGGAATTGCAGAGATGATAGCTGCTGAAAGTATCTTTTAGACTTTTGCTTACTCATCATGCCCAAACCAGCCCATTTTCTCATGAAAAGACACTGCTCATTTAAAAACAATTTCATAGGAAATAATCTGGTTAAAACTTTATTCTGTTAAAAAAAATCTAATTTCTAATTAGACAAACTGAAAGCTTTAATACCAAAAAAATTAATAACTTTTTAAAAGTCTTTCAAATCAACACATAAAATCAGTTTTCAAAGACAAAAGAACGTAAGTCATCAAAACTGTTCAAAAATTAACATTACAACATGAAATTCATACCAATAATGTAACTGCAAAACAGCTACACCATGTACAGAAGATTTCCTCCCCTTAAATCTACCATCTTGACCTACTTTTCCTTTCATAAGATTCCTAAGAAAGGGCCATCTAATCCAACTAGCCACTCAGAGATTAGACCCAGCTGAAACAGGCAGCCAGCCTATGCTTGAAAAGCAGGGATGAACACCTCCCATAAACCCCCTTTATTTCTTTAGAAAGACAAGTTCTTTTTAGTTTTGATCCAAAATCACATCACCCTGTAACTTCTCCCAATGGTCCTATCTCTACCCTAACCTTAACAAATCTGTCCAATCCCACTACCACCAGGTAGTCTTAATAACTGATGCTTAAACTTAATGAAATTAAATTTAAGGTGGATCACCTTAGGTCACTCAACAATGGAAGTACTAAAATGATCAGATGTTTTAAGTATTATGTCTTTTCTGGGGATAAGCAAGAATAATTTATTCATAAAGGATACAATGATGAATGTCCAATAAATCAAAAGTGAATTCAAGAATAATTTATTCTTGCTTATCCCCAGAAAAGACATAATACCTAAAACATTTATTCTTGCTTATCCCCAGAAAAGACATAATACCTAAAACATCTCACAAACTAAACATGAAATGTAAATGAGAATATCAAATACTGTCAAAAATGACTCTACTAAAAAAGTTTTGCTTATGAAAACAAGAATGTTTAAACTTTGTCCAATAACACCCAATTAAAGGCAAAATAGCCCAAATACAAACAAAGAGTTCGGTATATTATCACAGTGCCATTTCAAATCAGTAAGTTGAAAAAAAAAAATAGATTTCATAAGTAGTGTTGGCACAAATGCGAAAAAGACACAAGAGAAAGCTTGTTTGCTTTTCCAAAACCCAAAAGTCTCCATTAAGATTTTACAATCATAAATTCTTATCTACAGTCTCTGCCAATCCAGAACACTCCCCTACTGCCCGCTTCCTACCACAAATATTAACATAAAAATGGCTCACAGATCACCTGAGGTCAGGAGTTCAAGAACGGCCTGGCCAACATGGTGAAACCCCATCTCTACTAAAAATACAAAAAATTAGCCGGGCATGGTGGCGGGAGCCTGTTAATCCCAGCTACTCCGGAGGCTGAGGCACGAGAATCGCTTTGAACCTGTGCAGCAGAGGTTGGCAGTGAGCCAAGATTGCGCCACTGCACTCCACCCTGGGTGACAGAGCGAGACTCCATCTCAATAAAAAGAAAAAAAAAATGGATCAACGGCCACAAAAGCCCTGTGACTCAGGAAAAACTCTTGGGAAGGAAAAATCCCTCTGGAAAAAAACTACCTCTATCCAATCTAGTCTGTACAGTACAGTATTTGCAGATATTCTCCTGTCAAAAGTGAACTTCCAATCAAAATGAACAAGAGTAGCACATACAAACAGGGAGTAGATCCCAAAGAACTGATAACAGAATGTGAAAGACTATTAAAACAAAAATATCAGCCATTAGTTATAAAAGAAATCAGCAACACAGAAAACACTCATTAAAAAAAAGAAAAATTAGAACTTGAACTTTATAAATTATGTGTATGCATACATATGCACACACAGACATACAAACACCCCCAGAAATTAAAAGCCAAATGGCCTGATAACTATACAAAACTCAATTATCAAACAAGACAGACTTGATTAAAAAACTGACAATGTACCACAAAAAATTATACATAAGGGAAAATATGAAAGAAAAATTAACAGACATAAAGGATACAATGAGAATGTCCAATAAATCAAATGGGAATTCAAGGAGAGGAAAGAACAAAGAAAAACAGTGGCTGAGAATTTTCAAAAACTGCTGAAAGCTATGAATCTTCCAATTCAGGAAAGGCAACAAAATTGGAACAGAATAAAAGATATTTAAACATATTTGTAGTAACACTCTGTAACCCAAACAAATCTTGAAAGCAACACAGAAAAGAGTACTGAAGAAGAAATTTAGACTTATATAGTATTCAGCAATAGAAGCCAAAGAATAATGTAATAAAATCTCTATAGAAACAATGACCATTAATTACCACAGAATTCTAGACCCTGCTGAACATGGGAATACTATTAGTTTTCAGAAGCAATAAGTCTGTCAGCCATGCAACAAAAAAAACTGATTAACATTAGTAAATAGTAAAAATTCAGACTTTATATGAAATTTACTAATCCAGAATGTAATTTTTAATTTTTTTAATGAACAGTACCTCTTTCCAACCAGAGTATGACTGACTGAGAAATCAATATTCTTATTCTTTCATTAGGGATTACAGCTGACCTTCGCTTTTCTCTAATAAACTTTTCAGGAATGCACAAAGAGTGCTAGCAAAGAGTTTTCCCTCTCTGGCCCCTCGATTCCAAGCTTCCATGTACAAAGCCATATAAAATTAGGACAAATCTTCACAGATCGTCAAGTACACCAGTTAAATGATGAAAGCCTGAATTGTTTTCTAAACCTTACAATCTATTCTGTAGTCTACATTTTAATTTCTACACTTCTACAACCTACATTTCTCCTTTTTTTTTTTTTTTTTTTTTGAGATAGGGTCTGACTCTGTCACCTAGACTGGAGTGCAAGGGCACGATCTTGGCTCACTGCAACCTCCACCTCCGAGGCTCAAGTGATTCTCTGGCCTCAGCCTCCCAAGTAGCTGGGATTACAGGTGCCCGCCACCATGCCTGGCTAATTTTTTTATTTTTAGTAGAGATAGGGTTTCACCATGTTGGCCAGGCTGTTCTTAATCTCCTGACCCTCAAGTGATCCGCCCACCTCAGCCTCCCAAAGTGCTGGGATTACAGGCATAAGCCACCATGCTGGCCCTTCTACATTTCAATTTTAATGTTCATATTCCACGGGAAATTCCTATCATTGCTATTTAAGAAAAAGCAAAGAGATTCAACATCTACACAAACAGCAAAATCGTGAATAAACAGCAAAATCTTACACACAATCTAAAAACAAGTACAAATGAAGAATCCGATAAAATTAAGAAATGTTCTCATTCTGATTCACTGAAATAGAGAGGCATTTGCTTTAATACATTCACAATCTTATGTGTTTATCATTCTCTGAAATTGTACCTTAAGAACTATGGCTTAAGAAAACATTCACTGAAGATTTTTACTCACTTCTTATACAAAGTTTAGTGTATACTACTCAAAAAGTATAAGCCAAATGAGTACCTCTCCTTTTCAAATATATGTTCTCCCACCTATCTGGGAGCCCAACAGAGTCCAACGCAGTGTTGTCAAATATGTAATAACTTTATATAGGTGGTCCTTGTGAGTTCTTCCCTTTGGATTTTTTTTCAAAATAATCCTTCATATATACAGTATATACTGATTCTATTTGTGTTCACTGGTACTCTGAAACACAAAATCAAGGATATTTTATCATGATATGGTCTTCATTACAATGCTCTATTCTTGAAGCTGCGAAGTCTGTGACAGAAAAAACATCAAAAAGTACAGATATAATTACCTTGAATTGGAAATAAGTGTAGCTTTCATATATTAACAAAGTTTAAGTCTACAGTGGCAAAAAAAAGAAAGTTTGTCAAAAAAAGAAAAAAAGGTTCTATTCTTTTGACATCACTCACAATAATAAGAAACCTAGGCAAAAAATTAGTGAGAGAACAGATCTTACTAAGACCATAAGGAGCTAACTCCAAGAAAAAGTAGTCTGTGTGATTTCACCAACTGAAAGTTGATTTAAGTATGTAAATTATGTAATTAACATAATTAAAACACAGCATACCATGAACCTTCAAAATTTGTGATCGCAAAGACTGCCTTCCAGACAACAGAAATATGAAGTAAGAGGTTGAAAGGTGATCAGTTATCAGAACCTAAAATATAGCCACAAGTAGAGGCTCCTATCCTACAGTCATCCTTAGAATCCATGTTTACAACACAACCACCTCAACAGCCATGCAAACATAGATGTTGCCTTCAGCAGACACAGCTGCCATGATCCTACATTTCAAGTTCCATGAAAGGCTTCTGCTTTCCTCACTATTAGAAGATGCCTGAAGAGTTAGGGGAAAAAAAGTAAAAGCTAGGCCGGGCGCGGTGGCTCACGCCTGTAATCCCAGCACTTTCGGGGGCCGAGGCGGGCGGATCACAAGGTCAGGAAATCGAGACCACGGTGAAACCC
>NW_012119265.1:3966235-3980985 GCF_000951035.1 Colobus angolensis palliatus | reverse complement strand
TAGAAAGTAGTCAAATTAAAATTGATGAATTTATTTTAGGTAAATCCAGACAATGTTACTAAAAAATACAGGCACATCAAAAGCTATCCACTATAAACCTGGTTTTTTTTTTGAGACGCAGTCTTGCTCTGTTGCTCAGGCTGGAGTGCAGTGGCGCTATCTCAGCTCACTGCAAGCTCAGCCTCCCAGGTTCATGCCATTCTCCTGCCTCAGCCTTCCCAGTAGCTGGGACTACAGGCGCCAGCCACCACACCCAGCTAATGTTTTTGTATTTTTAGTAGAGACAGGGTTTCACCATGTTAGTCAGGATGGTCTCGATCTCCTGACCTCATGATCCGCCCGCCTCGGCCTCCTAAAGTGTTGGGATTACAGCTGTGAGCCACCGTGCCCGGCCACCAAACCAGTCACTATTAAAAAAAAAAAATCACTCCAATACCTTTTTAAATAAAAGGATTACTAAATCAGGCAAACCCAATACACATTATGGAATGTCTGATTTTGTCAGAACAGTCAATAAACAAGCTATCCTTGGAGACAAGATTGATAAATCCTAAACATGGCTGAATAGTGGCATAAATTGGAGAATATTTAAAAGGTTAAACAATAATATCCCAAAGTTGCCAATTAATGGTTTAGAAAGTATCTTAACAATGTACAAAAAAACTCGGTTCTTAGTCTGACCTTACTAACATTTTAATCAATTACTTAAAGATAATCTTGCCAGTTTACAAATGTGGATGAGAACAAAGGGCAAACCAACGAAAGGTTTCAGAACATAAGATTTGTATTATCCTGTGTTACTCTTTGAGCTACCTGGTTAGAATAGCAGAAATTCTGACAACTAGTTCAGATAAGCTGGAATATCACGTTATTAAGTCTACAAACTTACCCCACATAATGAGCTGTTCATTTAACTGGTTTTCATCAAAATGGCTCTTGAAAATTACCACTTTTCAAGCAATGACCCTTTTTGGTATTAGTGACTGTTTACCTAGGCACACACAAAATAAATATTCTGTGGAGTGAAATTTCAACATTTATGATTTCAGGCAAAGACACACTCAATGTTTTATTCAACATAATTACTTCCCGTCAGCGTATATCATATGCAACAGATCTATACTGCACATACAGTATACTGGATGAACCTAGATATGCTTTGTGTATATACGCAGAGCAAGAAAGTCAATGAGCTTCCAGCTCCTACAACTCTTGTCTTTTCTGCTTGCGTTCCATTTCCCGTGTTTTAAACAACTTATGTTTATCTGTTATTGCCCTAGTGGTGCTTTTCTGCACAGACAACTTAAGTGTAGACTGAATGCAAGATAACTCTGAACTCCAGAACGCGTGAATTGGTGAAAAAACACAATACAGAGGAAACAGACTTTCCAAAAAGTGACACCCTACCAACCACACTACCATCCACCATCAAATTTTCTTTCTCCTTTGGCAAATACAATTAGCCTTCAATATACTACATTGTATTTTATGTATAAAGTGTATTTACTTTCAACTTGTTTATACCTACACAAACTTGTCTTCATTGTTAGATTAATATTTACCTACATGTGAAAACTGTTTGGGATGAAATATTGCATCATAATTCCCTACTAAAATTAATGGAAATATGCTTTCATTTAATAGCTTTTAAATTACCAGCAGGGTTTTCAAGAATGAATTCAAAACATCGAGTATTTGACTTTCAAGCTGGAGACAACAAGCAAAAATATTTCAGACAACAACGGATATCAGTCCACACTCAAAAAACGAAAAAAAAAAAAAATCTATTCTGCTTGAGTGGGAATAGCAACTCCAAAACAGAATGAAGAAACCCAAGATGAGTGAGATCAAGCAGCAAAAGCAAGAATCGCATTTCAAGACTTAAGGATTCTAACTAATTATTATATAATCATAAATTAGTGTGATGCTAATATCAGATGTGTTCTGTAGAGCTGAATAATATTCAACAAGATTAAAAGACAGATTTGTGCAAAGGAAGGGAAAGATTACTGAACTAGATCACTCAGGATACACTATGAATACTACTCAGGATACATAAGCTGGAATTCAAAAAACAAGACTAAGATAGATAGAAATGAAGATAAAGACTTTCAATAAGGATCCTCCTACTCCAAATAACTTAATAATGGTGTGACTACTTTTGCACCAACATTTTGCACGAATATAAAAGGAAATGATTTAAAAGATATGGCTAAACTCAAAACTAAGATAAACATCATAGTGGGTGAGAAATGCAATAAAAATTCAAAGTAGCAACCCATATCTTAAGTGGAGTAGAGGGAAGAAGGAATCAGGAAGATGGCTAGATAGTTCAGCTTCTAAAAGTAACAGCAATAAAACAGAACCAGGTTCACCGCCTGATGCCAAGGGGTCAGGATTTGCACAGCTTGTAAAAAGAGGTTTTAAAAAAATAAAAAGGTAAAAAAGGAGAGGGCAGGAGAGGGGAGAAAAACAATGACACTGCAAATCCAGAGCTATAACTTTATAGAAGCTCCAAGCCTGGAGAAAAAAGACAACAAAACATCCAATGTCATAGCAAATTAAAAATTAATAATTCCTTAATACAGAGCTAGCGTTCGTTTACATTCCCCAATTGCTTTGTAAGTATTTTGTTATTCCTTAACTGGTATATTTCTTGTCTCCTTTCACCTACTATACCTATCTCTTTATTTTTCAGTTTCTTACAATTCTTAGAACTTCTAGTTGGGGAGGGAAAAAAAACCAAAAACCAAGCAAGCTAGTCCTAGAGAGTTTTCCAGTGTGAATTTTGTTAATAGTACCCTCACAGTGTTTAAAAAGTTTTTTTTTTTTGGGGGGGGGAGTGTCTATTTCTGATCAATTCGTAAATTCAAAAACAAGATTAAATATCAGGGTTTTGATTTGAACACAAAAGTCATCAAAATAATGAGTCTGTCCAATGTTAAAACCAGGTTTTTTTAAAAATCCAAAACATAGCAAGAAATTTAATGAGAAAAAACAATCATATAAAAACATGAATTCACACCAGATGTTTTATGAAATGGTCTGACAAAGATTTTTTAATTTGAACATGTTAAACGAACAGATAGAGATTTTCTAAGTAGCAAAAAGGTTGTCAAACAAAAAGAGAAATGAAACCGGTGATTATGAAAAAGCAATTCCAAATCTAAAATATCAAAATTATAGATACTGGCATATAGACTCAACAGATACAACACATTCTAGACAAAATAGAAAAATAAAATGGTAAACTGCTAGACAGTAATGAATTTACCTAGTATGAAGCACAGAGAAGAGAAAAAAATGATAGAACAATCAAAGACACGGAATAAACTAAGACTCCAAGACAAGTCTAACAAGAGAGAAAAGTGAATATAAAAGAAGCAATATTTAAAGAGGTGAGAATTTTTCAAAATTAAGGATTTGATTCCTCATACTGTAAGTATACTCTGAGTACCAGCTGGATACACAGAAATTTGTCCATATTTATTCAAAATACCAAGCACAAAGATCTACTTCACAATATATGTGCTAAACAATTTAAGAAAACCACATGCAAACACTGGCATCACTGTCAAATATTTACAAAACACTTAGGATGTCAAATAGGGATTGGAGGAGGGACTTCAAAGTTTACTGAATAACTATCCAAAGTTTCTTTTTGAAAACATACAGTATCCCTCAGTATGCATCAAAAATTGGTTACAGGACACACACAGATATACCAAAATCTGCCCAGAGTCAAGTCCCATAGCCCATCTACTCAGGTTTCACCATCCTGCGCCACGCATAAGTGGACCTATGCAGTTCAAACCTATGTTGTTCAAGGGTCATCTGCAATTATTTTCTTATGACTCTAAAAGTGAGTTGTAGATGCAATCCTCAAAACAACGCCATATTGTCAAAGTATTAAAAACAACCCCATATTGTCAAAGTATTATTTCAAAGCATCTATAAATAAACACATTTTAGCCCTTAAAAACTGAAATGGTAAGCAGTGGAAACCTTGGAGAAAAGAAAACAGCACAAAGGGGAAGAAACAAAAATCAATTCAAAGGAAAGAACTGTGAGACAACATAAAACTTTAGAAGACAACATGCAAGAACATCTTCATAACCGTGAGGCAGAGAAGAATTTCTTAAACTAGACGTAGAGTACAAATTATAAAAGGAAAACACTGATAAATTCAACTACATTAAAATTTTTAACTTTTAATAGAGACACCATAGGAAAGTAGGAAGACAAGCCACAAAGTAAGAAGACATTTATAATACATAAGTGGCAAAGAATTAGTATTCAGAACATATGAAGAAATCTTGCCACCCAAAAAGATAAACCCAAGAGAAAAATGAACAGTCATTTCAGAGAAAAGGAAACTAGTGCCCAGCAAACACTGAAAATTGTTTTGTCTCATTAATCAGAAACGCAAGGCCAGGCGCAGTGGCTCACGCCTGTAATCACAGCACTTTGGGTGGCCAAGGCAGGCGGATCACCTGAGGTCGGGAGACCAGCCTGACCAACATGGAGAAACCCGATCTCTACTAAAAATACAAAATTAGCCTGGCGTGGTGGCACATGCCTGTAATCCCAGCTGAGGAAGGAGAATCGCTTGAACTCGGGAGGCTGCGATGAGCCAAGATCGCACTATTGCACTGCAGCCTGGACGACAAGAGCGAAATTCTGTCTCAAAAAAAAAAAGAAAGAAATGCAAAGACATACAATGTATCAATTCACACACAATAGGCTAACTGGTTTCTGCCATTATCATGCATAGGGAAGAATGTGGAGCCATCACACATACATACTGGTGACAGGAATAAACTGGTATATTTATAATAGAAAGAAAACAATTTAGCACTAACTAGTAAAGTTGAAAATGTATGTCTCCTACAATCCAGCAATTCTATTTCTAGCTAGTTACAAGCCCCAAAACTATCCACACTCTAGTCTCATTAGCGATTAGCATAAAACTTAGGTCTTGACTAGCGTTTTTAGTTTTAACGAAACAGAATAGCATGGAATAGTATACCTGATAATATAATGAGTAATAATTTAAAATGTGTTTCTTACTGTGAGTGGTAACAAAAAGTTTGAAAAAAACACTATCCTAGAGACACAAGTGCAACAAATAGAACTATGCTATTCAAGGTGTTCATAGCAGCACTGTGTATACTAACAACAAAAATACCTAGAAACCCAAATGTCCAACAACAGGAAACAGGTTGTAAAATATTCATACACGAAGTAGCCAAATCAGTTAGAGCGACATACAACATGATGAAAGAATATCCCGGGCCAAGGCGGGTGGATCACAAGGTCAGGAGATCAAGACCAGCCTTGCCAACATGGTGAAACCCGGTCTCTACTAAAAATATAAAAATTAGCTGGACGTGGTGGTGCATGCCTGTAAGAGACTGAGGCAGGAGAAACGCTTGCAGGCAGAGGTTGCAGTGAGCCAAGATCGCGCCACTGCACTCCAGCCTGGGCGACAGAGCAAGACTCTGTCTCAAAAAACAAAAAAAAAAAAAACAAAAAAAAAATCAGATAAATATAGTAACCAAGAATAACAAAGAATCTCTGGCCCAGCATGGTGGCTCATGCCTGTAATCTCAGCACTTTGGGAGGCTAAGGTGGGCGGATCACTTGAGGTCAGGAGTTCGAGACCAGCCTGGCCAAAAAGACAAAACCCCATCTCTACTAAAATACAAGTATTAGCCAGGTTTGGTGGCAGGCGCCTGTAATCCCAGCTACTTGGGAGGCAGTAGAATCGCTTGAGCCCAGGAGGTGGAGGTTGCAGCGAGTCAGAGGTTCCAATGAGTCAGAGGTTGCAGTGAGCCAGGATTGCACCACTGCACTCCAGCCTGGGTGACAGAGCGAGACGCCATTTCAAAAAAAAGAATCTGTTTATACCAAAAGTAGTATGTTATTTTGAACGCTGCCAGGACTTTCTGCTTAAATAAAGGTTACATAACACTGAAAGGATATGAAATACAACTACCAATTTATGCCAGGTAATTAATCCTAGAAGAACAGACAAAAATTCAGCTTTCATCACTTTACAACTAACTTATATTTATGAATTACTTCTTTTCTCCCCAAAACCTCAGACAAGGTAAATGCCTGGGCTCTATTTTACATATAATTCCAAGGCTAATCTTGAATGTATAACTGACCTTTGAACATTATGGGTTTAAACTATGTGGGTCCACTTCATGTAGATTCTTTTCAGTAACTACATTGGAAAATTTTTTGGAGAATGCAATAATTTGAAAAAAACTCGCAGAGAAACCATAGCCTACAAATATTGAAAAAATTAAGAAAAAGGTATGTCATGAATGCATAAAATATATGTAGATACCAGTCTATTTTATAATTTACTACCATAAAATATACACAAATTATAAAGTTAAAATTTATCAAAACTTACACAAACACAAACCAGACCCTATATGGTGACTGTACATGGTGCCATTTGCAATAGAAGAAAATGTAAAAAAATGTAAAGATACAGTACTAAATCACAACTGCATAAAATTAACTGCAGTACATATGGTACCACTGTAATAATTTTGTAGCCACCTCTTGTTGCTATTACTGTGAGCTCAAGTGTCTGAAGTATCCATGACTCCTATCCATGACTCTAATTATCTCCACATGAGCATTCTGTCCTTCCAGTAACAGTAACACAGTAAAAAGTGATCTTAGTTCTCACATATTTTTCATCATTTTTAGCACAACACTGTAAACCCTGAATAACACCATGGGACCCATGCCAAGTGCCACTAGTAATGCTGGAAGTGCTCCCAAGAAGCAGAGAAAAGTCATGACAAGTAAAAGTCGAATTACTTGATATGTACTGTAGACTGAGGTCTGCAGTTACAGTTGCTCACTGTTTCAGACAGATGATTCATCTTACAGATGATATAAACTTACTGTATCAATAAACAGTACAGTATTGTAAATACAGTCTCATGATTTTCTTAGCATTTTCTTTTCTTTAGCTTTATAAGAATACAGTATATAATACATATACAATATACAAGTTAATTGACTATTTATGTAATTGGTAAGGTTTCCAGTCAACAGTAGGGTACTAGTAGTTAAGTTTCTGAAGAGTCAAAAGTTATACAAAAATTTTTGACTGCACAGGGCAGGCTTGTGCCCCGAATTCCCACATTGTCCAAAGGTCAGCTGTATTTTTCACTTGAAAAGTGCTCCAAAATTTTCAAGCTCAGAAATACTTCAAGTTAAAACTAAATAACTAAATCTAATTATTTAGAGTAAAAGAAAAGAAAAAGAGCAAAAGAACTAAGCCACTTTTACAAAAGGATTCAATTTAAACTTAAAATTACAGCAAACATTTAGGTCAAACTGGAAGTTATTTAAGAAATGACTCCCCAGCAATAGAGTACCAAGCACAAAGATTATACAGCACAGTACCTGAAACTGTACCCAGAAATAAGAGCACTAAATACAAGCTTGAGGAATTCCCTTCACAGAAATCATGACATTTAGCCAACCTGAAGAGATCCAGATTATGAAAACTACGCAAAGTAATTACAGAAACATTTCAAATGAACATGACTTCCCAACAAAGTAGGCAAGTACAGGTTGGCAGCACATAAGTGAATTCAACCTGTGTGGATACTACAGATTTAAGGCAGTATCTTCAATGTTCTGCAACACAGCGTTCAGAACACTAGGGAGTTTTCAGTGCACAGTTTAGCTTGTCCAAATTTATTTCAAACGATAATTAGATCTAAACACAGGCATTCACTAAATTATTTATGTAGAGATTCCACTCAGAACACTTACATTACTGATGAACAAGATTAACTGAGACTAAGCACAAGCATTTTGCTGAAATTCGTGTTTCAAACTGTTTTCCATTCCACTCTCCCAAGAGTAAACCTGAAACCCTTATTCTTAGAGTTTCACTTTATATGGCATACCAAATACCACTCAGTTAGGTATGCTGATAAAGGATGGCAAGTAAAGCAAAAGACTCAATGAGCCTCAATCATTTTCGAGCATCAGACCATCCATTCATTCAAATTGAGCACTACCTAAGTGTCAAACACATAGTTCACAGTGATGAACAAAACAGTCCCTGCCTCACACTGCTTACATTCTTGTAGGTGAGGCAGATACCAAGAAAGAAATAAGCATATTATAACATCAGGTTGTGACTGATGGTGCAATGAAGAAAAGTAAGTCTGTGACAAAGAATAGGGAGGGAATACATTTTTAGGCAGGGTCAGAGTTGGCTTTTTTGAGGTAGCCATTAAGGAATGCCTGTAAGATCACACAAGAGTAACTCATAATGAACATATGTAGGAAATGAAACAGAAAAATTTATTGGAAACTAAAAGGATGACATTCTATCTACTGCTTTCCATATAACTAAAACATTTTATAGCACGTGGTTTAAGTAGCTTTTACTATTTTCTCCACTTGAAAAACTTCAAGTCTTTAAATTTAAATTACTAGTTTTAAGAATTAATCTTCTAATTCCTGTGGCGGGGGGGAATCCTTATAACCTTAATTTAGCTTTGTAATGCCTAACAGTAGACAGCTGCACATGGACAGCATTTTATTTTTCAGAAAGCATTCGTATAAAACAGCTCAATGGGTAAGAATGGGCTCCAAGTCAGAATGCCTCAGTTAAAATTAAGGCTCCTCCTAAAGACATTTGTTGTGTCTTTGAACAAATTATTTGTCTCCCTAGTTTTCACCACATAGTACCTAACTCATAAGGTCGTTGAGAGGATTAAATATGATAATGCACATAAAGCATTTAGAGTCTGACGGCAAATAAGTACTCCAATGTTAGCTATCATTTATGAGGCAACTACTGAGGTAAGACAGTTCCTTAATGGGCCTTAGGCAGGTTAATATATGTTAAGATCACACATGCAGTAAGCAGTACTGACTAGCAAAACTAAATTCAAGCCCAAGGTCTTCAGACTCCCTAGAGCCCACACTGTTTCTACTACCTCACAGAACATTATGTAATTAAAGAACTGGACAATAAAGAACTTGCAGAAAACCTTAGAATTAATAAGGTCTAAGACCTGTAGGTCTCCTAACTACTGACTTCCAGCTCATTATACCAGACCAGACTGTTTCCTCAACAACTCAATGACTCATGTGTAAGAATAATAATTGTCCCACATTTTCCAGTGAAAATGCAGTGTAACATCATGTCTCTTGATAGGCAATGTACACTTACTTGAATTCACATAAGTTCTGATAACTAATTGTAGATGTTACTCAGAGTCAAAATAAAGAAGTACAAGTAAATAACATTCTCCTCTAGTAATTATAGGCTGGTATGACCCTACAGCCCCTATGAAACCTATTCAAAGTGGAAGCTGTCTTAAAGGATCTCTTACTGGATTAACTTGACATTCTCCTCCTTTGTAAAAATACACAGGCTGGTGTCTTCAGAAAGCTGTTTCTGGCTAGCAGTTACTCTCCTACTTACTTATTTCTATATATCTATCAAATATGAAAATAGAGTCAAAAGGTGTTATTTCTATAAAAACGGCATTAAATCCTTTGGAAGGCCTTGATGAATAACTGGAATCATCCATAAAGATTTTGTACTTGGACAGTTTCCCAGTTCCTAACTTTTCATTCCACTTTAAAGAAGCCAATACTAGATATCATAGATAATGCTTTTAGAGTACAGTCTATGAAAGGAAAATCAGGATAACCTTTATTTTAAGAAATCAGTACAAATAAAAAGGTAAATAAAAGTAAAATGAAATATTTTCAGTGAAAACATTTAAGGTGTACATATATTTTGAGTCCTTGCTTTAATCAACTTTTTGAATTAACTAAGGAATGGTCCTAATTATGTGGGGTATGTAAGACGGTCTCCACCACACTCTAACATCATTCCCAAAGGCTCCACGTTACTTTCTTCCGCTCTCTGACCATCCCTGAAAGAGTAAAGGAGCAAACTGAAAACCACATATATCCAATAATGAGGTATCCATCAAAGGAGGGAATGCGAGATTTTTTGTTTTTTTGAGACGAAGTCTCACTCTGTCACCCAGGCTAGAGTGCAGTCCACACGATCTCAGCTCACTGCAACCTCTACCTTCCTGGCTCAAGCAATCCTCCCACCTCAGCCTCCCAAAAAGCTAGGATCACAGGTACACACCACCATGCCGGGCTATTTTTATATTTTTTTTAGAGATAGGGTTTTGCCACGTTGCCCAGGCTGGTCCCAAACTGCTGGGCTCAAGCAATCCACACACCTTGGATTCCCAAAGTGCTAGCATTACAGATGTGAGTCATCACACCCAGCCAGGATTTAATTACTGTGTTCAACAAATCCTTATTGAGGACCTGCTACATGCTAGACACTGCTCTGAACTCTTAAAGAATCATCAATAAACAAAAGAGACAAAAAGCCTACCCTCATAGAAGCTATGTAATACTGTTGTTTGGGGGTTATGGGGAAGAGACAATAAACACAATCAGGAAATTATACAGTACAACAGAAGGTGACAAATGCTATAAAGAAAACAGAGCAAAGCACAAGAATCAGACATTAGGGGAGTGCAGTTTTAAATAAAATAGGCAGATCTTTTTACGAAAGTGACATTTAAAAAGCAAAGACTGGACGGAGACAAGCCATGCATGTATCTTCAGAAAAACACTGATCTAAGGAGGGGCAGCAGCCAGTGTAAAACACAGCTGTTTCCTCCACGGCACTTGTCACCTTCTTGCCAGGAGGAGTAAACAGTATATAATTTCCTCATTGATTGTGTTTATTATCTTTTCCCCTCAAACACACGCTATTACATAACTTCTATCAGGGCAGAGCTTTTCGTCTGTTTTGTTTATTGATGGAGACTAAGTGTTTAGTGCAGTGTCTGACATGTAGCTGCCCCTAGGAAAGCCAATGGGGCCAGAAGGAAATAAGCAGAAGATAGTAGCTAACCTTAGAGGTAAGGGGGAATGGGGAGAGTGGAAGTGTCCAGATTCTGTATGGCCTTAAGGACATAAGAACTTCAGCTTTCACTCTGCATAGAGAAAGTCACTGTAGCATTCTGAGAAGGTAAGTGATATGATCTGGTTGTTGTGTTGGAAAGACTGTAGAGAGTGCAGAGGCAGGGAGGTCAGTTAGGAGGTTAATTACAGAAATCAAGGTAAGAGATAAGAATGGCTTGGACCAGGCTGGTGAGCAGTGGAGGCAATAAGTACTGACTGGATTCTGGTTATATTTTCAACATAAGACAGAGCACAGAATGCCAAGTGTGAAAGAAGTCAGTCAGGGATGACTCCAACGTTTTTTCACCTGAATGTTTGATGGAAACATCAAACATGTTTGAGGAAAAATATGGAAGTTTAGTTGGAGCTGACCACTGCACATCCAAGTGGATAGGCCTAACAGGATATGTGGAAAGTCTGGGCTGGAAATATAAATATGGGAGCCATCAGCATATAGGTATTTAAAACCATGACACTGGATAAGACTGTCAGAGGAATATAAAAAGAAAAGTAAAACAAGGACTGAGCAAGTCAACTTTAAAAGTAGAAGATGTAAGATAGAAATAACAAAGCAATTAGTAATGAGACAGCCCAAAAAGCAGAATGTCCTGAAAGAAGAGCACAAACAAATTAAATTTAGTGTATAAATCACTTTGCTGAAACCATATTTAAGTTATGGAACAGTTCTTAATCATCCTGTAGTAGTTAGGATGACTCGTAAAATACTAAATCACAACTTTTTTTAGGTTATGTCTTACACATTTCCTAGGAATATTATATTTCCTATCAGAGTATCTACTAAAACTATTGTTAGAATTAAAAGTATATCTTGCCTATTTTCTTTTTACATAAAACCAATTAAAAGCTTGTACCATTTTTTAAAAAAGAAAAATAGCCTAGTTTTCACTGCTACCTCTGTCAAAGACCAAAAACACATTCAAGCACAACAGCTTGGCACACAGTTGTAAACTGTCATTATTTCTCTTTCTCTAGACCTCAGACACAGAAGGTTATATTAAACTCCTTAGTTCACAGCACATAAGATTCTTCCCCTTACTGTTTAATTTTCTATTTACAGAGGTGGGGAAAAGGTTTATAATCTCATCTAGACCAATGTTTTCCCGATGATTTGAAAATAAATTACATTGGCCGGGCGCGGTGGCTCAAGTCTGTAATCCCAGCACTTTGGGAGGCCGAGACGGGCGGATCACGAGGTCAGCAGATCGAGACCATCCTGGCTAACACGGTGAAACTCCGTCTCTACTAAAAAATACAAAAAACTAGCCAGGCGGGGTGGCGCGCGTCTGTAGTCCCAGCTACTCGGGAGGCTGAGGCAGGAAAATGGCGTAAACCCGGGAGGCGGAGCTTGCAGTGAGCAGAGATCCGGCCACTGCACCCCAGCCTGGGCGACAGAGCAAGACTCCGTCTCAAAAAAAAAAGAAAATAAATTACATTTTTTGATGGGGACACTCAAAGTCATGTTCACAGGAACTGAAAGAGGAAGCAATGAAATGCAGTTCTCTTTGAGCATGAGTGATCATCAGTGTCACTTCTAGAGAAACAGTTACTTGCTTCTATCCTCTAAGTATACTCTGGATTTATCTTCAAAGTCACTAAAAACAGTACAGAGAACAAGCAAGTCATAAGGTGTATTTCTCAAATATATGAATGATCTTGCAAAGCACGATTTTTCTCATTTCCTTGTTACATATTAGGTCAGATTCCCAAGAGAACCAAAACCTTCCTAGAACCATTTAAGTTCATCAACAATTTTATATTTTAACACAGCATTGGAGATCTTTTAGGTTAAAACTTCATTTGCTATAAAAATTATAAGCACACAATTAAAAATACATCTTCCATTCAAGTTAAGAACTTAACTTACACATATTAAATGTGTAAGACACATTCAACTTTTATTAAAAAAATTACGATTCAGTATTCTATGTGTCATCTTAACCATGACAGGCTGATTAAGAACTTTTAACCATAACTTAAAATTCAAGTTAAGAACTTAACAACAGTGACAATCTTAACATGGGTTCTTTAGAAGTTAAGCCTCAAAAAGATTTTCACTTTTTAGGCTCTTAAAAGTCATATTGACTGATATTAAAAATATAATTATTAAAACGATCTCCCCACCAAAAGCAGATTAAAGCCTATAAACTAGAAGGGAGCCTGAAGTGAGGCATTTTTAGGGAAAAACACAATATCAAACAGAAGAGACTACTGGTATTAAAATATATAAAGATCTAAATTGGAAACAAAATCGTAAATGTCTCTTCATAATGCTGACCCTGAATCATTAAGAGTTAAATACTTGATATTCTTTATAATTTTCAAGTATTAAGAAAATTTTTCAATATATCATGTTATATTTTCAAATTCATTATCAGCCTCAAGTAAATTAAGTAGAACACCTTATTCTCTAAGCTCACTAGATAAGGTATTGTTATGTCTGCTGAAGGCTAAAAAATTAAAAGAGACATTTGAAACTCAATGTTGAGGTGGAAGGGGAACTCATCAACAGACCCAGCTATTTCAGGTTAGATTCCTAAAATAAAGACAAAAGGAAAAAGGAGAAAAAAAAAAGCCTTTTTTATCTGGCAACACATCAAATATGAAAGTCTACTGCAAGGCATGTCTACCCAAAATACTCAGAGTAATTTAGTGTTATTCCTAGGAACCTTATCCCCAGTCTCACCAGCAATGGCTCTGGACCCAACTGGAGACACTGTTGCCATTAGCCTGCTAGGTAAGTAAGCTAAGGAAAACAAATGCAACCTGATTTAGCATAAATTCTAACTTTAAGTCAATTCCTACACAATTCAGAACGTTTAGTTCACCTGAAGATGCTTATCTTCGGCTAGGCTGGCTATGGGTGTCTACATTTCTCAAGGCTTTTCACAAAGTCATCTCAAAACACACACACACAACTTAACAGTTAACTTCAACTGTAGCTCTTTAAGCACTACTAACTTAAATAGCTGCTAAGGAATTCGTTTGACAACACAGTTCTGAATTTAGATTCCTCCTTCCTCCCAGAAGAAAGAAGGGCCAACACTGAACAGCTTACTTTTAACCTAACCTAGTCAAGGTGCAGCTGGGCCAGGCTGGGACGCCGCTGCCTGCGTCCGGGGCTGCCCACTTCTAGTGCACTCAGCGCCTTCACTGCGTATGGCTGAGAGCCAGACGACTTCTCTAGACTTCCCGTGTAGTTTTCCGGCGAGGTCCCCAAGGCCAAAAGTCTCACTGTTGGAAACTGAAGGGGTCAGGCCGAATCGCTAAGACGACACACCCCTCGGGGAGAGGAAGTGATAACTTCGCCGGTGTCGAGGGTGGTCCACGGATTTTTCCAAAGTCCCCCCAACGCTGCTTTCCGTGCCCAACCGCCTCCCGCCCTGACCTAGGGACTCGCAAAGGGCAGCGGGAGGGGCGCCGGGGAAGGGGGCGAGCGCCCAGGCCGCCGGAGGCAGCGGCGAAGACTGGAATTCCAGCATGGCGTAAGCGTGGCCCAGCTCTGGCCCGGGGACGCCGCGGGAGACTCGCTGCCTCCGTCCACCGGCCGAGGAGGCGGTAATCCGCCTTCCCTCCCGGGGCCCTCAGGCCTGGCTAAAAATAGGTGCCTCGGTCACCCCAGGGCCCTCTTGGGTCGACCTCGCCTTCGGGAGAGTCGTCCTTGGGGAGAAGGGGGGTATCCCTCGGCCGCGCCTCGGGCGCCGCCGACAGAGCCGGGGTCGGAC
>NW_012119265.1:3947472-3965775 GCF_000951035.1 Colobus angolensis palliatus | reverse complement strand
GGGCCGGCGGCGCCGGGAGACCGGCCCCTTAAAGGGACAGACGCCGGCCCGCTTCTGCCTTCGCGCGCCTGCCCACGCGCTCCGTTACTCGCAACTCGCGGCTGGCCGGCTCGGGATTCCAGGCTTTCCTCCCGAGACCGCGTCCCCCAGCTGGGCCGAAGGTGGACGTTCAGGAGCTGCAGGCTCCGCGGAATCCCTTGCGTTCAGTAGCCCCGCTCTCCCCTGTCCCAGAGATTGGTCTCGTCTTGCGCGGCCCTCCCTCCAGGGCACCACCTGGCTCCCCACGCCTTTCTTTTAACTTAAGCAAACGGCACTAGATTTACCCCCTGACTGTTCCAGATTTCCCCCGGAAATTACTGGAAAATTACATCCCCCGTCCCTTTCTCCAGGGGATCTCTGAAATCTCCTTCGGGCAACGCTAGCTACAAACGGAGAAAGAAATTAGAAAGCGACCCACATAATGGTCGGGCACGGTGGTTCACGCCTGTAATCCCAGTACTTTGGGAGGCCGAGGCAGGCGAATCACCTGAGGTCAGGAGTTCAAGACCAGCGTGGCCAACATATAGTGAAACCCCGTCTCTACAAAAAAAAAAATACAAAAAATTAGCTGGGCGTAGTGGCGCACGCCTGTAGCCCCAGCTACTTGGGAAGCTAAGGCAGGAGAATCGCATGAATCCAGGAGGCGGAGGTTGCAGTGAGCCGAGATCTCACCACTGCGCTCCAGCCTGGGTGAGAGAGTGAGACTCTCCGTTTCTCTCAAAAAAAAAGGAAAGAAAAGACAGCGACCCAAATAAATCGTGTGCAAATATTACGAAAGTGTTGTGTCTGCCAGCTGGTAGCCATTCATGAAGCCGGGGTGAAAATTTAGAAACTGCTGCGCGAGGATGGATGGGCCCGGATCTCTGCTTATTCGTTTAGCTCTTTGCTGAAAGGATGGCAGCGATCCTCCCGGTCCACTGGCAAGTGAGTTTTGTGTGGATTGTTTATACATGATCAATCTCTCACAGGAGGCTAGGCACTGCCCCACTACATGTACAAAACACTCCAAGCTCTCCGCAAATGTTATGAAGGTTTAAAATAATCCAAACACTTCCAGACTGGATAGAGATACAAAAAATTAGGACTCACCACCACCACCACCTCGCCCTACATCTGACAAAGTCGGAACAGAAGCAGTTAAGAAATGAACAGCAGAACCGTTTCTACACCAACAGAATTTCCTGCACATGGGCTGGTTAAAAGTATCTATACTTTTTATTCTAATCATTTCTAAGTTTTCTAGAGCACCTCCAAAATACAAATGAAAACTGCGCGGTGTATAAGTGGCCTGAGATATTGAGAATTCTGCCAGTCTTCAGTCACCGTTCTCCACAGATGCATTCTGTCTTATTTTAACTCCAGAGGCGTCCTCTTTTTCCTTTCTCATTAGGATTACTGTGCCCCTCAGCGGCTCCAGAGCCCTCAAAGCAATCTATCTCTGAAGTACTGGCTATCTTCTGAGCATGTGCCAGAAGATCCAGCTTTGTTGAAAAGCGAAGCCATTAGTCCCTTAATACAAAGGGGAAGTGTATCATTTATGTAATGGAGTTTAAGGGCTCTTGATTAGCTTACAAACAACCATGTAATTTCCTCAGGTTAGTACTAAAGCAGGTTTTAGGTTAGAATTAAAAAATTATATCATTTTCCTGACCAGTAAAACCGCAATGTCAGTTACAGGCAATAATACTTCGGTGCACTCGTAAGTAAGACAGACAGTAAGTGGAGTTTAGAATTTTCTCAAAATATACTGCTGCCTATATTAAAGGATGACTTTGTATCACCTATTTCAGCTTTTCTGGCGTTTGAACTTTGACTATTGAAAGGGAAGTGGTTGAATGCTTTATTTTTTATAAGCTTTCTATTTATTCACATCAAAACAAAAAGATTTACTAGAGGCTGGGCGCAGTGGCTCACACCTGTAATCCCAGCACTTTGGGAGGCCGAGCTGGGCTGATCACCCGACGTCAGGAGTTCCAGACCACCCTGGCCAACATGGCGAAACCCCAACTCTACTAAAATACAAAACTTAGCCGGGCATGGTGGTGTACGCCTGTAATCCCAGCGACTAGGGAGACTGAGGCAGGAGAATCGCTTGAACCCGGGAGGCGGAGGTTGCAGTAAACCGAGATGGCGCCACCGCACTCCAGCCTGGGCAACAGAGCAAGACTGTCTTTAAAAAAAAAAAAAAAAAAAGATTCACTAGAAATACTATGCATCTCTAGCGTTATGCATAATAGGCACGCCCTATTATGAATTAACACCAACCTCCAGGTTTTGAAGTGTAGTATAAAAATTAGCTATAGTTAACATATAATTAACCTAAGATATAATTAACTTTGCCTGCTATTTACTACCCTCCAGTGCCACTGAAACCAACAACTAACTTGTTAAAAAGGATCAGCAACACACCCAGCATCTGAGGTGCCTCTAGTTGCAACAACTAATAAATTAAATTTTATTGAAAGCTATAAAGTCTAAATACTGTTACCTAAAGAGTTCACATCCTTTTTTTTCTTAATTTAACAAAATTGCAATTTACTGAAGACTGTCTTCTGAATTTTTTGCATGTAACAACTCTTTCTTCTGAGTTTGGGGAAAGTTTTAAAGACAAATAATACATTCCTGTCCTGCAGATGGAGGACAAGCTGGCTATTCCTGTTTTGACTAGAGTAGTTTTCCCATAAGTGGTGACTTGTGTAGAGATTTGAGTAATGCGTGAGTAACAGATTATATCTCTTGACTCCACAAGATCAGGGATGGCAGAAATGAAAGTATGATGGAAGCAACTGGAGGATTCCAGGTCCACTTTCACCCAAGTAATGGAGAGGGAAGATTCATCAGCTGCAGAAACTTCTTCAGCTGCAGATCTAGAAGTCATCAGCTATTCTAGCAAAGTATCTGTCACAGAAAGATGCTTCATAAAGGTCTGCACTGTGCTCCTTTGACCTGTGTCTTCAAGCATGTGCTTTCATAACAGATTAAAGATGACTGAAAATTATCTGCCACTCATTGCATGAAAGGTGGGATCTGTAGACCTCCCTCTTGAATCTAGAAGGATTCTGCGACTGCTGTGACCAATGAATATGGCAGAAGTGATGCTTTGCCAACTTCTGGAAAATCGTGTAGAGAGGCCCTGAGACTACACCGGGTGGGAGAGGAGTTCAACTGGACCATCTTCCATCTGTCCCCACCAAGACGGCAGAAATATAAATGAAGACTTCTTGAACTCCAGACCATCCACGCTACAAGTTTAATGCCACCAAGCGACCCCAGTTAATACCACATGGAGCAAAAATATCACCTAACCAAGCACTGCCTGAGTTTCTGACCCCACCAAATTCTGACCCCATACAAATAAAATAATTTTTGCGATTTTTTTTATAATTTGTCATGTAATAGATAAATGGAACAGCCTTCTTTCACTTTTAAAAATAATAGCTGCAAGAAAGCTTATTCAAGCAGAAGGAAATTTCTACTTTGTTCATGCAGTCTCAAGACATCCCTGTAGTCTTTCAAGGGAAATTTGGGCAGAAGTAGGTGGAGAAGTAAAGCTATTATGTAACATTCCTTAACGTGATTAAAACCACCTTAATGTCTCCCATCCTCAAAGGCTGCTAGTGAAATGGAAACTAATGGATTAAATGATGACAGAGAAACTAGTATTTGTCGTGTATATGCACTGTGCCAGGTATTTAACATATCTTAGCTCATGTGGTCCTCGAAACAACCCCATATTGTAGTAACAGGCTCACACGGGTAACTAACTAGTGCAAAGACACAAGGCTCACAAACTGGTACTTGAACCTAGAGCTGTTTGACTCCAATTCCCATGTACATGCCCCAATACTATGTTGACTCCCAAGGTGTAAATCTTTAGGTACACAAACAACTAAAATGTGAATTTTCATTTATACATAATTTTTGCTTATGATATCTTTTTTGTCACTTGCATAAATAATAAGATACGTAACTTTAAATCAGCAATATTATATTGGCTATCAACCAGTTTCATGCAAATTTTTCTAACAGAATGTAGCATTGAAATGTGTACATTTTTGTCCAAGTACACCTAGCAATTGGAAGGAAAAATCCAAGCCACTTGGATGCTTGATTCTGTGATTTTTTTATACACTTCCTTATAATAATTTGTTTTTTCTTTTTAAGTATTGAATTTGCAACTACAAAACCTGATTTTCCTCCTGGTTCTGCCCCTTTCTAGTAATGAGACTTTGGACAAGTTACTTCATTTCCCAGAGCTTTAGTTTCCTCACTAATTAATGGAGGCCAAGAGTTAGCTCTAAGAGTTAGTGTGAGAATTATTAATAAATGAGATAATGTATTTTAAAATATTTTAAAGCTACAAAATAGCATATAACTATATAACAGAGTCCACCTTATTATAGGGTCTAAATATAAATAGGCATTATTTAACCTATAATGTATCTGATAATAATAACCACCCTAGTAGCTACTTTTCATATACTATATATAATTGCCAATTGTAACAACCTCATGGGATGTAATTACCCTCACTTTACAGATGAGAAAGCAGGCTTAGGAAAGGAAATAATTCACAACACAGAAGTGTGCAAAAGGAGGAAAAAATAGAAAGAATGAATGAAATAACCTGCCTAAGGTCAAATGGCTACTAAGTGGCAGAGTTGGGACTGAAACTCCAAAGTTCAAGCTCCTTCCTCTCTACCAAACTATTCCCCACGTGCTAACAGGCTAGTTTACAACCTGCTTGAACAGCAGGAAAAAAAAGGAGATTTGATCTCTTTCTTCTCACTTTTAGCCCAAACCTCTCTTAGCCTCACCACATAGGGGGGAATCCTTTTTTAGGGGGGTGGTGGGAAGGCAGGGGAGAGAGACAAGGTCTCACTCCCGATGCCCAGGCTGGAGTGCAGTGGCGCAATCTCAGCTCACAGCAGGCTCAACCTGTGGGGCTCAAGCAATTTACCTACCTCAGCCCCCCAAATAGCTGGGACTACAGGCACACGCCACCACACTAGGCTAATTTTTTTATTTTTTGTAGAGACAGGGTTTCGCCATTTTGCCCAGGATGGTCTCGAACTTCTGGGCTCAAGCTATCCATTCGCCTCAACCTCCCAAAGGGCTGGGATTACAGGCATGAGCCACCATGCCCAGCCCAGCCCTTATTTTTTAAAAATTTTACATATAATTCAACACCCTTTCTCAACAGCTACTTACCCAGTGTTTAAAGGTTTAATGTCCTTCACAGTTATGTACTTCTTCTATCACTCTGAACTCAATCTCAGAAACTTTTTTTTTTTTTTTTGAGATGGAGTTTTGCTCTCATTGCCCAGGCTGGAATGCAATAGCACAACCTCGGCTCACTACAACCTCTGCCTCCCAGGTTCAAATGATCCTCCTGCCTCAGCCTCCCAAGTAGCTGGGATTACAGATGCCTGCCAGTGCGCCCGGCTAATTTTTTGTATTTTTAGTAGAGACGGGGTTTCACCATGCTGGCCAGGCTGGTCTCCAACTCCTGACCTCAAGTGAACAACCCTCCTCGGTTTCTCAAACTTCTGGGATTACAGGCATGAGCCACCGCACCCGGCTTCAATCTCGGTTTCTCAAACTTCTGGGATTACAGGCATGAGCCACCGCACCCGGCTTCAATCTTATAAACATTTTAAATTTCATGTTCATTGTGAGAAAAAATAAAAATTAAAAATTAAAAAGAAGTTTTGAAAAATCACCTATAGTTTTATATCTAGAGATAACCCTGAGTAACATTTTTATTTCTTTCTTTTTAAATATCTGCATACTTTTATTGTAATTGTGATAGTAAATACTAAATGAAGTAACACATGCAAAACTTTTAAATAATATCATGGGTTTTTTTTAACATCTATTTCTTTCTGACTTTAAAATTAACAAATAAATTTGGGAAGACTGTTATATATTTTAATATATATTAAAACAGACGGAACAAAGAAACATGGTAAGTTACCCTTGATTGGATCCCCATACAAAAAACAAAGTTATGAAAGATGTTTTTGGTACAAATGGGAGGTGTTTGAATATGGACTGAATATTGAATAATATTAGATTTTCTTGGGAATTATTATATGTGTGCTTATACTACAGAATTATGTACAATATCCTTGTGTTTCAGAAACACCCATTTAAGTACTTAAGAGTAAATTAATGATGTCTGTAACTTACTTTCATTTCAAATAATTTAGTAAATATGTATATAGATAAAGATAACATGGAAAAATGTCAACAGTTGTTGGATCTAAGTGGTAGGTGTACAGGTGTACATTGCACTGTTTTTCAACATTTCTGCATGCTTCCCAATTTTCACAATAAAATACTGAGGGAAAAATCCAAAAGGAAACTGTGGCTATTGAGGTCGGCTGCGGTGGCTCACGCCTGTAATCCCACCACTTTGGGAGGCCGAGACGGGTGGACGACGAGATCAGGAGATCGAGACCATCCTGACTAACATGGTGAAACCCCGTCTCTACTAAAAATACAAAAAATTAGCCGGGCATTGTGGCGTGCGCCTGTAGTCCCAGCTATTCTGGATGCTGGTGCAGGAGAATGGCGTGAACCCGGGAGGCGGAGCTTGCGGTGAGCTGAGATGGCGCCACTGCACTCCATCCTGGGCGACAGAGCAAGACTCCGTCCTAAAAAAAAAAAAAAAAGAAAAAGAAAGAGGAAGAAGAAAACAAAACTATGGCTATTGTAGAAAAATTGCAGAAAAAAAAATGTAAGAGCAAAACCCAGTGGTTTGCAACCTTTTCTTGTGTCTTTTGTGGTGGTTACTTTTTCTGTAAATACTTTAAAGTGTTTACTAAAAATCAACCTTGCAGCCTTCATCCTCTAATCCAATTACCCATGCATCTTATGCTGCCAGTGCTCTCCTCGTCTTTGGGGCGTTGGGGTGCGGTTGGGGAAGTCTCAAAGGTTTTCCATGGCTCTCTCTAATAGTGAATGCTACATTTTTGCTAGTGAGATCCCTAAAGAATGCTCCCAGTAATGGAAGGTTACTTTGTAGTTCTTTAGTCCTCACTTGACAAGTTGTATTTGTTTGGAAGGTTAGATCAGTTTTAGTTGATCAGTATTAGCTCTTCAACAAGGCCTAAATAAAAAATTTGGTCAACATACAGGCAGCAGGCTGCCATAAACGTGTCATATAAGAGAGAAACAAAAAACAAAAAAGTTCTCTTCCACTGCCTGCACAACCTTCATCCTGACCAGCTATGTTGCAGGGACCTGGCCTGAGGAATCAGGCAAGAGAATGTGGATATGTCAGCATAAACCATCACCACTGCTGTCCAAATAACTCTTAATATGACCAGGCGAGGGCAGATCAGTAGCAACAAATCAAATCAAGTCAGCAAATATTTATAACATGCATAGCATCCTGTTAGGTGTTTGAATGTAAAACACGCGTTCAAAAATTTTTGTCCTCCAAAGTGGCGCTCACATTTTAAACCTCGCTCCTGTTTACTGACTCCTATTCAGCTCCTTTGCGGTAATGCTTGTATCCCAGCCAGCCCTTACCCAGTGTTTTTCCCCCCTGTAGTATGACAGCTCTGTGATTAACCTTCACAGGCTTTGTTCCATTTATTTTTGACCACATCTCCAACTTACCAATTTCTTTGATCTGAGTCAACAATTTTTTTAAAGGCACCCTTTGGTACTTCTGTATATTGTTTTGGAAATTTTCTATTTATGAGAAAAGGTAAATAGATTCCAAGTTCCATTACAAATCATTATTCTATGAAGGCTGTAGAATAATTTCTCTAGATGCCAAGTCTCATGACACAGAGCTCTGGATGTCAGCCTTTTCAGCCCCCTCAGGGACCTCACTCCATCAGCAATGCCCATTCCGTCTATATTTCCAACCTCTCCCTCTCTGTCAGTCATTAGTGCATTGAGAGCTCTCTCCACTTAAATGGGAAAAAAAAGTTACTTTCAACTCCAAATTATCCCATCTACCTCATTTCTTGCAAAGCCAGGTTTTTGGTTGGTTGGTTGGTTGGTTGGTTGGTTGATTGGCTGATTGGTTAGTTAAGAGTCACTTATTTAGGATGTGCGTGATGGCTCACACCTGTGATCCCGGCACTTTGGAAAGCTGAGGTGAGTGGATAGCTCGAGCTCAGGAGTTTGAGACCAGCCTGGGAAACATGGTAAAACCCCATCTCTCCCAAAAAAAATACAAAAATTAGCTGGGCATGGTGGTGTGTGCCTATAGTCCCAGCTATTCCAGAGACTGAGGTGGGAGGATTGCTTGAGCCAGGGAGGTGGAGGTTGCAGTAAGCTGAGATTGCACCACCGCACTCCAGCCTGGGTGATAGAGTGAGATCTCTTCTAAAAAAAAAAAGAAAAAAGGAGTCACTTACTTGACTGAGTATTTTCACTCACATTCACTCCTCATATTATGGTAGTCTGCTTCTGTACCCACAACTAGATTCTGAAACACTTTTCACCAAAGTCACCAATGACATTCCTGCTGCTAACTCTAGGGAAGCATCTCAGTCTTCATCCATCTGGTAGAACCTCTCTGCTACATAGGATACCACTGATCACTTCTTGAAATGCTTCTCTTTCCTTGACTTCAGTGGAAACCTCACCCACATGGCTCTTCTGACACAACATTGCTTCTGACAAACTGATTTCACAGCAGAGTGAGGCAATGGGCAAAGAATTCACAAGAAGCAGCTAACATTACAGAATGGTTGGAATGGCTATCAAAAAAAACAGCTTTGGTGACAAATGAGAGACAGAGACCATGGCATTAGAGTGCTATTCTACCAGATGCAATATGTGCTTCAAATCAGCTACAAAGCTGTATGACTTTTTTAAAAATCTGTAGACAAAATATATAGATGCAGAAACCAAAAGGAAGAAGTGAGAATGGCTCTTAATTTTTTCCCCCCTTTTTTTTTGAGGCAGAGTCTTGCTCTGTCTCCCAGGCTGGAGTGCAGTGGTGCAATCTCCTCTCACTGCAACCTCTGCCTCCCGGGTTCAAGTGATTCTCCTGACTCAGCCTCCCGAGTAGCTGGGATTATAGGCGCATGCCGGCATGCTGGGTAATTTTTGTATTTTTAGCAGAGACAGGGTTTCGCCATGTTGGCCAAGTTGGTTTTGAACTCCTGACCTCAGGTGATCTGCCCACCTCGGCCTCCCAAAGTGCTGGGATTACAGGTATAAGCCACTGCACCCCGCCGGCTCTTATTATTATACCTAATGATCTCTGCATATTTAGAGGTCTTGGTTGCCAGGGGAGGAAGACTTCTATCAGGAGATAAATATGTCCTATTTGATCTGAAAGTCGAAGCTTCCAGGTGGTCGTTTATGTGTTTCTCCAGCCACCGAACAGACAGAGAAGGGACATACTCTTCTTACTGGAATCATGGATCCGTACTACCAAGGGGATCTGGCCCTGCTTGGTTTTCTCATAACTACATTAACCATCTCATACCAGCTTGTCTAAGACTTTTTCAATTTTATCACTCAAAATCTCACATGCTGGAAAATCCCTTACTCCTAGGCAACTTGGGACAATTGGTTGCCCAACTAGCTTCACTAGGACATTGAAGACACTCAATACATTTGCTTTACAGTGGATCTTGTTTATGCTAGGCAGAATCCATCCCAGTCCTCCCAAAGTAGATCCTTGATGACACGCAAACTTATTTTGCATCCCAGGGAGAAATGTTTGCAGATAGCATTGGCTTGCTCCTTCACTGGCTTACTTCTATCCACAGACATCATCCTCAGTGGCTCGTATGCCTTTGAGGATGGAGTAGTGCTTCCCTGGCAAGCTGAAGGGAAAACCCTACATGTCATATACTTGAGCTCATTTTTGTTCTTTACTCATATTCTCCCAGAATGATGTACTACTTGATCTTCAGTTTTTTAAATGAATTCTCTCATTAATCTGATTTTTCCAGCACCATGGAAAATCTATGTTCAAGAAGGGATCAAGAAATCATCTAACCCAAACCCAAATATTTCATGTTCATCTGCAACTGCCCTATTATTTAAAACTTCATTATTTTTGTTTTGGCTTATGATTTGCCATGTTCACCAGGCATTCATTTCTTCAACTGACCAAAAATTACACATGCACATTTGATGTAGTGAGTAATTTACTTTTGCTTGTATAATGATCGTAAACTCAGACTTTCAAAACCTCAGTGTTCTCTAGCATCTCATCAAAAATCACTACTCAATGACAGCTTGTTGATGAGGACGTTGGTCTGCTAAGTCCCATTTTCTATTGTGTCTTGGTAATAACATCCGTGATTGCCAAAAAATCTGCTTCCATATGGACCTGGCTTACAGCACCAACCACAGAGTAGAACTCAAAACCAAGATTAAGATTTATTTCATTTCATTTTAGAAACAACTGAGATAAAACAATGTCATCCCACAAATCTTCCACTGGTGCTAATCTCAGTCAAATAATGGGGTAAATAGACTACTGATCTTGCATTTTGCTCTTATGAATCAGTCCTCTAATTTTTTGAGGTTAGCAATAAAGAAGAACAGAATTTGTGACACCATTTAAATTGTAACCAAAAGATATTCATTATGCTTAGAATCTCACTCCAGTTTGTCAGAGTCTACCTCCTGTAAAATTGCCAGCAAAGAAGGGGATTTCTAAAGAAAAATATTTTTTACCACTTTTTTCCTTCTTTGGTTTTAAAAGTTATTATTTTATAATTTAATTTTCTTCTATTGAGTGTATTTGGACTGTTATGGGAGATCTCAATTCCCACTGGTTCAGGAGTTTGAAAAGAAATCGGCATTACAGAAGCACCAAGATTACCAGCAACAAACTCCTTTCAGCTTCTAGCCTGACAATAGAGGATCTAATGTTCAGAGTGCTAAAAGGACCAGACTCAAGCATCAATGCTCCACTAAGTTCTATAAATAGTTTTGTCAAAAGTCATTTATTATTGAGAAAAGAAAATAACAGGTGTCTTGCAAAGAAAGTTTTTATTAGAAGGAGGAGTGCAAATTAACAGCCAGAGCATTACACAAATCTTCCGGTTGAATGATTTCTAAACTTTTTTTTTTTCCAGTGTCTTTTCGCAAATCTTTTAGTTAATCTTGTCCCATCGGTGGTAGGAGTCTACGTTAGGCAGGAAACTATTATCAAATAGCTTCAGAGCAAAACCAAATCTAGCATAGAGCTGTGAGATCTTTTATTAAGAAGTCAGGGAAATTTAAGGTGGCATCTCCGAGGTCCTTGCAGACAGACAGAAGAAGGTCTTCTGGGGATTTTAAGAGTTTATCTTGCAGACTTTCTCTGTTTAAACAGCAGGGCCTCCAGGAATATAAGGTCATTGTCCCACAACAGCTTCAGAGCGTCTAAGGAAGATAAATACTTATATCAAGAGGTTTGTGGGCTTGGCTTTTATATGAGGGGCGAATTATAAACTGATTATAAAAGTCCACAAAATTTTTAAGGTAATTATATTAGCTTGATCTGAGAAAGAAAGACAGTACAGCACCTACCCTGATTTTACCAGCATTTTTCAAAGGGTAACTGACAAATTGTGATCCACACCAGACTTCTTGGTCTGAATGTTGCAGGCATAGGGAGGGAGAGAAAAGAATGGAGGCATATCCAGGAATCAACATCTATAATAGATAATATGTATGGATATTAAAATTTGACATCTTAGCTGGGCATGGTTGCACACCTTTGTAGTCCCAGTGACTCAAGAGGCTGAGGCAGAAAAATCGCTTGAGCACAGGAGTTTAAAGCTACAGTGAGCTATGATTGCATCATTGTACTCCTGTCTGAGCAATGGAGCAAGACCCTGTTTCACAAAAAAAAATAAAATAAAAATTAAAATAAATAAATAAATAAATAAATTGACATCCACCTCAAACAGACCTAAATATATAATTTCACTGGTAATGCCTTCCATTTTCTCATGTTGGAATACCACCGCCTTCCATTCTGCAAATATTATCCATAGTTAAATTTTGTGCATTTTTTTAGTAAATAGTGGTGAATCAATTGGACAAGAGAATATGATGCCTATCTCATACACATGCACAACAAATTAATTTGAAATGGACATAGACCTAAGTATGAAGAATAAAATAATGGTTTTAGAAGAAAACATAGGAGAATACTTTTAAAATCTTGACATAGACAAAAATTTATCATACGGAGATTAAAAAATAAGCATAACACTATACATGGAAAATAATACTTCATTAAAATTCTTTTTATCAAAAGACACCATTAAGAGAGTGACATGCAAGCTAAATCAAAAGACACCATTAAGAGAGTGACATGCAAGCTAAATTTATCAAAAGACACCATTAAGAGAAGACATTTGCAATACAGATATACAACAAAGTACTTGTATCCAGAACGTGTAAAGAACAGCTACAACTCCAAAAGAAAAAGACTGATATCTTATTTTTTAAATGGGTAAAAGACTTGAGCAGGCACCTTACAAATGGCCAATAAGTATGCATCCAGTATCGCTAATCATCAGAAAATTGCAAATTAAAACCATATTGAGTGGCAAATAAGAATACAAGATGCTCGATGTTATTAAGTCATTAGGGAAACACAAATTTAAGACATAATTAAATCCTATGGCATATAATCAGCTCTCCATATCTGTGGATTCAACCAACCTTGGATTGAAAATATTTGAAAAATAAATAAAATAACAAGACAATAAAAATAATACAAATTTAAAAACAATAAACAAAAATTTAACAACTATTTAGTAGCATTTACATTGTATTAGGTACTATATGTAATCTAAAGATGATTTAAAGCATAAGGATGTGTGTAGTTTTACATAAATACTACATCATCTTATATAAGGGACTTGAACATCTGCAAATTTTGGTATCTGCAGGAGGTGTGGAAGTCAATTCCCTGTGAACACTGAACAATGACTGTACCTAATGGAATGACTAGAATTAAAAATTACAACAGTACCAAGTGCTGACAAGGATGCAGAGCAACTGAAACTCTCATGTATTACTGGTGAGACTGTAAAATGTCACAGCCACTTTAGAAAATAGCTTGACAATTTCTTATAAAATTAAATACACATGCACACAATATATATACATATATACACACACATATATGTTTACACACATACACACGCATATATATAAAACAGGTTGAGCAGCCCTAATCTGAAAATTAAAAATCTGAAATGCTTCAAAAGTGGAAACTTTTAGAGTGCTGACATGATGCTCAGATTTCAGATTTTCTGATAGGGGATGCTCAGCTGGCAAGTATAGTGCAAATACTCCAAACTCTTAAAAAATTCAAAATCCAAAACACTTCTGGTCCCAAGTATTTTAGATAAAGGATACTCAACCTGTAGTTTGCTAGGGCTGTCATTAAAAAATAGCTTTAACACAGCTGGGTATGGTGGCTCACCCCTGTAATCCTAGCACTTTGGGAGGCCCAGGCAGGCAGATCATGAGAAATCAAGAGTTCAAGACCAGGCTGGCCAATATGGTGAAACCCTGTCTCTACTAAAAATACAAAAATTAGCCAGGCATGGTGGTGTGTGCCTGTAGTACCAGCTACTCAGGAGGCTGAGGCAAGAGAATCGCTTGAACCTGGGAGAAGGAGGTTACAGTGAGCTGAGATTGTACCACTGCACCCTAGCCTGTCTCAAAAAAAAAAAAAAAAAACACATTCTGGAGGCTATCTCAAGGTACTGACAGGTTTGATTTCTTCCATGGTTTTCAGAGAGCCCCCTTCTTGCTGTGTGCTCATGGTCTTTCCTCTGTGCATGCACACCCCTGGTGTCTCTCTGTGGATCCTCATCTTTTCCCATAACTACACTAGATATATTGAATTAGGGTCCATCATAACAACTCCACTTGAACTTAAGTACCTCTTTAAAGGCCTTATCTCCAAATATAGCCACATTTTGGGGTACTGGGGGTTAGGCTTCAATGTAGGAATCTGAAGGAAATACAATTCATAAAACCATACAACCAGTAATCTCACTGCTAGGCAAATGAAAGATAAGTCACAGGATATATCCACACAGAGACCTATAGGTGAATTTTTAGGGCTTCTTCATAGTAGTCAAAATTTGGAAACAATGAACACCTGTAACTGTCAATCAGATACATTGTAGTGCATCAATACAGTAGAATAGCAGTCAGCAATAAAAAAGAATGAATGTCTGAAACAACATGATGAATCCCAAGGACATTGTGCTGGCATGGTCTCAGCAAGAATGGGAAAGTAGAAAACTCTGAGAACCTGTCCCTCCACAGAAACACCAAAAGAGCTTCCAAAATCAATTTTAATCAGAACACTGGAAGATAGTCCAAGGGGAATGCTCAGATAGGAGAAGGGCCACAGAAACATGGTAGAAGAGCTTGGTGGCATTTTTCTTACCCCTTCTCTCTACCCCTCTGCAGCTTAGCAGCAGTCTTGAAGACAGCAGTCCAAATTGGAAAGGAGGAAGCAAAACTATCTCAATTCACAAGTAACATGAACTTATATACAGAAAATCCTATGGGATCTACAAAAAATTATTAGAAATAATAAATGAATTCAGTGAATTTGCAGAATACAAAATCAACGTACAAAAATCAGATGTATTTCTACACACTAGCAATGAACAATCCAAAAAGAAAATTTATTTATGATGGCATCAAAAGAATAAAACACTTAGGAATAAATTTATCAAAGTTGATGAAAGACTTTGTATTAGTCTGTTCACATGCTGCTAGTAAAGACATACCCGAGACTGGGCAATTTACAAAATAAAAAAGGTTTAATAGACTTATAGTTCCACATGGCTGGGAGGGCTCACAATCATGGCAGAAGACAAAAGGCATGTCTTACACAGCAGCAGACAAGAGAGAATGAGCGCCAAGTGAAAGGAGTTTCCCCTTATAAAACCATCAGAACTCGTGTGACTTATTCACTACCACAAGAATAGTATGGGGGAAACCACCTCCCTGATTCAATAATCTCTCACAGGGTCCCTCCCACAACATGTGGGAATTACGGGAGCTACAATTTGAGATGACATTTGTGTGGGAACACAGACAAACCATATCAGACTTGTACACTGAAAACTGTAAAAATTGCTGAAAGAAAGTAAAGACCTAAATAAATGTAAACACATCCTGTGTTCACAGATTGGAAAATTTAATATTATTAAGATGGTAACTCTCCCCAGAGGGATTTACAGGTTCAATTCAATCCCTATCAAAACCCCAAGGACCCCAAGAAAAGTCAATCTTAAAGTTCATATGGGAATTTTAAGGGAACCTAGTGGTCAAAACAATCTTAAAAAAGAACAAAGTCAGAGGACTCACATGTTTCTATTTTGAAACATACTACAAAGCTTTAGTAGTCAAAACAGTGTGGTACTGGTATAAGGACAGACATCTAGATCAACAGAATAGAACTGAGAGCCTGGAATAAAAATCATGCATCTATAGGAAACTGATTTTCAACAAGAGTGCCAAGACAATCAAATGGGGGAAAGAACAGTCTCTTCAACAAATACTGCTGTAATGACTAGATATCCACATATAAAAGAATGAAATTGGACTCTTCACCATTGTCTTAGTTCAAACATACTACTATAACAAAATACCTGAGATTGGGTAATTTATAAAGAGTAGGAATTTATTTCTCATTGTCCTGGAACCTGGTAGTCCAGGATCAAGACACTAGCAGGTTTGGTTTCTGATGAGGGCCTGGGTGTCTCTACTTCCAAAATGGTGTCTTGTTGCTGTCCTCTTCAGAGAGGACTAACACTGTATTTTCGCATGGCAGAAGAAAGAAGGGCAAAATGGCCAAACACTGTGTGAAGCCTCTTTTATATCTTTTATAAAAGCTCTAATCTAATTCATGAGGAAGGAACCCTCATGACCCAATAGCTTTGTAAAGACCCCACCTCTTATACTATCGCATTTGGGATTAAGTTTCAACATGAATTTTGAAGAGGCCACATAACTTCAAACCATAGCAACCACATACAAAATGTAACCAAAAATGGATCAAAGACCTAAATATAAGAGCTAAGACTAGAAAACTCTTAGAAGAAAACATAAAGGTAAATCTTCATGACTTTGAATTTGGCAATGGTTTCTTAGATATGAACCCAAAACAAAATTAGTTGGACTCCATCAAAATTAAAAACTCACATGCATCAAAGTATACTATTAAGATGGTGAAAAGACAATCCACTGAATGAGAAAAAAATATTTGCAGATCATATAGTTGGTAAGAGTCCAGTGTCCAGATAAATAAAAAACGCTTGCAACTCAACAACAAAGGACAAAATCCCAATTTTAAAATGGGCTTAAATAGATATTTCATCAAAGATAATACAGAGATCACCAATCACATGCAAAAATGCTCAATGTCGTTAGTCATAAAGGAAATACAAATCAAAACTATAATAAGATACAGCTTCACACCCATTAGGATGGCTATTATCTAAAAAACAAACAAACAAAAAACAAAATGTTGGCAAGGATGTGGAGAAATTGGAGCCCTTGTACATTGCTGGTAGGAATGTAAAATGATGCAGCTGCTGCGGAAAACAGTATGGTGCTTCCTCAAAAAGTTAAACATAGAATTACCGTATAACCTAGCAATCCCGCTTCTGGGTATGTACCCCAAAGAATTGAAAGTACTTATTTCACATTGCATGCCTGTATCACAACATCTCACGTACCCATAAGTATATACACCTACTATGTACCCGCACAAATTAAAAATTAAAAAAGAATAAATTTTAAAATGACAAAAAAGAATTGAAAGCAGGGACTCAAGCAAAATATTTGTACACCAATGCTTGTTATAACATTATTTATAATTGCCAAAAGATGGAAACAACCATGTCCATTGACTGATAAATAAGCAAAATGTGGTAGATCCATAAAATGGAATGTTATTCAGCCATAAAAAGGAATGAAGAACTGAATCATGTTACAACATTGATGAGTCTTGAAAGAATTATGCCAAGTGAAAGAAGCAAGACACAAAAGGTTATGTTTTATATGACACCACTTACATAAAATATTCAGAATATGCAAATCCAGAAAGACAAAAGCAGATTAGTGGTTGTCAGGGACTGGAGCAGATTAGTGGAGGAAGAGGGAATGGAGAATGACTACTTACTAGGTATAGGGTTTCCATTTGGGGTGAAAGTTCTGGAACTAGACAGACAATATTGTGAATGTACTTTATACCATGAACTGTATACTTCAAAATGATTATAATGGTAAATGTTGTGTTGTTTATATTTTACCACAATAAAAAGTTTAAATAAAAACCAGTATGCTAAGTATAAGAAGCCAAACACAAAAGGCTAAATACTTCAGCATTCCATTTATATGACATTGTGGAAAAGGCAAAACTGTAGGGATAGAAATCAGATCAATGGTTGCCAGGGGCTCAAGATGGAGGAGGGGATTGATTACAAAAGAGTATGAGAAAAAGGGTCTATATTTTTGTTTAGTGGTGATTATAATTTTATATATAATTATAATATATAACATTGTATATATTTGTCAAAATTCATCAACCTGTTTAAAAAAAGATAAATTTTACTGTATATAAAGCATACCTTGTATTAGGATTTTCCAGAAAAAAATTATATATATATATATCACATAGAAATATATTTTAAATACATATATAAAGATATTTATTTTAAGAAAGTTTCTCATGCAGTTGCGGGAGCTGGCAAGTCCAAAACTTGTGGGGCAGACGGGCAGACTAGAAACTCAGGCAGGAGTTGATGCTACAGCCTTGAGGCAGAATTTTCTCCTCTCTGAGAAACCAGTTTTGGTCTAAGGCCTTTCACCTGATTGGATGATGCTTACTCACATTATTAAGGGCAATCTCCTTTACTTATAGTCAGCTGAATGATAATGTTAACCACGTCTACAAAATACTTCCACAACACCCAGGTTAGTATTTAATTAAATAACAGTACTATAGCCAAGCCATGCTGACACATAAAACTAACCATCATACACCTTAAAAACCTTGACTTTAAAAAATTAGGTCTCTGTTCATGACATCATGATCTTACATAATAAATACATGTCTGATTAAAATAAATAAAAATGAAAAACAAAAAGAGTAGTGATTACCACTTTCTCTCCATGAGAGTGGCTAAAAGACCGGCAACCCTGGCGGTGGATCAAGCCTGTAATCCCAGCACTTTGGGAGGCCGAGACGGGCGGATCACAAGGTCAGGAGATCGCAGACCATCCTGGCTA
>NW_012119265.1:3930002-3947327 GCF_000951035.1 Colobus angolensis palliatus | reverse complement strand
TCTCAAAAAAAAAAAAAAAAAAGACTGGCAACCCTATATGTTGGTAAGGATGTACAGCAACTAAAAGAACTACCTTCCATTACTGGTGGGAGTGTATAGTGGTATAAACAATTGAGCAGCCGGGTGCAGTGGCTAACGCCTGTAATCTCAACACTTTGGAAGACTGAGGCGGGTGGATCCGGAGGTCAGGAGTTCAAGACCAGCCTGGCCAAGATGGTGAAACCGGCTCCCCCCCCTCCATATAAGCCAGGCGTGGTGGCGGGCGCCTGTAACCCTAGCTACTCAGGAGCCTAAGGCAGAGAATCGCCTGACACTGGGAAGCAGAGCTTGCAGTGAGCTGAGATCGCACCACTGCACACCAGCCTGGGCGACAGAGCGAGACTCCGTCTCAAAAAACAAACAGACAAACAAACAAACAAACAAAAAAACAATTGACGAAACCTGCAGTAACTTAAAGCTAAATACATATGTACTCTGTGAACCAGAAATTCCACTTCAGTATTTACACCCAGCAGAAATGCCAAAAGGCATGTACAAGAAGTTTCATAGCAAAAAACTAAAAGCAACTTGTATGTTCATCAACAGTAAAATGGATGAAAAAATGATATTGTGTATTCATATAATGAAATACTGTACAGCAATAACCAAACTACTGTTACATGAAACAGCATAGATGAATCTCATAGACATGAGATTGAGCAAAAAAAGTTGGACACATACTGTATCATTCCATTTATATGAAGTTCAAGAACAGATGAAACTAATTGATGGTGATAGAGGTTCAGAATAGTAATTACCTTTAGAAGTGGGGGCAGCATTGGCCGGGCGCGGTAGCTCACGCCTATAATCCCAGCACTTTGGGAGGCTGAGGCGGGCAGATCAGGAGGTCAGGAGATCGAGACCATCCTGGCGAACACGGTGAAACCCCGTCTCTACTGAAAATACAAAAAAATTAGCAGGGCGTGGTGGCGGGTGCCTGTAGTCCCAGCTTCTAGGGAGGCTGAGGCAGGAGAATGGCTTTAACCCAGGAGGCGGCGGAGCTTGCAGTGAGCAGAGATCGCGCCACTGCACTCCAACCTGGGCGACAGAGCATGACTCCATCTCAGAAAAAAAAAAAAAAGGAAATGAGGCAGCATTGACTAGAAGGGGACATGAAGGAGCCCTCTCATAAGCTGGGAATGTTCCATATATTGATCTAGGTGGTACTGTATACTGGAATATACATATGTAAAACTTTATTGAGCTGTATGGCTAAGGTTTGTGTGCTTTGCTATACCAAAGTCATACTCCAATTTGGAAATAAAGTAATAAATAAAAACAAAATTGTACCCATCTTTCCAAGGGGCAGAGTGGGGAAAGTAGATAAGGGTATAAGTGAAACTAGGTTGGTCATGCGTTGATAAATGTTGAAGTTGAATGACAGGTATATGGAGGTTCATTGTATTTTTTCATTTAAAAATTATTTCCTTTTTTTTTTAAAAACCCTTTTATCCATTCTAATAGGCCCATTTCAAAGCCATTTTTTCGATAAAGCTAAAAGATTTTCTCTCTTCTTCTTTTGAACTTACAAAGCATTTTACTTCATCAGGAGAAACTGTCTTAACCAGCCTCCATTTAACTAATTCTCCAAATGAAATGGCTGTCTCCTTTCTGCTCCATAACTGACTTTGTATATGGAACACAAAACACTTTTAAGTATAGGCTACCCTAGTACCCCCCAGGCACTTCTATGCCTACAATTGAGTGGGCTTCTCAAAGATCAGTGGTATTCCTCATAAACCTGTTCATGTCAGATACCTATTACTGTATTTTCATAATTTAGTCAAATACTGAGTACAAAAAAAGAACTGCTTGTTAAAACTATGTGAATTGCTTTGGAAAGAGTTGGTAAAAGCAAATAGCTAGAAACTCTAATGTCAAATTAGGTGTGTATATAACTCTGAATATATGAAAATCACTCAATTGTATAGTTTATTTATTTATTTATTTATTTATTTTGAGACGGAGTCTCACTGTCGCCCAGGCTGGAGTGCAGTGGCCGGATCTCAGCTCACTGCAAGCTCCGCCTCCCGGGTTTACGCCATTCTCCTGCCTCAGCCTCTCGAGTAGCTGGGACTACAGGCGCCCGCCAGCTCGCCCGGCTAGCTTTTTGTATTTTTTTTTTTTTTTCGTAGAGACGGGGTTTCACCATGTTAGCCAGGATGGTCTCGATCTCCTGACCTCGTGATCCACCCGTCTCGGCCTCCCAAAGTGCTGGGATTACAGGCTTGAGCCACCGCGCCCGGCCTCAATTGTATAGTTTAAAGGAGTGGATTTTATGGTATGTGAATTTTATCTTAATAAAGCTGTTATAAAAAATTAGTTGTGGGTGAGATAACTACAAAAGATTGCAAAAACTTCCAAAAAATCCAAAAGACCTTCGCAATGACTTCGCAAATATCTTTAATTTCTCATTCCTCTCTTAAGAAAATGTAAAGAATAACATTGGGTCTGTGGGGTATGGGAAGCAAAAAAGAAAATATAAAGAAAGTCATAGATAATGCTTTATGAGCGTGGTTTATGCCAGAAAGACAAATGTAGAACTGCAATGAGCAAACCTATGCCCAAAGAAATCTTGGCCCTACATCATACCTTTGGAGAATAAATCACATTGATATGTTTTAGGATAAAACAAAGGTTTTAAAGATTAACATATTATTATTATTCCTTTACTGATAATTCCATATACAGTAGTTCCTCCTTATCCATGGTTTCACTTTCCACATTTTCAGTTATGTGCAGTTGGGAAATATTAATGGAAAATTCCAGAAATGAACAATTCATAAGTTTTAAATCGCATGCCATTCTAAGTAGCGTTATGAAATCTCAAGCCATCCAGCTTCATCTCACCCAAGATGTGAATCATCTCTTTGTCCAACATATTCACACCACATACACTCCTCACCTATTAGTCACTTAGTAGCTATCGTGGTTAATGGATTGAAAAAACATAGTTTGGTTGACCCTTGAACAACATGGGTTTGAAATGTATGGGTCCACTTATACATGGATTTTCTTCTGCCTCTGACACCCCTCAGACAGCAAGACCAACCCCTTCTCATCCTCCTCCCCTTTCTCCTTAGCCTATTCAACATGAAGAAGGTGAGGGTGAAGACTTCTATTATGATCCATTTCCGCTTAATGAATAGTAAATATATTTTCCAGTTTTTGTGATTTTCTTAATAACATTTTTTCTCTAACTTACTAAGAATACAGTATATAATATATATATAACCTAAAAAATACATGTTAATCGACAGTTCATGTTATCATTAAGTTAAATTTTAGAGGAGTCAAAAGTTATATATATATATATATATATATAATATATATATATATATAATATATATATATTTTTTGATACGGAGTCTTGCTCTGTCACCCAGGCTGGAGTGCAGTGGTGTGATCTCGGCTCACTACAACCTCTGCCTCCTGGGTTCAAGCGATTCTCCTGCCTCAGCCTCCCGAGTAGCTAGGATTACAGTAGGCACCCACCACCACGCCCAGCTAATTTTTGTATTTTTAGTAGAAATGGGGTTTCATCTTGTTGGTCAGGCTGGTCTTGAATTCCTGACTTCAGGTGATCCACCTGCCTTAGCCTCCCAAAGTGCTAGGATTACAGGCGTGAGCCACCATGCCGACCATATGTGGATTTTTGACTATGCAGGTGGACGGGCACCTCTACCCTTCACATTGTTGAAGGGTCAACTGTATATATAGGGTTTAATACTATTTGTAGTTTCAGGTGTCCACTGGGAGTCTTGAACAGTATTCTCCACAGACAATGAGATACTACTACATATGTGTGGGCTTATTTGAGATATAATTTATAAACCATACAATTCACCCCTATAAAGTGTACAATCCAATGATTTTAGTATATTAAGAGTTGTGCAACCATCACCACAATTATATAAATATTTTTATCATCCCAAAAAGAAATCCCATATCGATTAGCAGCCAATCCCCATTTTACCCCAGTCTCCTTACTTGGAAATGACTAATCTACTTTCTGTCTCTATTGATTTGCCTATAGAGACAAATTGATTTATGCCTGGGGCACCATCACCAAAAGAAGAGGAAATGGCTGCAAGCCTTCCCAAAACAACAGATGAGTACCACAGCATGTAACTAAATAAACTGCATCTCACCTTCAGAACAGAGCTTGGGGAGTGGGTGTGGGGGAGTTTCCTGCTTAATTGGAATCAGGTGCTGCAGTATTAATTCATGCTCATCCAATTGGGCTCAATGACCTACCTGTGCCCTAAAACAGTCATGTTCATCTTTTATTCTCTTTATGACTTGGTAGTTTCTTGAGCACAGTGAGTGTTCTGTAAATAGTTTAATTGACTAGAATTTACTCCCCCAGGCCAAACAAATTCTCAACCCATATTGTGTAATAAAAAAGGAGACCTTAGGTAGTGTACTCTTGACTGATAGAATAAACAAAAGTAAAGCTTAGAGTGAATAACTATGGCCACTTAATATTAGTCAAATGTCTACTTACAGTAGAACCAAGGAAGAATTGTCTCAGTGATGACAGAAACCAAGCTCAAATTCCTTGAACACTAAAGGGACTAATTTATTGCTTGATGTCAGAGAAAAGTCCAAGGAGAGTTTGGCTTCAGGTACAGCAAGATCCAGAGACTCAGGAATCCCTCACTCTTGCTCCCACCGATGACCCTGCTTTCCTCTGTCAGCATCATTCTCTGGAAGGCTCTCTTTGGGAGTTCCACCAATAGATTTAGGTTTTCACCCTATGAGATTAGTAACCCTAGGGAAAGGGGGAGATCACTTTCCCAATAGTTTTAGCAAAAGTCTGGGGTTGATTTGAATTTGGTTGAGCTTAGGTCACATGCTGACCTCTGAAAAACCATTGTGGTTTTAGGAGGAAGGACTATGTCAGTTTCTGAGGCTCCAATTACATACCTACTCCTGAAGTCAGTAGTGGAGTCAGCTCCCTTCTACGTCATATGTAGTAAAAGTGGGAAAGAGGTGATTTTCCAAAGGAAAACTGGAGTAACGTTACCAAAGAAAGAGATAACAGACACCAGGCCACCATGAAGTATAGACGAGCACTGTAGCAAGCAGCTGAGTGAAATGCATCTCACCTTCGTAACAGAGGCTGGATCCTCCTTTACTGGAATCAGCCTGGTGCTGTATAAATGCACAGGAATCTGACCTACCAGGGCTCAAAACCAAGCTCCGAGGCCAATCGTTGTACAACCTCGGGCCACTTTCCTGACATTTCTGGAATTCAAGTTCCTCATATGTAAAAAGGGGGGGAATGAAAGTTACCACTTAGGACTACTGTGAAGAGTAAGTGAAATAGATTTCTGAGAGAATGCAGCTAGGATAATCATGTGGTTAATGCTCACAAAACATCTTCTCTTCATTGTTCTTTACCTTTAAAACTTGCTCTTTTTTTCTTTTTTTTTAAAAAGAGTCTCACTCTGTTGCCAGGCTGGAGTGCTGTGGTGTGATCTCAGCTCACTGCAACCTCCGCCTTCTGGGTTCAAGCAATTATCGTGCCTCAGCCTCCCGAGTAGCTGGGATTACAGGTGCGTGCCACCACGCCCAGCTAATTTTTGTAATTTTAGTAGGGACAGGGTTTCACTATGTTGGCCAGGCTGGTCTTAAACTCCTGACCTCAAGTAATCCACCAGCCTTGGCCTCCCAAAGTGCTGGGATTACAGGTGTGAGCCACTGCACTTAGCCAAAAAACTTGCTTTTAAAGGAAGTTTTCCAGAACTGGGCTTGTTCCATTCAATAAGTAGATTGAGTTACAACTATACACTTAGCTTCATGTGATGCTGAAGGGAATATGAAGAAGAAAGAAGACAAATTCTGCTTATACTCTGATAGAACGACCTCTGCTATTTTCCTTCTGAAGCTTTGCAGAGAGCAGCGAATTGTAATGAAAGGATGTTTGGAAGTAAAGACTCCACGAGGTATTGAAGTCTCTAGGGGAACCTCATTATACCATTCCTCTTCCCAGCCTGCATTCTGAACAATTTGAGAAATAAAAAGCAAATGTGAAGCACACGGAGGTCAAAGTATCACCTTTAGAACCAGTAAAGATGAATTGGAATTCCATGCATGGCAGGCCAAGGCAGACGTCGTCCTTAGAGGCAGAGTCCCTGGAGGGGAAGAGGAAGGAGATAAAGCTGAAGTAAGCCAGCCAGGGCGTCACTTTGACACCCCAGGGACAGAAAGGGTCCAGGAGTATGGTCAGCGGCAACTAGGAACTGGGAAAAGATGTTCCCACGTCACTGATTTTTTCCGCTCCTCAGATGCATGACATGGGATGAGTCCATTAATCCCTCTATTCATTACCATCTTTTCTAAACCGAAGGATTTTACCAGATCATCTCTGAGATTTCTTCCAGGTCTACAGTGGTATGATTATATAAATTACTAAGCACATAGTAAACCATCTAAGAGCTCATATGACCTTAGTTAGAAAGGAAATTACAAATCTTTTACACTTGAATCTGGAATTGCTTTTGTAAATGTGAAGCTACTATGACTTGAATTACACTTCTGTTTCAGAGGCTGACTTTATGAAGATCCTTAGGAAGTTTGAAAGTTAAATAAGATTCTTCTTCTTACCTTTAATCATCACTATGACATCTCCTTTAAGGCCTGGAATCAAAAGTCACTGACCCATGAAGTGTCTTTCTCTTGCAAGTTGGGCAAATGGATTCACAACAAAATAAAACCCAGCATCACACTGACTGTTCAGGATCTGTTTCTGCTGGGTTGAGTCTCCTGGCCACCAGAATCCCAGAGCTCTCACCCAGGCTGAGATGCAGAAGCCACAAGCACAATGGGGAGAGAGGAAAATAAGAGAAGGAGCCCATGACTTTGAGAAGTGAAATAAAGGAGAATCAACAATACTCTGTGCCTACTCATGAGCACCTCGGTATACTCCAGAACTTGCATTTCAGAAAGATTAATAGGAACCTTTGTCCAGAGATTGGCTCAGATGTTCTCATTAGATCTTAGCTTGAAGCCTCTTCTGCCAGTTCTTCCCTGTTTTTATAGTAAGTCTCATAATGCATGGTCCTGGACCCACAGCCCTGTATCATATGGAAAAATGATGCAGGCCAGGCATGGTGGCTCATGCCTGTAATCCCAGCACTTTAGGAGGCTGAGGCGGGTGGATCATTTGAGGTCAGGATCAAATGATGGCCAACATGGTGAAACCCCATCTCTACTAAAAAAAATACAAAAATTAGCTAGGCATGGTGGCGAACGCCTGTAGTCCCAGCTACTCAGAAGGTTGAGGCAGAAGAATTGTTTGAACATGGGAGGCAGAGATTGCAGTGAGCTAAGATCATGCCACTACACTCTAGCCTGAGTGACAGAGCAAGACTCTGCCTCAAAAGTAAATAAATAAAATTAATTAATTAATTAAAAATGATGCTGAACAACAATAAGTTATGTTCAACTCATTGAGAAGTTGTGTTGCCAAGAGTGTGAGTGTGGTTGGAAAGATTAATGAAAGGTTTGTGTTTCGGTTTGTGGCTTTGGTCACTGCTCGCCTCCCTGCCTCTCAAGCTGCCCATTCGATTCAGATTAAGCAGTGTTTCTCAGACTATGCCTGCCAGCATGTTGTACGTGCAGCTGCTGCCTTCCATCCATCACAGCCTAACTTACCCTGCTCCAAGTTCCAGGTCAGCCTTTCCCGATTGCATTTCTTGTCCCCGTCATGCTTTGAGCTGCCCTCCTTCTGGCTATTCATCACCCAGTGATTGTTGCTGTTAGCTGTCTTTCTCACATGACCAGTCCTGCAAAGTGTGCCAGACAGGAATGCCAGTGGGCTGGCTACATGCCAGGATGTTCCCTGGAATTTGTTAGTGCTCTTAAGCACCATGGATAAATGCCACTGGTGAAACCTGTGTGAAGCCAGCTGCAGTATCTAAGGACATCTAAGGCCCAGCTCTTTGTCTATGAAGTTAGAAATCATCCTTGAGTCTATGTCCGGGCTGCCATATGAACTAGTGCTCAAATATAATACAGGCTCTTGAGTCAGACTTACAGGGGCCTTCCAGCAATCTGAGAAGTTACTTTAGCTCTGCTCCATTTCATACCTCCAAGGGCCGTTTTGAGGACTGCATGAGTTAATGTATGTAAAGCAATGTAGAACAATGCCTGTCACATTAAAAGCCCTAGGAGTGTTTGCTATTGCTATTTTTTCACTCACTGTGCTTATTGTGCTTAGATTGACCACTTCAGATCATTTATTTATTCCTTTAATCAATATTTACTGAGTGCCTATGATATTCTGGGCATTATGTACAGTGATCCATTTGCTGTACGGTAAGCCTTGGCATGGTCACCTGGAAATCCTTTTGCACTCTTGGTTGTACTTATTATGGAGGCAATAAGACCCCAGAGAAGAAACTGCTGACCAGTGCGCCTAGGCATGCAGATCCTTAGGCATCCTCTCTTGAGGCTGCCATGCTCCCAGAACAGCATAGAAAGAACAGAAGCAGACAGGGGTCAGTGAAAGACACAGAGTCAATTCAAGCAGATGTTCGCCCCTTCCCCTCATCCTCTTCTCTCTGGAACTTTGAGGTATTTCCAGGCAAGGGGGAGGTTGGATGGAGAATAGGGATAGATGAAGGTAGAGGTATGAAGAAATCTTGCAAATGACTAAGCTTAACTTTATGCCAATATGGAAAGATAAAAGTTCAAAATGGAATTAAATTGATTTAGAGAAAATCACTAGGGTAAAGCATGTAAAATTGCTGATATCTGACAATTTTTGACATGCAAAAACATCAAATTGATGTTGTTCAGCCTATAAAAGGTGCAATATTTCATGTACCTCCTGAGTTCATAGAAAACATTCATAGTTGCCACACCTGCTTTAGATTTTTCACTGTCTTAGAAAAGCTCAGATGTAAGAAATCATCAGGACTTTCTCTCCTTAAATTGAAAAGTAAAGACAAATTTGGGAACATGGTTACCTGTGTTAGAAATTTGATGAATGATAGCTTAGAAGCCTAGATAACAACTGACATGTGGAAGTCTTACTTATTCACTCTGTAAACCAACATCAACTGATTGGATTTCCTTTCTTTAGTCTGTTTTCTAACTGAATCCTAGTAATACTCCTTCACAAAATAGGTTTATTAAAAAGCTCAGCAATATTAGAGATCTCCAGAAATTTTCAAAGATCAAAGTAAATGGTAGGCTGTATTCCTGCCAATTTCTTCATACTCACTAAATGTTTAGGTATATTCTCATCTGGTTGGCTACAGAGAACAGGCACTTTTTTTTTTTTGAAACAGAGTCTCAATCTGTCACCCAGACTGGAGTGCATTGGCGCGATCTCAGCTCACTGCAAGCTCCTCCTCCTGGGTTCACGCCATTCTTTCGCCTTAGCCTCCCGAGTAGCTGGGACTACAGGTGCCCACCACCATGCCCAGCTAATTTTGTTTTTGTAATTTTAGTAGAGAGGGTTTCACCGTGTTAGCCAGAATCGTCTCGATATCCTGACCTCGTGATCCCCCCACTTCAGCCTTCCAAAGTGCTGGGATTACAGGCATGAGCTACCGTGCCCGGTCCAGGCACATTTTTTAAGGGTGATTCTCTGTATCACCAGGATTGTAGACAGTCCATCTAAAATGAATGCCAATGCATCTGTTACACATCTTAAAAACAAGTGTACCCAATGTCCAAGCAAATTCTCCACCTAGAAATTTACTCGAAGAAGATAATTAAAGACATACATAAACATTTAGTTGCAATGGTTGTATCAGTCAGAAAATAAATGGCACATTCAAACCAAGATAATTAGAGTGGTGTTAATTCGTAAAGATGTGGAGGAGTTGTAGAAAAACTGCAAGGGATGGTGCAGGTGCCCAGGACTAGCAGCAGCAGCAAAGCTATCACCACCCTTAGGCCCAAAAGAAAGGGACGGGTTCTGAGAACTGGGAAGGAAGTGTTGTATAGAGTTGGCCACCTTGAGAAGAGCGCTCTTCGGTCGAGAAGTACAGCCAGTTCTAGGAGCCCTCACAACAAAGGAACCAGGGGACTGACACTCTGATCTCACCCTCGTGCCTCCAATCTCCTAGTGGGGAGAGATGTTGTCTGAAGCTGATCGGAAGCCAGAGGGCAAAGGAACTAGTTAATGTAATCCCTGAAGAAGAGTAGAGCCGAGAGAAAAATGGAAAAGGGTAGAAAGTGGATATGGAGGAATGAACAAGAGAGATCTGGCATAAAGATGTTCATTGAGGCACTGTTTATAATAACATAACATTGGAAATAATCTAAGTGTCCCAAACTGGAAGGAAATATAAACAATTTAAGGTATATACGCCAAGTGAAGTGCTATGCAATCCACTTGAAAAATGAAAAGCAGAAGATAGCTAGCTGATCACTAATGATATTTTGTTTAAAAGTGAAAAGGCAAAACGCCAATAAAACAATCATATTGATTTGGTAGCAATAATGGGCTTTAATTTTCAAAAATAAATGTTTTTTACTAGTCTTACCATTCATTACGCTGTTATAAGTCTGTAGCATCCAGTATACAACCGTAATTTGAAATCCAAACAAATCCTCAATACATGGAAACTCACACTTGAATGTTCTACTTTAATATCCTAAGCAATATAGAATTACATACACAATAACAAGAGAAAACACTTCTTTAGTCTTGCCTTAAATTAAGAGGAGACACACAAATACATGTGTTACTTTTCAATTATGTCAAAAGACAATACAAATCTGTCAGTTAGGTATATCTCTGTTCACTGAATAATGCCTGATCCACCTTCTTTCCCAATTATTTTATTTTAAAACCTTCACGTTGTCAGCATCAGGAAATGGAATAAATAGTTCCTATTCACAAATCATTTGCGTCCGGTTTTACAATATGTAAAAGATCCTTATAATTGCCTTTCGTTGAATTGGTATACCATAGTCCGCTGTAAAACTGAAGGGATGATACGGCAATCTTCAAGAATTTTACCTACAAAGTGAATGTGCATACTTTGGCACATTTTCTAAGCCCTAAAAGTTTATTTAAGGCCAGGTGTAGTGGCTCGCACCTGTAATCCCAGCACTTTGGGAGGCTGAGGTGGGCAGCTCACGAGGTCAGGAGATCAAGACCCTCCTGGCCAACATGGTGAAACCCTGTCTCTCCTAAAAATATAAAAATTAGCTGGGCGTGGTGGCGTGCGCCTGTAGTCCCAGCTACTCAGGAGGCTGGAGCAGGAGAAACACTTGAACCCAGGAGGCAGAGGCTGCAGTGAGCCAAGATCGTGCCACTGCACTCCAGCCTGGTGACAGAGTGAGACTCCACCTCAAAAAAAAAAAAAAAAAAGTTTGTTTAAAAAAGGAATTCAGTAGATTAACTTGTAAATAGTCATCTCAGATTTTGAATCTATAAAAATTCATCACATTGTTGTTGGGACAAATTGAGATAGGGCTACAATTTTTTCCAAGTCAATATATTGAGAAAATAGAACTGTATTTCTACAATAAGTCACTATCTTTTATTTTTTTAAAGCAAATCAGTGAAAGAAAAACAAAAACCTTTGGTTCACTTATGTACTTATGAGTGGAAAAAAAATTATAATGTAAATCCCACTCCTTAAAAGCTTAGGTACAAATTACAGCACTACAGATAACCCTCCATTTATTTCTTTTGTTTCACATGGAGACCTTGGTGATTCAATTCATTTTAAAAGACCTAAGTATGAGTTCTCCAGGGAAATATTACACAAACTGGAAGAATCTTGGAACTTTTAAGTATATTCCAAAATATATATTTTTATGCATGCTTAAACAAACAGCATTTTTTAAAATCAGAGAATCTAAACAAAAAGAATGATGAGCACTACCATTTAAGTTTTCTGACTTTAACATTTAAGTAGTCTGACATAGCATTCATTAGTAACCAAGCTGCCCTAAACATGTACAGTCTGAATCATGATTTGTTAAATATTACACCCTACTTCCCCAGAACATTTAGGCTGGTCATAAAGTTAAAAATGTGTAAGTAAGTACATAAGCATCATCAGTTATGGACAGCCTCTTGTATAAATTGCTGTTTAGCAATTGCTTCAAAGATTTATGCTTATGGGTAGACATTCAATTATATCAATAAAATAGCATGTCCTGAAAATATGGGCACATTTTAAAACCTACTAAGATGATTCTGTTAACCACAACAGTCCCACAATATGACTGAGTAATAATAAGAATCTACTTTAAAAGCAAAAAAAAAAAATTAATCAGCATAGTGAATGATTGATTCAACATAGCTCCCAGGGAACAGACCAGTCACCTGATTGAAGACTTCTTCATATAAGCCATCATCATTCTTTATAACATAAATGACTGCACCCTCCATAAATGACAGCTCATCACCCTTTTTTTGTATAATCATACACTGCCATGATGTTCTCAATGTAATTATTGGAGGACCAAGCAGTATCCTTACCTGCATATGAAACATTATACTGAACTACTGCAGCCTCCTCATCTTCATAATCCACTGGAGTGGGTGGTGGTGGAGGTGGAAAGTCATCAAACATGAGAACATTATCTGGTGGTGTCGGTGGTGGAGGAGTTGAACTATCCAATAATAGCGGGTGAAGGTGTAGGTATAGCAATGTGAATACTAACTGCTTCCTCTGATTTCTTGACTTCCCTTCCTCCACTACTTTCACTGTGTGCCTTGATTTCTGATTTAATGAAGCTGACCTGCCTGGATTATGATGACTTCCAAACCTAGCAGGATGCATCATATATATAGTCATTAGAAACAGTTGGGGGTTTAATGGGTTCCAGGGTTGTATAAGGAGTATTCTGTCCCAGTAATTCCTGGCCTCATATGGGAGGACTTGGTGGTGTTGGATAGAAGGATTCGTTCTTGGCAGTGTGCCAATTCTTTTTTTTTTTTCTGACAGAGTCTTGCTCTGTCACCCAGGCCGGAGTGCAGTGGCACGATCTCAGCTCACTACAACCTTCACCTCATGGGTTCAAGCAGTTCTCCTGCCTCAGACTCCTGTGTAGCTGGTATTACAGGCACCAGCCACCACGCCTGGCTAATTTTTTGTATTTTTAGTAGAGACAGGGTTTCACCATGTTGGCTAGGCTGGTCGCAAACTCCTGACCTCAGGTCATCCACCCGCCTCGGCCTCCCAAAGTGCTGGGATTACAGACGTGAGCCACTGTGCCTGGCCAGCAGTGTGCCAATTCTTGCAGGCTGGTTATTTACATGCTTGACACCATGGGTCACATCATTCAGAACTGTGTAGGCAATGTATATCCGAACATACCTTATAAGAAGCTCCATATTTGCAGGCGCTATTACTTTGTGAATTCTTGATGTAATTTTATGTGTTGTCCAAATACCAATCTCTGTTTGAGCCACTTTCTCTTTATTAATATCCACAGTCTGTGAGATATGATTGATGAAAGACTCCATTCTTCAAAGTTGAAAGGCTTGGATGTTCAGCGACTGGAGTACATTGTTAGACACTGCAGTTTTTTGATAAGTGACACTAACTAGAGATCTTGTTCTGTAGGCTTTGGTCTCTTCTAAAGCTTTTCTCTTGTCTTCACAGTAGTTCACCACCTGGGTCAGGTTCTGGTAACTCTCTATCAGTGCCCTCTTGTGAGACAGGATCTCCTCCTCCAGTAACATCTGCAGCTCTGCCGTTTTCCCCCCCTTCTGTATTGGTTCCGCTTTCACTAAAGAAACAGAGGCAGCAAGTTCTACTGAGGCTCCCAGCACCTCATAGCCTAGATCCAAACCACCTTGCCACCTGGTATTGTCAATTTGTTAATATTTTGTTGAGGATTTTCATATCTATGTTCATGAGAGATATATCTGTAGTTTTCTCGTAATGCCTTTGTCTGATTTTGGTAGTAACATAAGTATGGCCTCACAGAATAAGTAAAGAAGTACTACTTCTGCTTCTATTTCTAGAAGAGATTGTAAATAATTAATGTAATTTCTTCCTTCAATGTTTGGTAAAGTTACCAGTGAACCCATCTGGGCTTTCTGTTTTGGAAGGTTATTAATTATTGATTCAATTTATGTAGTAGACACAAGCCTATTCAGATCATCTGTTTCTTCTTGCGTGAGTTTTGGCAGATAGTGTCTTTCAAGAAATTGGTCCCTTTTTATCTAGGTTATCAAATTTCTGGATATAGAACTGTTCATAATATTCCTTTATCATCCATGTATTAATAATATCTATGGGACCTGCAATCATGCACTCTTTCATTTCTGATATTAGTCATTTGTGTTCTCTATTTTTCTTAGCCTGGCTAGAGGCTTATTACTTTCATTGACCTTTACAAAAAACTAGCTTTTGATTTTATTGACTTTCTCTATTGACTTCCTGTTTTCAGTTTCACTGATGACTGCTCAAATGTTTATTATTTCTTTTCTTCTGTTTACTTCGAATTTAATTTGTTCTTCTTTTTCTAGTTTCCTTAGGTGGAAGTTTAGATGATTGACTGTAGATTTTTCTTCTTTTCTAATATATGTATTTAATGCTATAAGTTTCCTTCTAAGCACTACCTTCACTGCATCCCACAAATTTTGATAAGTTGTATTTTCCTTTCATTTAGTTCAAAAGATTTTTAAATTTTTCCTGAGATTCCTTTTTTGACTTGTGTGTTATTTAGAATTGTTAAATCGCCAAGTATTTGGGGATTTTTCCAGCTATCTTTCTGTTATTGATTTCTAAGTTTAATTTCATTGTGGTCTGAGAGGAGATATTGTATGATTTTTATTGTTTTTAGTTTGTTAAAAATTAAATGGGTCTGTCTTGGTGAATGTTCCATGGAAGCTTGAGAAGAATCTATAATCTCCTGTTATTGGATGAAGTAATCTACAGATACCAACTATATCCAGTTGATGAATGGTGCTGTTGAGTTCAACTATGTACTTACTGATTTTCTGTCTGCTGTATTTGTCCATTTCTGATACAGGAGTGTTAAAATCTCCAACTATAATGGTGGGTTCATCCATTTCTCCTTGCAATTCTATCAGTTTTCACTTTATGTATTTTGATGTCCTATTGTTAGGTGCATACATTTTAAGGATTATTATGTCTTCTTGGATTACTGACCCTTTTATCATTATGTAAGTTGGTTTCTTTTCTTTTCTTTGAGACAAAGTCGTGCTCTGTGGGCCAGGCTGGAGTGCAGTGGCATGATCTCTCACTGCAACCTCTGCCTCCCAGGTTCAAGCGATTCTCCTGCCTCAGCCTCCCATGTAGCTGGGATTACAGACATACGCCACCATGCCCAGCTAATTTTTTTATTTTTAGTAGAGACAGGGTTTCATCATGTTGGCCAGGCTGGTCTCGCACTCCTGATCTCAGGTGATCCACCGGCCTCAGCCTCCCAAGGTACTGGGATTATAGGCATGAGCCAACACGCCCAGCCGGTTGATGAATTTTTTTTTTCCTCTTAGTACTTTTAAATATTTCACTCCATTCTCTTCTAGTTTTCATGGTTACTGTGGAGAGGTCATATGTTATCCTTATCATTGTTCCTCGAAAGGCAGATTATTGTTTCTCCGGCTGTTTTCAAATTTTTCTTTGTCTTCATCTGAAATTTGAATATAATATGTCTAGTTGTAATTTTTTCTTTGGCATTTATCCTGCTTGATGTTCTCTGAGCTTCCTGGATCTGTGCTTTGGTGTCTGACATTAATTTGGGGAAATTCTCAGTCTTCATTGCTTCAAATATTGCTTCTGTTCCTTTCTTATCCTTCTGATATTCCCATTATGTATATGCTATGCTTTTTGTAGTTGTCCCACAGTTTTGAATATTGTGTTCTGATTTTTCAGTCTTTTTTCTCTCTGCTTTTCAGTTTTACAAGTTTCTATTGCCATATCCTCAAGCTCAGAGATTCTTTCCTTAGTCATATCCAATCTCTAATGAGCCCATCAAAGGCATACTTCATTTCTGTGACAGTCTTTTCGTATCTCTAGCATTCTTTTTTTAGAATATCCATCTCTCTGTTTATGTTGTCTATTCCATGTTGTCTGCTTTTATCATTAAAACCCGTAGCTTATTGATTATAGGTTTTCTTGGGGGAAATTGTATTATTTTAATTATTTTTATGTACAGAAAACTCAACAGTGTACGTTTAACTCACTTTGATGGCAAGTTCTTTAGCCTTTGCCTTTTCCATATGGGCAATGTGAGCCACAGACTTGGGACCCAGGGCCTTGCCTCCCCATTGACGGCGGATCTCATCAGATCTGTCATTGTAATTGGTCCTGACAGCTTCCACCAGCTTAGCCAAAGCCCCTTTGTTTTCCGAGTTAACCTGTGTGAAAGCAACATTGGTGCAGGTCTTCCTGTGGACTAGACATCCCAGCCTTGCCTTCCTTTGGGTAATGCAGTAAGGGACCTCCATTTTATGACACAGGGCAGGCAGCAAGACAAGCAGCTTGATGGGCTCCACATCCCATGCAATCACCACGGGCTGAGCCTTCTTGTTCTCCACCAAGGTGGTGATGATGTTAATTCCTGCTCAAAGGACAGGTGGTCTCTTAGTGAGGATGCCCACTTTGCCCGGAACTTTCTTCTTAGCCAGGGCCAACAGCCTCTGCTGCTTCTCTTGCTTTGTCTCTGGGCCAACTTAAACAGCTGAGTAGCTGTTTGGTGTTCCAGGGCCTGGGTGAACTGGTTAATCGCGAGAGGCACTTTCAGCCACTTATAGGGAATGGCTCTCTGCCCTCATATAGCGGGGCCATTTCACAAAACGGGTGAGGTCCCTTTCAGGCTGGATGTCCTGTCCAATGCCAAAATTCTTAGGCTTTTTCTCAAACAGGGGATTCACCACTTTCTTGGCCTCCTGCTTCTTCACGACAGAGCGGGCCAGAGCCACCTTTTTGCCCTTGGCCTTCTTTTCAGCATCTTGGGTGGCAGGAGGAGAGAGCAATTACAGTTTTTTAAATTCCTAATCAGATAATTCCAACATTCCTGCCATATCTGAGTCTGGTTCTGATGCTCATTCAGTCTCTTCAAAGAGTGTTTTTTGCCTTTTAGTATGCCTTTTAAGCTTTTGTTAAAGGTGAACATGGTGTACTGGGTTAAGGAAAAAAAAAGTAAAGTAAATAGGATTTTAGTAATGTAGTGGTAAGGTGTTGGGGGAGAGGAAGTGTTCTATAGTCCTGCAATTAGGTCTCATTTTTTATTGTTTCCTTCCTTCCTTCCTTCCTTTCTTCTTTCTTTTCTTTCTTTCTTTCTTTCTTTCTTTCTTTCTTTCTTTCTTTCTTTCTTTCTTTC
>NW_012119265.1:3912716-3929952 GCF_000951035.1 Colobus angolensis palliatus | reverse complement strand
TCTTTCTTTCTTTCTTTCTTTCTTTCTTTCTTTCTTTCTTTCTTTCTTTCTTTCTTTCTTTCTCTGTCTTTCTTTCTTTCTTTCTTTTTTTGAGACAGAGTCTTGCTCTGTCGCCCAGACTGGAGTACAGTGGCACAATCTCAGCTCACTGCAACCTCCGCCTCCCTGGTTCAAGCAATTCTCCTGCATCAACTTCCCGAGTGGCTGGGATTGTAGGCATGCACCACCATGCCTGGCTAATTTTTGTATTTTTAGTAGAGACAGCGTTTCACCATGTCGGCCAGGCTGGTCTCAAACTCCTGACCTCTGATGATCCGCCTGCTGAGCCTCCCAAAGTGCTAGGATTACAGTGTGAGCCACTGCACCCAGCCTGGTCTCAGTCTTTTGTTGAACCTGTGCCCCTGCACTGTGAACTTCACGCGTGCTTTTCAGGTGTTGTTCCTCTTAGGTGAGCCAAGATAGCTAGAGGAGGCTGGAGTTGGGTCTTTCACTTCCCCCAGGTAGGTGAGGCCATGATAAAGCCCTGGCAAGTAGGGCTCTGGTAAAATAGTTTCTCCTGAGGAAGGCCTTGTTAGGAAGAAGTAAACGCTCTGGTGTGTTTCAAAATGGTTCCTTTTTCCCCTCCCGCTGCCAGAAGCACAGTATTTATGATCTAATATGATATGTTTAGTTGCAATGTTTTTGGCATTCATCTTGCTTGATTTTGAGCTTCCTGCATCTGTGGTTTGGTATCTGACATTAATTTGGGGGAGATTCTCAGTCATTATTGCTTCAAATATTGTTCCTATTTCTTTATTATTCAATAATATTATCCAATATTTATCGTGAGAACCTGGTAGACTTCCCAAAAGTAAAACTCACAAAAATGTGCCCCCATCCCCAACTCGACTGGGTTTCCCTGGAATTTTTAACTCTCAGAGCTGCCCACACTGAGCCTCTATTAATTCGTCAATTATAGTTCAGTTATCCTGCCACTGGTTCCGCAGAGGTTTCTGCTCCAGTAAGTTGTGATTCTGCTTTTGCCTGTCTGTCTCTCCCGTCTTTGAGGCAGCAGTTTGCCCTGTGATCTCACTCTCTGACAGATCTAAGAAGAGCGCTCGATTTTTCAGTTTGTTCAGCTTTTTACTTATTGTAAAGCCAGAGTGGTAACTTCTGAGCTTCTTACATGCCAGGTGGGAAACCAGAAGTCCTATCTAGGTTTTTTAAAAATTCACGCATTATATGTAATTTGTCTAAAACTGACATATATTACTTATATAGTAAAGGAAAAGGCTCGTTTTTGCTTTTGTTTTTCCTGCTTAACATATGCAGTTTCTTCCTCGGTGAAGTTCAAGTCTAAGGCTTCTAAGGCTAGATTCTATATAAGGAGCAAACAGGATTTGGGAAATACTATTCTACTACAGACCATGCTTTATCTTAATGGCTTTTAAATTTGCATTTGTTGCCTCATGACCACAAAATGGCTGTTGTGATTTCAGATATTATATCTCAATTCAAGGTAAGAAGAGAGGAAAAGCAGCGTAAGCCCTGTCTGTCCTTTTCACTAGGAAGACAGAAAATCCTTAACAAATCCTGCTTCAGTCTGGTTGACAAGACCTATGTTTCAGGGATGCTCCTAGCTACAAGAGTCTAGGGAAAGAAGGCTCTGAATAGAAATGTGGTGGGCAGGCAAGAAAGGTATTGAGAATGACTGCTGGGTTAGACAATCCAACATAACTTTAGAATATTTGAAAATGGTATTAACCTTTCCTTCGCATTATTGATCATTCCTTCTGCACAGACAAGAATCAGACACTGACTAAGCTTGTGAGTTTAATGTAACCCTGCTGACTTATAGTGTTTATTCAAAACCAATACCTTGATATTATCAACTGAGTCAGGACTGAGCAAAACTGTTTTTAATAAAACAATTTAAAGTTCTAGCAAGAGAAAACAGGATTGTTTTAATCTCTATCAACCCCACTTTCCCACCTTATTAATTATACTTTTGGAAGATCTGGATAAGCCTACTCAATCTTCAAGTTTCATTAAATATTTCCTCTTTATTGAGTCCTTCCCTAGACCATAAATCAGTTTAAGAACTCCCTGCTTTATGTTCTCATAGGCATCTGTTCTTCCCTTATCACAATACTAATGCTTTATTTCAATTCCTGATTAGAGTTCTGCCTACCTGACTAAAAACTAAAGTTCATTGACGTCAAGGATCATCTTCCCTGTTCACTGCTGATATGTAGTATAGACTGTCAATAAATGTTTATTGAATGAATGAATGATTGCATCCCCCTTCCAACACCACCAAAAACTTCAAGATATCTATTATCCTATAATTGCCACACAGGGTCAAATGAGGACATCAAAACTACTCAGAATAGTTAAAGCAGAGGGAATTCACTACACTGAACTGATAACACAGGAGATAAAACATGCTGAGACTGGATCTCAGCATCTGAGACTACCTGAGAATGGATGGTACCCCAGATGGGCAGAACAACAGCAAGAAGCTCTTAGGACCCTTGGGTTGGAGGGACAACAGGAAAAACCAGTATTACCACAACCCCAGGGGGTCACAAATGTACAGCAGAAGTCCCAGTACAGTGTGGTTCATCTGGGTCCCCTATTTAGAGTCTCACAAGGTCAAAATCAAGATGTTGGCAAGGCTGCATTCCTTTCTGAAGGCTCTAGGTATAAATCTGCTTCCAAGCCCATTCAGGTTGTTGGCAAATTCAGCTTCATGATAGTGTAAGACTGTGGTCCCAGTTTCCTTTGTGTGGTGTCAAATAGGAGTGACTTTCAACCTCTAGAGGCTGCCCACATTCCTTGGTTCATGCCTCCCTTCATCTTCAGAGCCAGCAATGGCAGATCAAGTCTTTCTCATGTTTCCAGTTTCCCGGACTTCGCCTCTGCCTTATCTCTCCTGCTCCTGGCCAGAGAACTCCTGTTTTAAGGGCTCATGTGATTAGAGTGAGTCCACACGGCTAATTCACAATAGTCTTCCCATCTCATAACCTTAATCACATCTACAAAGTCCCTTTTGCCAGGCAATGTATGGACATCTTTGAGGAACCATTATGCTGGCTATAACAGCCTCCCATTAGTCAAACTCAGCTAGATTTCAGCTGGTACAAGGGACTGAGAAACAGGCCTGCAGAGCAGAAGAGTGAGGAATAGATCTGAAGACAAGCAGGCTCAGAATCACTACATTCTAAGATGACAACATGTTTTTTCTTCTCAAACTTGGACTGGCCTAACAGATTTCAACTTGTCAAAGATAATGAATTAATCCCAATTACTATAAAAACAAACAAAACCCACAGTGGTAACATACCCTACAATTATATTAATTCAAATATAAGGCAGTTGTCATTTGGCTTCCATTATCTGCCCAACCCTGATTCTCAAACAAGGGACAGCTAAAATTATTATCTTCTGCAGAGGAGTATGAAAATGAGGCCTAGGCCAGGGAGGGAAAACACATACAATTCCAATCTCAAGAAGTGCAGAGTGTGAAGTGAGTCCCTGAGTCCACAGTGTATTCTTGGCCCAGTTTCTCTGGATTAAGCCATCAAGATGAAAGCCAACTAACCCAGAGATTTCTGGAATTATTGTTGCTGTCCCAGAAGACTCAGCCAGCCAGAGGACCCAGAATTGTCCCCAGAAATATTTATGTCAATAAACTGCTGACATATGATATCAAACTCTACCAGGGACCAGGATAGATTGGATAGCAGAGTCAAACTCCTAAAATTATCCAGGGCAATCAATGAACAACTCTACCTTGTTGTAACATTGTACCCTGAATAGTTTCATTAACCACAAAATAACAAGACTGCATTTTGTACTGCTTAAGTTTTTGGACCACACAAGTTTCAGAGATGGTATTTACAGTATTTCAAAACTCAAACGATTATTTTTGGTAATCATCCTCCAACATTTAACTTGCTTCTCATTAACAAGCCTGCTTGGCAACAATGCCTAAAGGGGTTACTTCAACATTGCATTTTGTGAAAGCAACAAAAGAACTGTTGACAATAACAGAACTAGTACATGGAATGAGAACACTACACTCAAGCATAATGAATACTATAGATGACCAATGTTGCAAGGAGGAGTTCTGCCAGAGACACTCATTCCCCTCTCAGTGAAAAAACCTTTAGTGAGGTTGATGTGACTGAGAATAGGCTCTACTCTGGTCCACATTACATTTTGTACTGTCCAAACTCTGCTATGCCTTTCCTCTCATGTCTCACTCAGGTCTGCATGCAGTAGGATGTCACTTTCTTGCATCCTTGACCTTTAGCAGAAATTATCAGTCTTTGGTTGTTTACAATTCACCTTGCCGGGTGCAATGACTCACACCTGTAATCTCAGCACTTTGGGAGGCTGAGGCGGGCAGATCACGAATTCAAGAGATCGAGACCATCCTGGCCAACATAGTGAAACCCCATCTCTACTAAAAATACAAAAATTAGCTGGGCATGGTGGCATGTGCCTGTAGTTCCAGCTACTCAGGTGCCTGAGGCAGGAGAATTGCTTGAACCCGGGAAGCAGAGGTTGCAGTGAGCTGAGAACTTGCCACTGCACTCCAGCCTGGCAACAGAGCGAGACTCCATCTCAAAAATAAATAAATAAATAAATAAAATTCACCTTAAGGACAGTTCTTAAAGAAGTTTACTCCTTTCAGTATACCCTACAAATGCAGACTCCTGTTACCAAGTGCCCTGGAAATGAGGCTTCTCTCTCTTCTCATGGCCCAGGAGCTTTCTCCTCTCTCTCATATGAACTCTTTGTATTCTCTCCCCAGTGGTCTATAAAAAGATGCTCTCAGTTCCACTCTTTTGTGTTGCATATATTTGTTAGCCACCAAAGAAAGGGTTAATTTATCCTTTGGTAGAAAGAGAAATTTTCTGATTGAGGTCTGAGCTGAAAACCAGTGCCTCTTAGGGCAGGAACCTGTGTTCCATGATCTTTGAAGTTTAACACTTCAACATTTTTCCTGGCTGCTAAAGCTTGAGCTGTTTTTTAAATTTTATTTTAAAGTATACATACAGTAATATTTACTCTCTCTGCTGTACAGTTTTATGAGTTTTGACAAGTACATAGAGTGTATAAACCACCATCACAATCAACATTCAAAACAGTTCTGTTGGCCAAGCGCAGTGGCACACCTGAAGGCAGGCGGATCACTGGAGGTCAGAAGTTTGAGACCAGCCTGGCCAACATGGAGAAACACTGTCTCTACTAAAAATACAAAAAATATCCAGGTATGGTGGCAGGCACCTGTAATCCCAGCTACTTGGGAGGCTGAGGCAGAAGAATCACTTGAATCCAGAAAGTAGAGGTTGCAGTGAGCTGAGACTGTGCCACAGCACTCCAGCCTAGGTGACGGAGTGAGACTCTGTCTTAAAAAAACAAAACAAAACAAAAACAGTTCTGTCATCCTAAAAATCTTCTTTAGACAGCTCCTTCATAATCAACCTTAACTCCAGTAACCACGGATATGTTCTTGATTCCTGTAGTTTTGCCTTTACAAGGATGTTATAGAAATGAAATCATACAGTGTATAGCCTTTTGAGTGTGTTTCTTTCACTAAGCATAATGCATCAGAGATTCATTCATGTCATTGCATATATCAATAATTGGTTCCTTTTTTATCACTGAATATTATTCTATTGTGTGGGGCATTAGTTTCTTATGGCTGCTATAAGAAATTACCACATTGATAGCTTAAAGCAACAGAAATTTATTCTCTCACAGTTCTGGAGGACAGAAGTCCAAAATCAGTATTACTGGACTAAAATCAAGGTGTTGGCAGGGCCTCGGAAATTTTAGGGGCTAATCTGTTCCTGGCCAGCTACTGATGGCTGCCAGCATTCCTTGGCTTATGGCCACATCACTCCAATCTTTGCCTCTCTGGTCATAGTGCCTCCTCTTCTGTCTGTCTAGAGTCAAATCTCCCCTTAACTTCCATTTATAAAGATACATGAAATCTCCCCATGCCAGGATCCTTATCTTAATCACATTTGCAGTCTTTTTTTTTTCTTTTTCTTTGCCATATAAGGTTACATTCACAGGTTCCTGGTATCAGGACATGTTATTATCTGAGGGGTCATTATTCAGCCTTCCACATGGATATACCAGAGATTATTTATTCATTCACCCATTGAAGGACATTTGGGTTGTTTCCAGGTTGGGATAATTATGAATAAAGCTGCTATAAGTATTTGCATAAAGGTTTTTGTTTTAAGTTTTCATCTCTCTTGGGTAAATACCTGAGAGTGAGACTGCTGGGATAAATAGTAGCAGAGTTCAACTTTATAAGAAACTGTCAAACTGATTTCCAAAGTGGTTGTACCGTTTTGCATTTTCACCAGCAGTATTTGAGAGGTCCAGTTCCTCCACAACCTTGTCAACAGTTGATTGTCAGTTTTGCTGATTGTAGTCATTCTAGTAAGTATGTAGTGGTATTTCCCTGTGGTTTGATTTTACTTTGCATTCCCCTAATGACTAGTAAGGTTGAGCATTTTTATTCTGTGTTGAAATTTTAATGTTGCATCATTTCATTCCCTCTCTCACTTGGCTATATTTTCTCTTAGCTCTCCAAATGTGCTTTAGTAATTGCTTAGAATTAATTAACCACTTAATAGGTAAAAATCTTATAATTATTAGCTTCTCATGAAGTTAAAACTACTGAGTAACTTTCACTGTAGAGGAAAATTCTTTTTTTTAACCTTGCATCTCCAGCTCAAAGGAAGAAATTCTGTCAAGATGAGTCATCATGGTACTCACAAAATATACACAAGATGCATGGTTACTGTGAGGTGATTAGTAAGACTGGTTAAGAGTATGTCTATAATGTACATGTGTTATTTTTCATCTTTATGCATCTTTTTGGATTAATACTCTATGTGTACCAAAATAATATGGGGAATCTTCCTTTCAAAAATCTGGGTGGAATACAATATTTCTAACTCAGTTTAAGTCCATATAATTAGATCTTTAGGGCATGCATGGGCCTGAAGTTCAACAAACCAGATTTGCTTAGAAGCAATTTTCTTAACCAATGAAATACTGCCTCTGAAGCTGCCAGAAACTCTGAATATCATCAGGTCTGCTGAGGCACCTGGAGAGTAATAAACTATTTGAATAAGAATCCACCTACTATTGAATGCCAAAACTCTCTCGGGCTAGTTGGTGCATAAAATATACCTCCATGTTTCCAATAGCTCCAGGATAAATGTCCTGTGCCAGAGAAATAAAACAGGCAAGGCAAAAACCTCAGGAGGCTTACAAGATAGAAGAAGTGACAATCTTAGCACAAAAGACTCAAGTATAGAATATTATTCTTTTAAAAAATATTATTAGAATATTTTTATTAACAAAAAATAGTAGTAGAAATGGTGTGCCAGTACACTTGTGGCATATACGTTAATAAAAAATAGTAACTATCTTTTATGGCATGTTTATACTATTGTGCCAACCCTAATATAAGTAGTTGACATAAATTAAATCATTTAAACCTTACAACTAACCCAAGAGTAGGTACTATTTTTATTCCCATTTATGGAAGAAACCAAGAAACAAAGAGTTGAAATGACTTTTCCAAGGTCCCAGTGGAGCATCACACAGAGGCAGACAGGCCCCACGAAGGCAGAGGGCAACTGCTGTCCAGGAACTGTTACTGCATCTCCTACACCCAACCAATGACCAGCCTGATCATGGAGCTTTTCAAAATTCTGATTCCTAGGCCCCGCCCCCAGGATGCTGGTTTAGTTAGCCTGAATTCTGCATTGCTTTTGTAGATTCCCCAGGTGATTCTGAGCATTAGCTGGGTTGCCAATATCAGGTTCATTTCCCATTGGTGAGTTGGCAATGCTTTTTTGCTGGTGGATCATTATTAAGTTCCTTCAGACCACATAATACTCCACATCATAGGCAATGGGGCAGGTTACTACTTTTAAAATTTCTAAAACAAACTGCAAAAGTCAGGATTAGTATTTTACTTACATATGATACTTCTCGGACCTGAGCTCATCTTCCATTAAAACATATTTTAGCCAGGTGCTGTGGTTCACTCACATAACTCCAGCACTTGGGAGGCCAAGTGAGGGAGGTCACTTGAGGCCAGAAGTTCAAGACCAGCCTGGACAACATAGCAAGACTCCATCTCTACAAAAAATTTAAAAATTAGCCAAGCATGGTAGTTTGTGCCTGTAGTCCCAGCCACTCAGGAGGCTGAGGTGAGAGGATCACTTGAGCCCAGGAGTCCAAAGCTGCAGCAAGCTATGACAGCACCACTGCACTCCAGCCTGGACAACAGAGTGAGACCTTGTCTCTTTAAAAAACAAAAACAAGCAAAACAAAACATTTTAATTGTTGTGCATAGTATATATGTGCATATTTGTTAAATTAAGACTTATAATCTCATAATTATCATGGATTCCCCCAAATGCTGGTGATGACCGAATTTCTATTTCTGTCCCAGACCTTGAACCCCCAGCCTAAAAATCATATTGCATATTGGATGTTTCTTCCTGGAAGAATATCAAACTGAACAAGTCTGAAACCAATCTTTGTGCATCACAGCCCAGCCAAACCTGTTACTTCTCGTGCATTCCCTTTCTTGATGATTGGCTTGTCCACCCACTCAGCCACACCAGCCAAAATGCTGGGAGTCATTTGGATTCCACTGCCTCCCCCACTTCCCATGACCCGACAGCCCACTTGCTTCCCAGGGCCTCCCCTTCCTGCTGCCACTGCACCAGATCACGCCACTTCTTGGAGGACAACGCGGGGTCTATCTCCCAGCTCCCTATCTTGGCTGCACTGCTTCCAGAGTGCTTGCTTTTTTTTCTTTCTTTCTCTCTGTTCTTTCGCTTTTGGGTCTAAGCTTCACTTTTTAAAAACAACACAATCTGTTTCAAATATATAGTTGAGTATAGAGAATAATAAACAATTGTGTTCTACTAGTTTTATCAACATCTCAACATTACGTTTGCCAATTATTTAAAGAAATATATATAAATTTATGTATTTAATGTATATTTCAACTACCAGAGGTCACTGGTTTGAATCCAGCTCCACTACTTACTACATATGTATTAATATATATGATATATAAATATAGGTATTGAAACCCACCTTGACTAGCTCGTCCCCTAGTTCCTGAGTCCCCCTTTCCCAGGGCAGTCTCATGAATCTGCTATTATCAATCTCACATATGTTAATATTTTCTCTAGACATTTATATGTTCATAAACAATTCAAAGTGCTGCTTTGTAGGTTTTTAAACTTTACTAAAACAACATCATACTGCATACATGCTCTGCAGCCTGCTTCCTTCACTCAATTTTGTTTTTTCTTCTTTTTGCCACATGTTGCCCTAATTCATTCATGTTAACTACCATATGGTATTCTATTATGGCTCTATACTACAATTTATTTATTTATTCTCTGTGGAAGAACATTTAGGGTTTTTTGCTAATACAAACAGTGGAGCATTGCTGTTTTTGAACAGATGTTTGAGAGTTTCTCCAGGCTAAATTCTCAGGAGCAGGATTACTTTCCTGGTCTCCTGAGACAAAGAGACAAATAGTTTCCTGCCTCCTTTTCTCTAATCCACACTGCTACCAGAACAATTTTTCTGAAATGCCCATCTGATCCTGTCACTCTCCTGCTTAAGTGCCTTTCATGGAACAAACCTGCCATTCCTCAATAGGACACATGGGGCCTGTGCTCTGGGCCCTGCTGCTTCTCTAGCCTTCTCTCCCCTCTCCACCCCACCCCTCACCCAGTGCTCCACCAACTGCTCCCTGTGTCCCTAACAGGCCCCGGGGTCCTGTCTCCCAAACTCTTGCACCATCTTCTCTCTTTCCGGGACTGCCCTACCCTCACTCATCACCTCCAGCCTTCATACCAGGAAATACCTAATTTACAGGGTAGGGTCTTGCTCTGTTGCCCAGGCCGGAGTGCAATGGCACAATTACAGCTCATTGCAGCCTCGACCTCCCAGACTCAGGTGATCCTCCCACCTCAGCCTCCTAAGTAGCTGGAACCATGGTTGTGGGCCATGGCACCTGGCTAATTTTTTAAATTATTTGTAGAGACAGGGTCTCCTATGTTGCCCTGACTGGCCTCTAACTCCTGGACTCAAGCACTAATTGTTTTCTGAGAGTCATGTTTTCATGGACTTTTCCTCAACTGCTAGAGGTCACTGGAGTGAACCCAGCTCTACTACTTACTAACTCAGGCACATCTTTAAAATTCTCTGAGCTCAGTTTCTTCATCTATAAAATAAGGAAAATAATAGCACTTACCACATGTCCCTATTATATGGGTTAAATTTGATGATCAACACTGACTTTGATTATTGAATTTGATTGTTGATACAGAGCCCTTTATACAGTGCCTGACAATAAATGTTAGCTCTTGTCTATTCATCTATGAAAGCATTTTATTAAAATTACGTTGTTTTTTATTGTTAGCGACTTCTTTTTATTTCTCTCCCTCTGCTAGCAGTAGGTCTTTCAAAGTCTAGAACCATGTTTAATTCACTTTATCAACACCACAGTCTCTGGCAAAGAAAAGGCACATAGTAAATGTTGAGTGAATAAATGAATGGTTCCTGGGGCTCTCAGAACTGCTAGTTTATTATTTTTTAAAATTTATTTATTTTTCAGACGGAGTCTTGCTCTGTCACCCGGGCTGGAGTGCAGTGGTGCGATCTCGGCTCACTGCAACCTCCGCCTCCCGGGTTCAAGCTATTCTCCCGCCTCAGTCTCCTGAGTAGCTGGGATTACAGACGTGCGCCACCACACCCAGCTAATTTTTGTCTTTTTAGTAGAGACAGGGTTTTGCCATGTTGACCAGACTGGTGTCAAACTCCTGACCCCAGGCGATCCACCTGCCTGGGCCTCCTAAAGTGCTGGGAGAACAGGCGTGAGCCACCATGCCTGGGCTGAACTGCTAGTTTTTTTTTTTTTTTAAAGGATTTAATATTTTCTTACAGATGGTATCATATTTCCACAGAAAAATGCAACTTCTAGTGACATGATTTTTGTTTCCCTTTTACCAGCAAAGCTTTCTCACAGTGGTTTTATTTCTTTAGGTTAATAATGATTTCTGCAAGCCTATTAGTAAATAGTGTTAAAAGTATTTACTTTGCCACTTGGTTGTTGCCTACAGAAAAGATATACTTAAAAACAAAAAGGCCTAGCGCAGTGGTTCACACCTGTAATCCCAGCACTTTGGGAGGCCGAGGCGGGCAGAGTGCCTGAGCTCAGCAGTTCGAGACCAGTCTGGGCAACACAGTGAAATCCTGTCTCTACTAAAATACAAAAAATTAGCCGAATGCCGTGCACCTGTAATCCCAGCTACTCAGGAGGCTGAGGCAGGAGAATCGTTTGAATCTGGGAGGTGGAGGTTACAGTGAGCCAAAATAGTACCACTGCACTCCAGCCTGGGTGACACAGCAAGACTCCCTCTTAAAAATAAATAAATACAATGAAGCTTTACAGCTGATATGGTTTTGTTGCCTACTTACACCCTTATTGAGGTATAAATTCATACCTAGAACTGTAATGAAAAGGCAGGCAATTTCTGAAAACTGAAGGTCTGTTAATGTAGATTTACCAGTAGAAAAAGCAAATAGAAATGCTTCTGACCGGCCGGGCGCAGTGGCTCAAGCCTGTAATACCAGCACTTTGGGAGGCTGAGACGGGCGGATCACGAGGTCAGGAGATCGAGACCATCCTGGCTAACACGGTGAAACCGCGTCTCCACTAAAAAATACAAAAAACTAGCCGGGCAAGGTGGCAGGCGCCTGTAGTCCCAGCTACTCGGGACTACAGTCTCCAGCTGAGGCAGGAGAATGGCGTAAACCCGGAGGCGGAGCTTAAAGTGAGCTGAGATTCGGCCACTGCACTCCAGCCTGGGCGACAGAGCGAGACTCCGTCTCAAAAAAAAAAAAAAAGAAAAGAAAAGAAAAGAAATGCTTCTGACCTAGAGGGAAAATAATTGGAAAGAAGAGATGAGGCTAGAAAGATGACATTCTTTTAGCCTTCCTCCTTTGTCTCAATCTTCCTCAGTACCTGGAAACCAGGGACCAAACCCCCAGACTGGGTCTTACAGGGCTCCTCAAACATTCTGCACCATCAACCAGACTGGGTTCTCCCCTTGACTTCTGCCCAGGTACCCTGCCCTGTCTCCCTGCAGCACAGTGGCCTTCTCTGAACCCTGAAACTACTACAGCTAGCTTCCCTCTTCAAGCTCTCTGCATCCCCCACTCCCACCTCCAGCACAGTCCTGCCTAACAAGGATAGCGGTCCTGAAGCAGATGCCACTCTGCACTGGGTCTTCTGGGACTAATGATACCCAAACATGCTTGAGCGTGCTGGCTGTTCGAGCACTGCACCCTGGATCACTATACTCTTGCCAAGCCAGCCCCTGAGGCAGGAGTGGTGTCCCAGTAGGGGACTACTCCTACTTTTCAGGACCACGCTGAAGCTCAGCTTCCCCTCCCCACTGGCCCCAGGCAGCCAAATCTCAGCACCTTCAAGCCTGGATATCATTCAGTTTCCACCATTGTCACTTCTTATCTGTCACACTTTTTCTGTTTTCTCCTTTCTTGCCTTTTTTTTTGAACTGACTGAGTTCCCTCTGTTTCTGCCTCCATTTCCTTACTCCAAAGGAATAAGGAACAGATACATAGATATATAGACATAGATATATCTGTTTTAAATAGAAACCCATCAAAACAATACAAATACCTTATATAGCTTATAAATTAGTTCTTTTTTAGCTCCACAAATAATATCTCAGTTTTATAGTTAATATTGTTCGAATTGACCCACATACATTTCTATTTCTTTGCTTATGATTCCTTCTTGTATCTCAGACCTCTGATCTGGAGCTATATTTCATTTGTGCCAATGATATCCTTTAGAATTCCCTTTGGTACGGGACTCTTGGTAGTAAGCTCATATAGTTTTCGTTTATATTAAAATGTATTTTTTCCTTCATTCTTGAAAAATCATTTCACAAGATATAAAATTTTAGATCGACAGTTATTTTTTCTGCTGAGAATTTAGCCATCAATCATCCTTTGTAAGTAATCTGTCCTTTGTTCTGGGTGCTTTTCATATCTCCTCTCTGTTATTGTTGCTCTTCAATTTCACTGGTTGAAAGTCACACCCTATGATGTGGATTTCTTTTTATTGATGCTACTTGGGATATATCAGACATCCTGAATTTGAGGACTGGTGTTTCTCATCACTTCTGGAAAATTCTCAGCCATTAACTTTTCAAACATTGGCTCAGCTTTATTTCCTCTCTTCTTTCCTTCTGGAAATCCCATTAGGCATATGTTAGATCTTTTCACTTTACGTTTCTTACCATCTCTTTCATATTTTCCATATTCCTGTCTTTCATTGCTGCCCCCTGCTTAATTTTTTTAGCTCCAGCTTTCAGTTTCTCTTCTGCAGTATGAAGTTGAATTTTTAATTTCATTTTTTTTATTTCTAGAAGTTTTAACTTCTTTAAATGTTTTAAGTAAGGATATAATAGAGTAGAGCAGGCTAGAATAGGATCCATATCTGATAATAGCAATATGTGAAATATTTATAGGTTTGGTGCTATAGTCTGTTGTTTCTGCTGGCTCTTGATCATGGTGCTTTGCTTCCTGTGTTTTGTTTTGTTGTAATTTTGTTTGTTTTAAAATACATTTATACTACTTGGAATCTCTTCAGTAGAAATTCTTTCAGATTTGGGTTAAAAGTAGGTTTCTTGAAAGAATATGTATATTTGCTTCTTCCAGGTACTTCATTCACTTAGCAGCCAGGATCACTTTAAAAAATTGACTTGAGGTTTTTAGGACATGTAGGTGGTATTAATTTAGGCTGAAAAGGCCAGGCGCAGTGGTTCATGCCTGTAATCCCAGCACTTGCGGAGGCTGAGGTGGGCAGATCACTTGAGGTCAGGAGTTCGAGACCAGGCTGGTCAACATGGTGAAACCCCCTCTCTACCAAAAATATAAGAAATTAGCCAGGTGTGGTGGCACACGCCTGTAATCCCAGCTACTCAGGAGGCTGAGGCAGGAAAATCGCTTGCACCTGGGAGACAGAGATTGCAGTGAGCCAAGATCATGCCACTGCACTCCAGCCTAGGTGACAGAGTGGGACTCCATCTCAAAAAAAAAATCAAAATAAAAATAATTTAGGCTGAAAAATCACATGAAGATTGGCTTGTGAATGTGAATTCTCAGGGAGAAATTTTTTCCCCTTCCATATAGCATTAAGCTGGTGTGAACTCCCAAAATCTGAGACAGGTCTCAGTTAATTTAGAAAGTTTATTTTGCCAAGGTTGAGGACATGTGCCCACGACACAGCCTCAGACATATGCCCAAGATGATCAGAGCACAGTTTGGTTGTATACACTCTGGGGAGACATGAGACATCCATCAACGTATTCAAGATGAACGTTGGATTGGTCTAGAAAGGCATGACAACTTGAAGCAAGGGCGGGAAGACTCAAAGCTGGGAGGGGGCTTCCAGGTCATAGGTAAATAAGGGACAAATGGTTGCATTCTTTTGAGTTTCTGATTAGCCTCTCCAAAGGAGGCAATCAGTTATGCATTTATCTCAGTGAGCAGAGGGGTGACTTTCAGTAGGATGGGAGGCAGGTTGGCCCTAAGCAGTTCCCAGTTTGATTTTCCCTTTAGCTTAGTGATTTGGGGGCCCCAAGATGGATTTTCCTTTCATACTGGAGACAGACAAGTTTTTTTAATTGTCCCCTTTTGTGAGGCAGGTATGTATAGTTCACCCTTAAACTAAAAATATAGTTTTGTGGGGGTTTTTTTGCCCAACATTTTTGCAAGCAACTCCCATTAGACGCCCTACTTTTGTTGGACCGTGGGTTTCATCTCCTGTCTCATGCCTGTGTGGTTGTCAGATCTGAAGCTTGTCGTCACCAGGATTCAGCAGTTTTCCTTGAGATGAGAACTGCCTCTCTGCTTCTCACTTTCCCTTTGTTTTTGGCTTCAGAAATTCCTTACAGTCTTGCCAGCTCAGCAATGCATTGAAAACTGTTTCATATTTTATCTAGCATTTGTGGTTGTTCTCATATGAGTGTTGTTCAGGCTATCTAATCAACCATGCTGTCAGAATAGAAGTCCTCATTTCTTACCTATGTTTCCCACTTTAAAAATGTTTTATTATATATTGCAAGTAGTTATTTTATTTGTCAGAATCTAATGTGTTCAGTGTAGAGTTGCCAGATTTAGTAAATAAAAATATAAGATACCTAGATAAAATTGAATTTCAGAGAAATAATGAATTTTTTAGGATAAGTCCCATTTAATATTTCAGACATACTAAAAAATTATTTGTTATTTAGCCAAAGTTCAGGCTCAACTGGACACCCTATATTTTGCCTTAGTTCTGAGTCTAATCTAAGGTAAGTGATAAAAATTATTTGGACTAAGAGATAGTTACCCCTTTAGGGGAAGTACATACTATGTGATTATTTGCAGCATTATCTACACAATTGCTCTAACATAAAAACAAATGTAAATCTTTAATCAGAAAAGTAATACATGTATGGTAAAAAAAATGTAAATAAAATGTCCATTTCTTTTTGAAAGTTGCCCATTTTTTATGAGTACTGCTAAAATCTAATATTCTTAGAAAATCAAACTCAGACCTAGTGAACAATGAAATCATTAATTTTATCTCTAATAGTTAGGTAAAACATAGCTAAGAATTGCTAAAACACCTCATGTGTCATATCCTAGCTAATGACATAGCATGTAATTTATTTAGAATAAGTAAAGACAATAAATGCTAAATTCTAAAATACACCCAACATTATTTTACTGCAAGAGCAGTTACTACAGCCTATACTTCTATATGTGTGAGCACAGATTGAGTTGTTCAGCAAAGTTAACTAAACAAAAGTCACTTCTAATAATGTTACTGGCAGCTGGTCACAACCTCAAATGATTTGTGATCTAACTCAACCATGAGTAGTCATTGGTGCGGCATTATTCAGAACAGATCAATTGAAAAGATAGTTTTAGGCCGGGAGCTGGCTCACACCTGTAATTGCAGCACTTTGGGAGGCCGAGGCAGGAGGATCACTTGAGGTCAGGAGTTAGAGACCAGCCTGGCCAACAGGGTGAAACCTCATCTCTACTAAAATACAAAAATTAACCAAGTGTGGTGGCGGGCACTTGTAGTCCCAGCTACTTGGGAGGCTGAGGCAGCAGAATCGCTTGAACCTAGAAGGCAGAGGTTGCAGTGCGCCGAGATTGCACCACTACATTCCAGCCTGGACTACAGAGTGAGACTCCATCTCAAAAAAACAAAAAAGAAAGAAAGAAAAAGAAAAGATAGTTTTAGTCACTCACGGTTATTGACTAGCAATAAAATGAAGTCATAAAATGACAAAGTCATAGCAATGTGAAATATAATTCGGAGAAAGAGAAATAGGAAACAAATTTTTCAAAGCCTCAAAAGGTAACTTGAGAAATTTGGCTTATGACTTGCACTGATAGTCTACCTACCTCTAGAGAGGTGTCACCAGTATATATTCAGTATTTATATTCAATACATGGTATTAAATACAGAATAATTGAGAACAAAGTATGTATCATATAGTCCCACCTAAGGAGTTAATCATGTCTTAAAGGCTTTGAAGACTTTGTTTAGGTTCCTTGATCTTAAAGTTTCTTAATTACAGATAGTATTTGCTTGTATTCATTACATTAGAGTTTCTGACCTACTCATTTCCAACACATCATAATTACCTTATTCTCATAAAATATCTGTGACTGTATTAATCTCCTACCCTTTACACCTGTACCTGTGTTCACGAAGCCTCTACTCATACAGTATGAGAAGTGATGTTTGACTGTTACCCCAAACAGCTATAGAAAATATTTTTGATCCTTTTTCATTTTAAGAACAAAGGTATAATAACAACAGATATAAATGCCATCTCAATAACAGATATAAAAAAGCAACTCTTTCAGGCACTTTAAGTTAGCAGTATTGAAGTTAATGTAAGATATAAATATGATTCTGCTTTTTGTGAAAACTACCTGTGAGGGTATTTGGGCATGGAGAGAAGGACAAAAAGCTTGCATTCAGAGTCGCTATTTTTTTTGTTTTTTTTTTTTTATTATACTTTAAGTTCTAGGGTACATGTGCATAACGTGCAGGTTTGTTACATATGTATACTTGTGC
>NW_012119265.1:3905293-3911856 GCF_000951035.1 Colobus angolensis palliatus | reverse complement strand
GCCTGGCCAACCTGGCAAAACCCCATCTCTACTAAAAATACAAAAATTAGCCGGTTGTGGTGGCGCCTGTAATCCCAGCTACTTGGGAGGCTGAGGCAGCAGAATTGCTTGAACCTGGGAGGGAGAGGTTCCAGTGACTCAAGATCGAGCCATTGCACTCCAGCCTGGCAACAGAGTGAAACTCCATCTGAAAAAAAAAGGGCGGGGCGGGGGGGGGCATCCATCCCCGAGGCATTTATCCTTTGTGTTACAAACAATCCAACTATACTCAAGCAATCCCCCCACCTCAGCCTCATGAGTTGCTGAGACTACAGGCATACACCACCACTCTTGGCTAATTTAAAAAAAAAATTTTTTTTTGTAGAAACAAGGTCTAAGATATTGCCAGCCTGGTCTCAAACTCCTGGGCTCAAGTGATCCTCCTGCCTCGATCTCCCAAAGTGCTGAGATTACAGGCCTAAGCCACCACACCTAGCCTCTTTTAGTTTTTAGGTTTTTGAGACGGAGTCATGCTCTATTGTCCAGGCTGGAGTTTAATGGCACGATCCCGGCTCCCTGCAACCTCTGCCTCCCGGGTTCAGGCAATTCTCCTGCTTCAGCCTCCTGAGTAGCTGGGATTACAGACATGCACCACCACACTCAGCTAATTTTTGTATGTTTTAATGAAGACAGTGTTTCGCCATGTTGGCCAGACTGGTCTCGAACTCCTGACCTCAAGTGATCCACCCATCTTGGTCTCCCAAAGTCCTGGTATTACAGGCATGAGCCACCGCACCTAGCCTCTTTTATTTTTAAATGTACAATTAAGTTATTATTGATTATAGTTACCCTGTTGTGCTATCAAATAGTAGGTCTTACTTATTCTTTCTAACTGGGGCCTGGGTGATAGAGTGAGACCTCATGTCATATTAAAAAAAGAAAAGAAAAGAAAAGGAAGTCCAGGCACAGTGGCTCATGCCTGTATTTCCAGCACTTTGGGAAGCCAAGACAAGTGAATCACTTGAGGTCAGGAGTTCGACACCAGCCTGGTAGACATTGAGTACTTTTTGTATCCATTAACTATTCCTACTGCCCCCTCGCTATCCTACTATCCTTCCCACCCTCTAGTAACCATCCTTCTATTCACTATCCATCAGTCCAGTTGTTTTAATTTTTAGCTTCCACAGATAAATGAGAACATGTGATGTTTGTCTTTCTGTGCCTGGTTTATGTCTCTTAGATAATGATCTCCAGTTCTGTCCATGTTGTTGCAAATGATAGGATCTCATTCTTTTTTAACAACTGAGTAGTGCTTTATTGTCTATATGTACTGTATTTTCTTTATCCATTCATCTGGGTTTTTTTGTTTGTTTTGTTTTGTTTTGTTTTTTGAGACGGAGTCTCCCTCTGTCGCCCAGGTTGGAGTACAGTGGCGCAGTCTGGGCTTACTGCAACCTCCACCTCCCGGGTTCAACTGATTCTCCTGCCTCAGCCTCCCAAGTAGCTGGGATTACAGATGCCTGCCACCATGCCTGGCTAATTTTTGTCTTTTAGTAGAGACAGGTTTCACCATGATGGCCAGGCTGGTCTTGTATTCCTGACCTCAGGTGATCCACCCACCTGGGCCTCCCAAAGTGCTGGGATTACAGGTGTGAGCCACCGCGCCTGGCCTATTCATCTGTTAAAGGACACTTAGGTTGTTTCCAAATCTTGGCTATTATGAACAGTGCTGCAACAAACACAGAGTGGAGGTGTTTCCTCAATATACTGATTTTCTTTCTTTTGGGTATATACCCAGCAGTGGGATTGCTGGATCATATGGTAGCTCTATTTTTAGTTTTTTGAGGAGCCTCCATACTGTTTTCTATAGGGTTCTACTAACTTACATTCCCACCAAGAGTGTACAAGGGTTTCCTTTTCTTCACATCCTCAGCAGCATAAATGCCATTTTAATTGGGGTGAGATGATATCTCATTGTAGCTTTGATTTGTACTTCTCTGATGATCAGTGATGTTGAGCACCTTTTCATATGCCTGTTTGCCATCTGCATGTCTTCTTCTGAGAAATGTCTACTCAGATTTTTTCCTACAGAGTTGTTTGAGCTCCTTATATATTTTGGTCATTAATCCCTTGTCAGATGGGTAGTTTGCAAATATTTTCCCCCATTCACTGGATTGACTCTTCACTTGGTTGTTTCCTTTGCTATGCAGAACCTTTTTAACTTGATGTAATCCCACTTGTCCATTTTAGCTTTGGTTGCCTGTACTTATAGAGTATTACTCAAGAAAATTTTTGCCCAGATCAATGTCCCGGAGAATCTCCCCAGTATTTTTTGTAATAGTTTCATAGTTTGAGTTCTTAATTTGAGTCTTTAACCCCCTTTGATTTGATGTTTGTACATGGCAAGAGATGGGGGTCTAGTTTCATTCTTCTGCATATGGACATCCAATTTTCCCAGCACTATTTATTGAAGAGACTGTCCTTTCCCCGATGTATGTTCTTGGTACATTTGTCAAAAATTAGTTCACTGTCCGTGCACAGGTTTGTTTCTGGATTCTCTGTTCTGTTCCATTGGCCTACATGTCTACTTTTATGCAGGTATCATGCATTTTTGGTTACTGTAGCTCCATAGCATAATTTGAAGTCAGGTAATATGATTCCTCCAGGTTTGTTCTTTTTGCTTAGGATACCTTTGGCTATTCTGGGTCTTTTGTGGTTCCGTTTAAATTTTAGGATTTTTTTTTCTATTTCTGTGAAAAACGTCATTGATGTTTTGATAGGGATTGCATTGAGTCTTTAGATTTGCTTTAGGTAGTATGGACATTTTAACAATTTTGATTCTTCCAATCAATGAACATGGAATATCTTTCCATTTCTTTAATGCCCTCTTCAATTTTTTCATCAGTATTTTATAGTTTTATCATTTTCATTGTAGAGATCCTTCACTTCTTTGGATAAGTTAATTCCCATATATTTAATTTTATTTGTGGCTATTGTAAATGGGATTTTTAAAAAAATTTGTTTTTCAGATTGTTCACTGTTGGCATATAGAAATGCTACTGAATTTTGGCCAGGGGCAGTGGCTCACGCCTGTAATCCCAGCACATTGGGAGGCCAAGGTGGGTGGATCACCTGAGGTCAGGAGTTCGAGACCAGCCTGGCCAACATGGTGAAACCCCATCTCTACTAAAAATACAAAAATTAACTGGGCATGGTCGTGCACACCTGTAATTCCAGTTACTCAGGAGGCTGAGGCAGGAGAATTGCTTGACCCCGGGAGGCAGAGGTCGCAGTTAGCCAAGATTACACCACTGCACTCCAGCCTGGGTGATAGAGCGAGACTCCATCTCAAAAAAAAAAAAAAAAAAGTGCTACTGAATTTTGTATGTCGATTTTGTATCCTGCAACTTTACTAAGTTTGTCAGTTCTGATAGTTTTTTTGATAGAATCTAAATTTTCAAAATATAAGATCATATCAACTGAAAACCAGGATAATTTGATTTCTTCCTTTCCAATTTGGATGCCCTTTACTTCTTTCTCTTGTCTGATTGCTCTAGCTAGGACTTTTAGTACTTTGCTGAATAATGGTGCTGAAAGTGAGCATCTTTGTCATGTTCCAGATCTTGGAGGAAAGACTTTCCATTTTCCCCATTCATTATGATAACAGCTGTGGGTCTGTTGCAGTTGGCTTTTATTATGTTGAGGTATGTTCCTTCTATACCTAGTTTGTGGAGGATTTTTTATCATGAATGGATGCTGAATTTTATCATATGCTTTTTCGGCATCAATTGAAATGATCATATGATTTGTGTCCTTCATTTTGCTGATGTGATGTATCACATTGATTGATTTGCATATGCTGAAACATCCTTACATCCCTGGGATAAAGCTTGGCCATAGTGAATGATCTTTTTAACGTGTTGTCGAATTTGGTTTGCTAATATTTTGTTGAGCATTTTTGCATCCATATTAACCAGTGATATTGGCCTGTAGAATTAGTGAGCTTGAAGATAGGCTATTTGAAAATGCAGTCGGAAGAGACAAAAGCAAAAAGGAATAAAAAATAATGAAGCATGCCTACAAGATTTCATATATATATATATCATATACACACACACCGAGAGAGAGAGTGTGTATAGTCTTGTTATGTTGCCCAGGCTGATCTCAAACTCCTGGGCTCAAGCAATCCTCTTGCCTCGGTCTCCCACAGTGCCAGGATTACAGGTGTGAGCCACCACACCTGACATAATTCATTCTTCTGCTTGATCAGTTCTGCTATTAAAAGAGTGATGCATTCTTCAATGTGTCAGTTGCAGTTTTCAACTCTAGAATTTCTTCTTGATTCTTTATTATTATTTTAATCTCTTTGTTAAATTTATCTGATAGAATTCTGAATTCCTTCTCTGTGTTATCTTGAATTTCTTTGAATTTCCTCAAAACAGCTATTTGAACTCTCTGTCTGAAAGGTCTCATATCTCTATTTCTCCAGGATTGGTCCTGGTGTCTTACTTAGTTTGTTTGGTGAGGTCATGTTTTCCTGGATGGTCTTGATGCTTGTGGATGTTCTTTGGTGTCTGGGCATTGAAGAGTTAGGTATTTATTGTAGTCTCCACAGTCTGGGCTTGTTCGTGCCTGTCTTTCTTGGAAAGGCTTTCCAGGTATTCAAAGGACTTAAGCCCCAAGCCCAATAATGCTGTGGTTCTTGCAAATTCGTAGAGGTACTATGTTGATGGTCTTGGATAAGACCTGGAAGAATTCTCTGGATTATTAGGCAGAGGTGTTTGTTCTCTTCCCTTACTGTCTCCCAAACAAATGGAGTCTCTTTCTGTGCTGAGCTGCCTGGAGCTCAGAGTGGGGTGACACAAGTACCACTGTGGCTACCACCACTGGGACTGCATTGGGTTAGACCTGAAGCCAGCATAGCACTGGATCTCACCCAAGGTTCACTGTAACCACTACCTGGCTATTGCCTATGTTTGCTTAAGGCCCTAGGGATCTATAATCAGCAGGTGGAGAAGTCAGTCAGGTTTGTGTCCTTCCCTTTAGGGCAGGACCTCCTCCTGGATCCAGGCAGGTCCAGAGATGTTATTTTGGATTAGAGTCAAAAAACCTTAGAAATCTACCTGGTGTTCCATTCTACTGTGGCTAAGTTGGCCCTCAAACTGCAAGACAAATTCTTCCTGCTCTTCCCTCCCCTTTCCACAGGCAAAGAAGCCTCTCCCAGGGGCCACCATCACCACCGGCCCTTGGGGAGTTCTGCTAAGCCGCCACCAATGTTCACTTAAAAGTCCGAGGACTCTTCAGTGGGCTTGTGGTGAATGCTGCCAGGAAAGGGACTCCTCCTGCAGAGCAATGGGCTCCCCTCTGGCCCAGGGCAGGTCCAGAAATGCCATCCAAGAGCCAAGGCCAGGACCCCAAGAACCCCTTTGTTGCTCTACCCGACTTTGGGCAAGCTGATACCTAAGGTGTGAGACAAAGTCCCCTTTACTTTTCCCTCTGCTTTTCTCAAGGAGTCTTTCATCATAGCTACGACAGCTGGGAATGTGCTGAGTCTCACCTGAAGCCAGTACATCTCAGAGGCTCACCCAAAGCCCATGGAGTATTTCCTGGGTATTTCTGTTGGTTATTCAGTGCCCAAGGGCTCTTTGGTCAGTAGGTAGAGAATGCTGCCAGGACTGGGTCTTTCCCTTCAAGGCAGCGAGTTCCCTTCTGGCCCTGGGTATGTACAGAGATTTATCTGGGAGCTAAGGCCTAGAATGGGGGTCTCACAACTCTGCCCAGTGCCCTATTCTATTGAAGCTGAGCTAATATCCAAGAGGCAAGACAAAGTTCTCTTTATTCTTTGCTCTCCTCTCCTCAAGCAGAAGGAAGGAGTCACTTTCTTTGTTGTAAGCTGTGCTGCCTGGGGTTAAGGGAGAGTGGCACAAGCACTTCCTTAGCCACCCCAGCTGGTGTCTCCATAGGTCACATGCTGCCCTAGTCCACTGGCTCTAGGCCCAACCCAGAACTAGGACTTGCCTAGGAATTGCTGTCAGTTATATTTTTAAGGCTACATGTTTATTTGTTCTGGAAGGAGCTTACAACTAAGGCATTAAAATCCTATAAATGTTTATGGGTAAAATGTCATATTTCTGACATCACAAGAAAGAAAAAGTGTCAATTAGCTTTCTCTATTTAAAGAGGCCCTTAATTCTCAAGGACTAGCTGTTTAAAAAGAGGAATAAGTCTCTATCTTACTAGGTCTTCACTTTTGCTTTTGAATTCTAAAATCATTTTCATAGACCATCTGTATATCTTCCCATATAATAAAAAATCTTGGGTCGAGCATGGTGGCTCACACCTGTAATCCCAGCACTTTGGGGATCTCCCAAGGTGGGGGGATCACCTGAAGTCAGGAGTTCAAGACCAGCCTGGCCAACATGGTGAAACCCCGCCTCTAGTAAAAATACAAAAATTGGCTGGGTGTGGTGGCACATGCCTGTAATCCCAGCTACTCGGGAGGCTGAGGCAGGAGAATCACTTGAACCTGGGAGGTGGAGGTTGCAGTGAGCTGAGATCATGCCACTGCACTCCAGCCTGGGCAA
>NW_012119265.1:3893831-3905243 GCF_000951035.1 Colobus angolensis palliatus | reverse complement strand
GGATATGGTGGCGCATGCTTGTAATCCCAGCTACTCGGGAGGCTGAGGCAGGAGAATCACTTGAACCTGGGAGGTGGAGGTTGCAGTGAGCTGAGATCATGCCACTGCACTCTAGCCTGGGCAACAGAACAAGACTCCATCTTAGGGGGGAAAAAAAAAGAAATCTTGGGAAAACTGAATTTGTTTTTCATTTAAAGTTTTAAAAATTATGGTAAAATACACATAACATAAAATTTACCATCTTCAACACTTTTAAGGATACTGCTTGGTAGTGTTAAGTATATTTATATTGTTGTACAACCAATCTCCAGAACCTTTTCATCTTGCAAAATGGAATCTTGCAAAACTGAAACTCTATACTCACTGAACAAGAACTCTTTTTCATATTTTTTTCCTATTTATTTATTTTAGAGACAGGTTCTCACTATGTTGCCCAGGCTGCTCTTGAACCTCTGGGCTCAAGTGATCCTGCTGCCTCAGTCTCCCAAAGTGCTAGGATTACAGGCATGAGCCACCATGCCTGGCCACCAAAAACCCTTCATTTCCCACTCTTTTTACAACCCCATGCCCTGACAATCACCACTCTACTTTCTGTAGGTTTGACTACTCATATAAGGGAAATAATACAGTGTTTGTCCTCCTGTGATTGGCTTATTTCACTTAGCACAATGTCCTCAAGCTTTACCCATGTTGTAACATGTGTCAGGATTTCCTTCCTTTTTCCATTTGGTGGATTGGTATAAAACATTTTTCCTTCCTTTTTAAAAACGTTAATGTTTTAAAAAATTTTTACCTTCCATTCTACCTATGAAAAAAATTTCAATCTTTCAATATGTTATTATAAAAACTTACTTTAGCCTGTTTTTGTAAAAATGAGAAGGAAGATAGAAATGCTCTGCTCTGAAAGCAAGAGAGTTTTTCTTAGTTAACAGTAACGATATACATGCATTACTTAACAATAGGGATACGTTCTGAGAAATGTGTCATTAGGTGATTTCTTCTTTTCTGTTTTTGAGATGAGGTCTCGCTGTGTCACCCAGGCTGGAGTGCAGTGGTGCAACCTCACTGCAAACTCAACCTCACAGGTTCAAGCAGTCCTCCACCTCAGCCTCTTGAGTGGTTGGGATTACATACCACCATGCCTGGCTAATGATTTCTTCATTGTGGAAACATTAGGGTGTACTTACACAAACCTAGAGGGTATAACCTACTACACCTAAGCTATGTGGTATGGCCTATTGCTATGGCCAAGGCTACAAACCTGTACAGCTTGTTACTGTACTGAATACTGTCGGCAATTGAAACACAATGGTAAGTATTTGTGTATCTAAACAGAAAAGATACAGTAGAAATATGGTATTATAATCTTATGGGACCACCGTTATATGTCTGTCATTGACCAAGATGTCATTATGTGGTACATGACTATATATGTACACACATGCATACACCATAGAATGTGTGTATTAACAATATAATTGACACTATAGGATAATGAAGCAAAGAGATTCAGAGGCAACTTTTCAGACATCAAATAATGCAAAGACTTACTGTTTGGAGAGGAGAGACACTAAAAAAACTGAAGCATTCCAGGATACACTGGTCCCATCACCTCCCCAAAAAAGCAGTATAAAGAGCATGCTATCTTTGTCCATATATGCTAGACAGTGGGCAGAGTTCTCCTCAGCAGCCCTGTTCTACCCTGGGGACTTCTTTTCCTGTCAAGACTATACAGAGAAGGGTGACCCCAGGGTTCCAACCCAGCTATCAAGGGACACTTTCGTTTTCAGGATGATGACAAAACCTAACAGCAATTCATAACTTTACATATCTTAGTCCCATTACCATGACCAGGGTATGAAAGAGAAAATTCATCAGTTGCTCAGCTACAAATTATTAGATTAAACTCTTAAATTGACAATGGTTTACTATTTTGACCTACAAAACAGCCTTTTCAACCTAACAGAACCCTGCCTTTTTTTTCTCCATCTATTGGAGAATTAATGTAAACACATTCTTCTTTTATAACAAAAAGCACAGTTTAGCAGTTAGGAGTATAGGCAACAGGTTCAAAAAGACCAGGATTTGAATCCTGGCTCTGTCTCTGTGTGTGAACTTGGACAGTTTCTTAACCTTTCTGGGCCTCTCAGCCTGTAAAATGCAGGTAAGAACAACACCTCCCTCAGATGGTTGTGGTGGAGTGGAAATGATATGAGATGCATAAAGTGTTTAGTACAATGCCTGCCATGTAGTCAGCTCTCGATGTCAGCTCTTAGTATTATCACAACAACAAAAATAACAAAAGGTTTCACAGATAATGGCTTGATAGGGTGAGGTAACTGCATGTGATGATTGGACTCTGTCCCCCTCCTCTTAATTGATTGGGATGAGGGATCCTGAAATCATAGCAAAGCATAGCAGGGACCATCACTCTTTGTGGCTAATTTCCAGGGCAGATCCGGGCCCCTCCTCCTTATCCCTGCTTGCCTTTCTGGAGTGCTGCATCCTCCACAGATGGAAGAGCTGGCCATCGCATGTCAGTCTGATTTCTGTACTTCAGTGAGAGAACGCTGTGGAGTGGAAGGAATAAATGACTCTCAGTTGCAGTTTTCGAGCTTTCTGTCTCTCTGGAAATCAGCCGGCTCCCGCTTGCTCCACTGACTGTGTACCAGCCAATACAAAATGAAATGCTCATGTCGTCATTTGAATTACACATATCCCAGAGGAGCCCCATGCAAAGCGCACATTGGTGTTTAACCATCTGCGAGCCCAATCCTGGGGACAGTTCAGAATACTCCACTCCTCACTGCTCAGAGGCTGCAGGCCTTCTCCAAGTCGGAGCTTGTCAACTCAGGACAAGAAAGAGCTACAGTGCGGCAGAACAGCAGATCACATTCGGTGAGCTGCCCCGCTTGCACTCATATTTGTGCATTACAGGATCGGAGAGGCAACATGCCACAGTGGCTGCAGGCACAGTCTCGCTGCCTGGCCTGGGTTTGATTTGGCTTCACCACTTACGAGCTGTGTGACCCTTGGCAAGTCACCTGACCTGTCTCTGTTTCCATTTCCTTAGCTGTAAATTGGAGAACGTAACAGAAGCTGACTCATTATTGGTGTTGGAAGAATACATGAATATATACAAAGCACCTAGGAAACATTAAGTCTAAGCATTTACTACTATTGTTACTTCTTTTCATGTACATTGCTAAAAGGAGATAGATTAGTCAGATCCAAATGTATATAATGTAATTTTAGAGGTCTTTTATTGTGGTGAAATATACATAAAATTTAACATTTTAAGCCTACTATTCAAGTGGCATTAAGTACATTCATACCATTGTACAGCCACCACCACTATCCATCTCCAAAACTTTTTCATTATCCCAAACTGAAACTCTGTGCACATGTATTCCTTCTCATTGCCCCCTGCCCCCAGCACCTGGTAACCACTGTTCTACTTTCTGTCCCTATGAAGAAAGACATCTGATTATTCTAGGCACCTTATATAAGTGGAATCATACAGTATTTGTCCTTTGTAACTGGCTTATTTCACTTAGCATAATACCTTTAAGGTTCATCCATGTTGTAGCATATTTCAGAATTTCATTCCTTAAGGCTAAATAATATTCCTTTGTATGTTTATATCCATTTCATTTATTCATTCATCTTTCCATGGACATTAGGGTTGATTACACATTTTTGCTACTGTGAATAATGCTGCTATGAACATTGGTACACAAATGTCTGTTTGTAGTGGACCAGATGAGGAAAATGTGGTGCATATATACCACGGAACACTATGCAGCCATAAAAAGAATGAAGTCATGTCCTTTGCAGCAACATGGCTGCAGCTAGAGGCCATTATCCTAAGTGAACTCATGCAGGAACAGAAAACCAAATACCACATGTTCTCACTTATAAGTGAGAGCTAAATATTAAGCACACATGAACACAAGGATGGAACAATAGACACTGGGGACTACTTGACAGGGAGGGCACGGTAGCGGATTGAAAAACTACCTATTGGCTATTATGCACACTTGGGTGACAGAATCATTCATACACCAAACCTCAGGGATAGGCAATTTACCCATACAACAAATCTGCACATGTAACCCCCTGAACCTAAAATAAAAGTTAAGCTGGGCGTAGTAGCTCATGCCTGTAATCCCAGCACTTTTGGAGGCCAAGGTGGATGGATCACTTGAGCTCAGGAGTTCAAGACCAACCTGGGCAACGTGGCAAAACCCTATCTCTACACAAAATACAAAAATTAGCTGTGCATAGAGGCGTGCACCTGTAGTCCTAACTACTCATTGGTGGGGTGGGGGGCAGTGGTGCTGAGGTGGGAGGCTCACTTGAGGCCATGAGGTCAAGCCTGCAGTGAGTTGTGATTGCGCCACTACACTCTAGCCTGGGTGACAGAGACCTTGTCTCAAAATACACAAATAAAATAAAAGTTAAAAAACAAACAAACAAACAAATATCTGTTTGCATCTCTGCTTTCAACTTTTTTTGATATATGCCCAGACATGGAATTCCTAGATCATGTGATTATTCTATGTTTAATTTTCTTAGGAACTGCCATACTGTTTTCCACAGTGACTGTACTGTTTTACATTCCTACCAGTGACACACAAGGGTTCTAATTTCTCCACATTCTTGGAAACACTGTTTTTTATGCTTTTTTTTTTTTTTAAATAACAGCCATTCTAATGGGTGTGAAGTGATATCTCACTGTGGTTTTGATTTGCATTTCCCTAATAATTAGTGATGGTGAGTATCTTTTCATGTGCTTATTGACCACTTGCATATCTTCTTTGGTATAATGTAATTTTTAGATACACATTTCCTAATTGTTAACCTGAAACAATATTAATGAGACTTAATCAATCTATTAGAATGTACTGGCTTCTACTATGCGATCACCTAATACCCCATGTATACACCTGGCCTGGATACATAGCAACCCCAGCAGGGCAATGTCTTTTATTTTTTACTCAGCTAGTTATTGTAGCCAAGGTGACAATGGAGAAGTCTCCCAAGTAGAGGGAGTAGGATGGAGAATCTTCCAGATAGCCCAAAATTTGAAGTGGTTCTCTTCCTCCTGAAACTCTTCCAGCAGCCGCAGTGCTTGCAGAAGGCACTTGATGGCAGCTTTCCGGGGCATTTCCTGGCAGCTGTGGCAAGGATTTTGCAGAATTAGAGTGGCATGTTTTATAACCAGAGCCATAAAAGTACAGTTCTTGGATACTCTGTACTTCAAATCTGCACTCTGAGCAATTTTAGACACAGGAACCAAGGATTCCTTGCAATTAGGGTTCCCATTTTCAACAGCAGAAAGTAATGCAGTCATCACTTGGCACAGGATACATAGGCAAGTTTGAAGACAAGCAGAGAAGAGAATGGCCCAGAACCAAGGCAGATAGATACTTCCTGTAGCCATAACTGCCTTAGGGTCTCACCACTATCTGAAGGATACAGGATCCCAAGTAATTTATTCATAAATGCATTCAAGTTATTCATCATATATGAATACACAGCCTACTATGTGCCAGAAACTATTTTGGGCTCACACTGGTGAACAAAACAAAGTCCCTATTATCCTAGCACTTATATTTTATTGGAGTCAGTAGAAAATAAATGATCAGAAACATATTATTTGAGCTGGTGGCTCATGCCTATAATCCCAGCACTTCAAGAGGCCAAGGTGGGAGGATCCCTTGAGCCCAGGACTTCAAGACCAGCCTGGGCCACATGGTCAGACCCCATCTCTACAAAAATAAATAAATAAGAATAAATTTTTTTCAAAAAGAAAAGAGAAATGAGTCACAATTAATTATGCCTGAAAATTATTGTAACTCTATACACAGTGTATAGTTATACCTAAGCTATACCTGTACATAATTCATTCCATAGTATAGAGTCAGTCATTTTAACTAACCTTCCTCTTGTCTTTCAAAGTCCTAAGTTAAGAATGTCTACAAGGGCCAGGTGCGGTGGCTCATGCCTGTAATCCCAGCACTTTGGGAGGCCAAGGAGGGCAGATCACCTGAGGTCAGGAGTTCGAGACCAGCCGGCCAACGTGGTGAAACCCCAGCTCTACAAAAATACAAAAAATTATCTAGGCATGGTGGCACACACCTGTAATCCAGCTATTCGGAAGGCTGAGGCATAAGAGTCACTTGAATATGGGAGGCTGAGGCTGTACTAAGCCAAGATCACACCACTGCACTCCAACCTGGGCAACAGAGCAAGACTCTGTCTCAAAAAAAAGCAAGCAAACAAACAAACAGAAAAAAAACAAAAACAAAAACAAAAAGCAATGTCTACAAGGATTATTGAAAGTATTTATCTGAACCTGAGAGCACCAGCCTATGGCCGGAGTGTGTGCACCAAGCAAGCAGCCCTCCCAGAATGGAACCTGATGTGAAAAATAATGAAATAGAAGAGGCATCATTATGTGAAAAAGGAAGAGGTTGAAGGAAAAAACAAAACAAAAAAAAAGCCAACAGAACAAGAAGGCAAGTCACAGACTGGGAGAAAGTGTTTGCAAAATGTATACCTGGTAAAGGACTATTACCCAAAATATACAGAGAACTCTTAAAACTCAACAATAAGAAAACAAAAAAATCTGATTTAAAAATGAGCAAAAAACCCTGAACAGATACCCCACCAAAGAAGGTACATAGATGCCAAGTAAACATATGAAGAGATGCTCAAGATCCTATGTCATTAGGGAATTGCAAATTAAAACAATGAGATACCACTATATACCTATTAGAGTGGCCAAAATCCAAAACACTGACACCACCAAGTGTTGACAAGGTTGTGAAGCAACAGGAACTCCCATTCATTGCTGATGAAAATACAAACTAGTGCAGTCACTTTGCAAAGCAGTTTGGCAGTTTCTTACAAAAGTAAACATACTCTTACCATACACTCCTCAATATTAACCCAAATAAATTGAAACTTATGTCCACACAAAAACATGCACAAGGATATTCATAGCAACTTTACTCATAATTGCCAAAACTTGGACCCAACCAATATGTTTTTCAGTAAGTGGGTAGATAAATAAATAGTGATACATCCAGACAATGGAATATTATCTAGCACTAGAAAGAAATAAGCTATCGAGCCATGAAAAGCATAGAGGAACATAAACGCATACTACTAAGTGAAAAAAGCCAATTTGAAAAGGCAATATACTGTATGATTTCAACTACATGACCTTCTGGAAAAGGCAAAACTATGGAGACAGTGAAGACATTAGTGGTTTTCAGGGATTAGGAGGAAGGAAGGAATAAATAGGCAGAGCGCAAAGGATTTTTAGGGCAGTGAAACTATTCTACATGATACTATAACAGTAGATACCTGTCATTACATATTTTTCTTTTTTTTTTTTTTTTTTTTTGAGGCAGAGTCTCGCTCTGTCGCCCGGACTGGAGTGCAGTGGCCGGATCTCAGCTCACTGCAAGCTCCGCCTCCTGGGTTTACGCCATTCTCCTGCCTCAGCCTCCCGAGTAGCTGGGACTACAGGTGCCCGCCACCTCGTCCGGCTAGTTTTTGTATTTTTAGTAGAGACGGGGTTTCACCGTGATAGCCAGGATGGTCTCGATCTCCTGACCTCGTGATCCGCCCGTCTCGGCCTCCCAAAGTGCTGAGATTACAGGCTTGAGCCACCGCGCCCGGCCTACATATTTTTCAAAACCCAAGGAATGTGCAACACCAGGAGTGAACCTTAAGGTAAATTATAGACTCTGGGTTGTAATGATGTGTTGATGTAAGTTCATCAGTTGCAACAAATGTACCACTCTGGTGATGGGATTGATAGTAGAGGAGTGTGTGTGTGTGTGTGTGTGTGTGTGTGTCTGTGTGGTGGGGGATGGGGATACCTAGGAATTCCGTGTACTTTTGCACAGCTTTGCTGTGAGCATAAAGCTGATCTAAAATAAATAAATAAATAAAGTGTATTAATTAAAAAACAAAAGCAAAATAAAGCCACAGTGCCTGAATTCCTGGCCAGTATTTAAAGAGATTATGGGGATTAACTAAATTCCACAGGTAGAACATTTGAGCCCTTCAGAGAAAATCGCTCCTGGATATACTGATGAGGAACTCAGAGAGAGAGGCAAGTAAACGTGTGGTAGAGCTGTTAGTGGTTATCACGCAATAACCCACATCCATCTCCACTTGCTGTGCAGCAGGCACTGCCCTAAACGCTTTGCACTGAGTCCTCACCAACAACCTGAAGAGCCAGAGACTCACACAGCAATCCTCTAAAGTAAAGCTTCACTTTAAAACGTGTGCTGAAATTAAGAAACACACTGCAGGCTGGGTGCAGTGGCTCACACCTGTAATCCCAACACTTTGGGAGGCCGAGGTGGGCGGATCACCTGAGGTCAGGAGTTTGAGACCAGCCTGACCAACCCCTGTCTCTACTAAAAATACAAAATTAGCCGGATATGGTGGCGCATGCTTGTAATCCCAGCTACCCGCGAGGCTGAGACAGGAGAATTGCTTGAACCTGGGAGGCGGAGGTTGCAGTGAGCTGAGATTATGCCACTGCACTCCAGCCTGGGTGAAAGAGCAAGACTCTGTCTCAAACAAAACAAAAAAAAAGAAACCCACTGCATTGGTGAGGATGTGGGGAAACCAGCAGTACCATACCTACTGGGTAAGTGGGTAAATTCGTACCACCTTCTCAGGAGGCTGTTTGGCAATATCTAATCAACTTTTCATACCCTTTGACCCATCAATTCCAGCTCTAAGTATCTTTTTTTTTTTTTTTTTTTGAGATGCAGTCTCGCTTTGTTGCCAGGCTGGAGTGCAGTGGCGCAATCTTGGCTCACTGCAACCTCCACTTCCCGGGTTCAAGTGATTCTCATGCCTCAGCCTCCCAAGTAACTGGGATTACAGGCACCCACCACCACACCCGGCTAATTTTATATTTTTAGTAGAGACGGGCTTTCACCAAGTTGGCCAGGATGGTCTCGATCTCTTGACCTCATGATCAACCTGCCTCGGCCTCCCAAAGTGCTGGGATTACAGGTGTCAGACACTGCACCCGGCCCTAGCTCTAAGTATCTTACGGATATATTAACACCTAATTACAAAGGATTTGTGTATAAAGATATTCATTGTAGCACTGATTATAGTAGACAAAAACTCTACAAACTTAATCAGAATTGCTAAAATAAAACCAACTGATAATACCAATGCTGGCAAGCATGCATATATTGCTGGTAGCGAAACAAAGTGGTATAGCCACTTTGGAAAACAGTTTGGGAATTGCTTATTAAACTGAACATACACTTACCACACTACCCAGCAATCCTACTCTGAGAAATAAAAACTTTGTTTACCCAAGAGAAATGAAACTTATGTCCACCCAAAAGCCAGTGCCCAATAGTAATAGATTTATTTATTTCCTTCGTAACTGGAAACAACCTAATGTCTTACAACTGGCAAATGGATAAATACACTGTGATGCAATGGAATCTGTGCAGTAACAGAGTAATAAGAAACAGCCAAACACTGGTACACCCAACAACATGGATAAATCTCAGCTGCATTGTGCTCAGTGAAAGAACCCGGACTCAAAAGGCTACATCCTGTATGATTGTATTGTTATGACCTTTTGAAAAAGGCAAATTACAGGGACAGAAAGCTGACACATGGGATGCTCAGGGCAGAGGGGAGGAAGTGCGATCCATATTGTTTGCTAGGAGCTAGGGATGAGTGAAGGGGTCTGTCTACACAGGTGCATTAGAGAGATTTCTGGAGTGATGGAAATGTTCTGCATCTTGACTGTGGTTACATGACTATACATGTGTACCAAAATTCATGGAGCTGTTGTTCACTTAGAAGGGTGAATCTTACTACATGTATACCTCAATAAACTTGACTTTTAAAAAATACTGGAAATCATCATCAATAAGATGACTGGTTAAATAAATTCGAATACAGGCCAGGCACGGTGGCTCACACCTGTAATCCCAGTACTTTGGGAGCCTGAGGCAGGTGAATCACCTGGGGTCAGAAGTTCAAGACTAGCCTGGGCAACATGGCGAAACCCCGTCTGTACTAAAAATACAAAAATTAGCCGGGCGTGGTAGTGGACGCCTGTAACCCCAGCTACTCAGGAGGCTGAGGCAGGAGAATCACTTGAACCCAGGAGGTAGAGGTTGCAATGAACCGGGATTACGCCATTGCACTCCAGTCTGGGTGACAGATTGAAACTCTCTCTCAAAAAACAAAAACAAAAACCATAAATTCAATTACAGCCACAAATGAAATACTAGTCATTTCAAAGAAGAGGAATTTCTAAACATATACATGTTATTATCATCAAGATTCATAGTTAGAAGATGTTTAAAGCCTGGTACAGTAGCCAGTGTAGTATGTCACTAACAGTTTAAAGAAAGGGTACATTCTTAATACTAAGAATGTACATGTGTGCCAGGTGCGGTGGCTCACGCCTGTAATCCCAGCACTTTGGGAGACCGAGGCAGGCAGATCTCTTGAGGTCAGGAGTTTGACACCAGCCTGGCCAACATGGCCAACATTGTAAAACCCCATCTCTACTAAAAATACAAAAATTAGCCAGGCGTGGTGGCAGGTGCTTGTAATCCCAGTTATTTGGGAGGCTGAGGCGGGTGGATCACAAGGTCATGAGATCGAGACCATCCTGGCTAACACGGTGAAACCCCGTCTGTACTAAAAATACAAAAAAGAGAAAGTAGAAACAAAAATTCCCTCTGCCGGGGAGAACTGGAGGACTAGAGGTCAGTGGTCAGAGAGAGACTTCTCAATCCACAGACTCATTTCTATTTAAATGTTTAATTATGTATACGCATTACTGTGCACAACAGTTGTGTGCAGGTATAGCCTGATGGTGCCTCCTCTTGACCACCCTGAGCATCTCTGAGCCGATGTCCTCAGGCCTCTCTGGTGCATACTCTATCGGCTGCTTGTAGGAGTCCTCTCAGGCAGGCAGGAATAGGCACAATATTGGAAATGGGAAGGAGATAGCATCTCTTTGACCAACAAGTAATGAGAGCCAGTAGATAATCCCTGTCCCAAGTGGACATTTCTGAAGCATTTTCTACATGATTCCTTAGAGAGTCTCCAGTGGGATAGAGCCCCAGTCGCCTAGAGTGATAGCTGGTTTTGCTTCCATTCCTATGTCACTCACTGCAGTTTCCCCACTCCGGTTTCCCAAAAATTTTCCCCAAATAAACGACTCACACCAAAAAAAAAAAAAAAAAAAAAAAAAAAAAGAATGAAAAAAAAATTAAAGAAATAAAATGCCTTGCATGGTTTAATTCTATGTTTTAAAATTATGATTCTAATTAATGATAGTGCATATAGAGGAAATAATTAATGGACGAGGCCGTCTCACCCTGT
>NW_012119265.1:3892478-3893036 GCF_000951035.1 Colobus angolensis palliatus | reverse complement strand
TTGCATGGTTTAATTCTATGTTTTAAAATTATGATTCTAATTAATGATAGTGCATATAGAGGAAATAATTAATGGACGAGGCCGTCTCACCCTGTGGTTCAGAATAAAAGCTCTGAAGTCAGAGTTTGAAGGCCTGTTGGCATCTTAGCTCTGCCATCTTCCAACTGCACTTGGCAAGTTAATCCCTCCAAACTTTCATTCCTTTTTCTATAAAATGGGACGAATAATAATATTTTCCCCACTGTGGCCAGGTGCGGTGGCTTACACCTGTAATCCCAGCATTTTGGGAGGCCGAGGTGGGCAGATCACGAGGTCAGGACATCGAGACCATCCTGGTTAACACGGTGAAACCCTGTCTCTAATAAAAATATTTTTTAAAAAATTAGCCCAGGCCGGGCGCGGTGGCTCAAGCCTATAATCCCAGCATTTTGGGAGGCCGAGACGGGCAGAAACCCCGTCTCTACTAAAAAATACAAAAAACTAGCCGGGCAAGGTGGCGGGCGCCTGTAGTCCCAGCTACTCGGTAGGCTGAGGCAGGAGAATGGCGTAAACCCAGGA
>NW_012119265.1:3879145-3892238 GCF_000951035.1 Colobus angolensis palliatus | reverse complement strand
AAAAAAAAAATTAGCCGGGCATGGGGGTGGGCGCCTGTAGTCCCAGCTACTGGGGAGGCTGGGGCAGGAGAATGGCGTGAACCCAAGAAGCAGAGCTTGCAGTGAGCCGAGATAGTGCCACTGTACTCCAGCCTGGGTGACACAGCGAGATGCTGACTCAAAAAATAAATAAATAAATATTTTCCCCATTGTCTGAGATTGTCTGTGGGTTAAATCAGATAATGCATATAAATCACTTAATGCTCAATACAAACATATACAAACATTTGTTAATATTATTTTTCAGCTGGGTGCAGTGGCTCATGCCTGTAATCCTAACACTTTGAGAGGCCAAGGCTGGAGATTCCCTTAGGCAAGGAGTTTGAGACAAGCCTGGGCAACATCATGAGACCCCATCTCTACAAAGAATAAAACAAAACAAAACAAAAAATAGCTGGCGTGTGGTCCGAGCACTTTGGGAGGCTAAGGCAGGAGGATTGCTTGACTCCAGGGGAGGTGGAGGCTGCAGTGAGCCATGGTTGTGCCGCTGCACTCCAGCCTGGGAGACAGATTGAGACTTTGTCTCTAAAATATATATATGTATGTATATGTATAATTTTTCATTCTGTGATAGTAATCATTAAGGGAGTTACATATTTTTGTAATACATAAATTTTATATCATGAACATGTGTTTCTTTTATAATTTAAAACAAGTTGAAACGAAACATAAGGCCTATGCAGGCTGTTTCCCTGTCTGTTCCAACCTTTGCTGCTCGAAAAATGTTCTGCTGAGGAGGTAGCAGCTTCACCTGGGAGCTTGTTAGAACTGCAGAGCCTGGGGCCAAGCCTAGGCTGCATGCGAACAGGCCCAGGTGATTTCATGCATGACCATGTCTGAAGGACCCTCTCTACAGCCTGCCTGTGACTACAAAAAAACTCAAACTATGTTTTTGCTATGTGGAACTCACATTATCTTAAGAAGTATTTGAGACAAAATAACACCTTATTTTCAGCTTTTTTTTTTTCTTTTTTTAATTAGGGCTCCATTTAGAGTCTTCAAATAAAATGTTGAACTCAATAAGTTAGAAATTAGAAAAGTTACCACTGTTTAGATCTGTATTCTGCAACTCTCAGTGGATACTGTCTTTCCAAAATTTTATTTTTTGACTGAATTAATCTTTAAGAAACTCTAAAATGTGCTTTGATGGATGATCACCTTAAGATCATTGTATAGAACTTCTTGGAATTTAAATATTCTTGAAAGTCAACAGTCATCTCAATAAAACTTTTCTTTCCTTGTTACATAAGGTTGTGCTTAACACAGAATGCATGATATTTTTGTTTTTAAAATGCACTTAAATGCATATGTATGTGTGTGGTTATATTTTGTTGGCCATACAAAAGAGTCTTGCAAGATATGTGTTTTAAAGTTGGTCCCCAAATTATTTGATATTTCTCCGCTTGAATGGTGAGGCCTGTGTCTGTCCCCTTCCCCTTGCATTTGGGCAAGCTTGTAACCACTTTGACCAATAGAGTAAAACACAGGTAACACTATGCGGATCCCGAAGTTAATTCATAAAAAAATCATTCAGCCTCTGCCTGATTCTCTTGGAACACTCACTCTCTGGAAGTTTCCTCTTGGGACAATTCTCAGAACCTAGCCACCATACTGTGAGAAGTTCAAATCACATAGAGAGGCTAAATGTAGATGGTCTAGATTCTAGTCAACCAACCCAGCTGAGACCAGCCTTCAGGTCATCCCAGCCTGGTTAGCAGACATTTGAGTGAGGATGCTACCAGATGACCCCAGTCCCCAGCTAGTGAGTCACCAGCAAGTCTTTTCCCAAATGAGGCCCCCAATATCTTGAAGCAGAGACAAACCATTTCACAACTCTGTATCTGAATTCCTGACCCACAGAATCTGCACACATCACAAAATGTTTTATACCAGTAAGTTTGTGGTGGTATGTTACACAGTGTATTGGTCAATTCTCACACTGCTATAAAGAAATACCTGAGACTGAGACAAGTGGATCACTTGAGGTCAGGAGTTCCAGACCAGCCTGGCCAACATGGTGAAGCCCTGTCTCCACAAAAAATACAAAAATTAGCTGGGCGTGGTGGCACACGCTTGTAGTCCCGGCTACTCGGGAGGCCGAGGCACGAGAATTGCTTGAACCCAGGAGGCGGAGGTTGCAGTGAGCCAAGATTGTGCCACTGCACTTGAACCTGGGTGACAGGGCAAGACTCCGTCTCAAAAAAAAGCAAAAAAAAAGCAAAAAAACAAAAAAACAGAAAGAAAAGAAAAATACCTGAGACCGGGTTATTTATAAAGAAAAGAGGTTTACTTGGCTCACAATTCTGCAGGCTGTACAGGAAGCATAGCCGGCTTCTGCTTCTGGGAAGGCCTCAGGAAACCTACACTCATAGCTGAAAACAAAGGGGAAGCAAGCTTGTCTCACATGCCCAGAGCAGGAGGAAGAGAGAGAGAAGGAGAGAGGTACCACACACTTTTAAACAACCAGATCTCACGAGAACTCACTCACTATGGCGACACAGTGCTAAAGGAAAAATCCGCCCCCATGATCCAAACACTTTCTACCAGGCCCCACCTCCAACACTGGGGATTACAATTTGACATGAGATTTGGGCAGGGACACAGATCCAAACCATATCATGCAATGAGTAATTATACACAAAATGAACAACTAAACAACAGATAACTAAATACCAATGTAGTAATAATAGGATTCCAAAAAATTTTATTTATATTCCCTAATTTCTCTGTAATAAACATATATCATACACAGGCCAAACAATGTTTTGCAAAGAATTTCAAGAAGAATTACAGAAATACTCTTAGGCCTCCTGTCTCCTGAACCGCTTCCCCACTCCCTATCCAAGTTCTCTAACCAAGTTCTGAAACTCCAAACTAAGAATGGAAAAATGCAAAGACCAATCTGTGGATTGCATAAATAAGCATGAAAGCTGTACTTTTCACCCACATCACATTTATTTACTTTTATTTTAGACCCCAAAGAACAAAATTTATTTTTTCACAAATTTTTAAAAAATGCTTATGAGTTATTGAGATGGGTGACTCCTGCTACTTATACAGCAAGAAGAAGATTACAAAGGTACATTTGGCACAGAAAATGCCACCAATTAATTATACAAACAAGTTGGAACAAGCTCAAATTATGTGAAGAATGTGCACAAGCTCATAAACTGACTTTAATTACTATCCAAACTGTCCCAAGGGGGTAATTAGTGTCTCAGGTTTGGAGCAAGAGCTTGGTAGGATTTTTTTCTATTTAAAAATAACTTACACTTGCTAAGTATGTAACAATTTAAAGATTACTTTCACATGTCCTATCACATTTACGCCTCACAGCAACTCCCAGGTGCATGTATTATAAGTGATATTTTAGAGACTTTCAGAAACTGAGAATTGCTCAAGGTCATATAGCAAGTGAATAGCAAAAGACATCAAATTCAAGTAATTTGACTTGAAGGAGGAAAACGCTTTTCATCAGATTCCCATGTAAGTTCATTCTTCTCTCCGCAGCATCTCCAGATGTAAAAATTTGCCCAAAGTGGAAGGGAATGTTTCCTGCTCCCCACTTGTGTGGGCTGAAATTAAAAAGTCATGTATTCTATTTCAGTCAGGCTCTCAGTCACAAGCAGCAGAAAACTACTCGGGCTGATTTAAGCAGGAGAGGAAATCTATTGAAAATATATTGGGCATCTGATGGAATTTTTGGAAGGCCATGAACCACAGGAACTAGTTTAAAATTTGTGCAGGGAAGATGCCACTGGTGCTGTCATTGGGCCACAGCCAGCTTGCCTCCCCACCCACTGACACTGGACTTTGGACATTGCTGCTGAAGACACTGCTCCTGTGCCTCCAAACAGCTACCAGACAGGATTCTGCTGGGTTCCTTCTTTGCATCATGATTTTCATTTCAAAATCAAGGGCATGTGCTTTGATTGACAGGCATTGTGCCTCTGCCCCGACTGCAAGAGAGGCTTGGAATCACCTGCACACACACCTATACCCACGCACTTTCTTTCTCTCTCTTTTTTTCTGAAGGGTGCCTAGCTTAATTCCCAACCTCCCTTGCAGTTATGTGAATCAGTTAGCTTTTGCAACATAACAAATAACCCAAAGACTTGGTGGTCTAAAGCAATAATGTGGCATACATGAAGATGCCCCACTCAGATCCTTCTTCAAGAGAGGACTCACTGCTGGACAGTGAGAAGTATAATTAGCTGAAAGTTTTCAAACTGAAGTCATTCTCATCTCTGGGTAACCCCTAGCCCATGACTGAGCAAGGCAGTGGTGCAAAGGCCTAGCCATTTCTGTCCAATGCAGGACTCATTGATGGGGTTCAGAACATACTGTCACAGTATAGGGCACCTTGGCATTTGAGAAAATCGTGGAAGCAGAAAGGGCTCTCTGATCTTCTCCCACCCTTCTTCCCTGAAGCAGGCCATAAAACAATTATCTGACCTTCCTCTGATGCAGGTCATAAGACCCTCATTCTAGAGGCACTCTCCCAGGCTGAGTGCCATGGCTCATGCCTGTAATCCCAGCACTTCGGAAGGCCAAGGCAGGCAGATTACTGGAGGGCAGGAGTTTGAGACCAGCCTGGCCAACATGGCAAAACCCCATCTCTACTAAAAATACAAAAATTAGCCAGGCGTGGTGGCACGCTCCTGTGGTCCCAGCTACTCGCAAGTCTGAGGCAGGAGAATTGCTTGAACCCAGGAGGCAGAGGCTGTGGTGAGCTGAGATTGCACCACTACACCCCAGCCTGGGTGACAGAATGAGACTCTGTCTCAAAAAAAAAAAAAAAGTCACAGAGACACACTCCCTATAACTAGAGGAAAGGAATACCATTATCTCTGAAGACACAGGAACACAGAAGAATCTGAACAAACAGTTCTCGCTAAGTTATCCCCAGTTTATTACCTTTACATCATACACCCTCTGTCTAATCACACTTCTCCACAACTCTCCACTTCATCAAACTCAGCATTGAGATACATACATTTCCCTGTTTCTTTAGGTCTTAATTTTCAAAAGCTTGAGTGTCACATAAAACTCATATTAAATAAATTTATATGCTTTTCTGTTTTTAATCTGTCTTTTGTTATAGTTTGTAAACCAAAGAGTATCTGAGACAAGTCTTAATCAATTTAGGAAGTTTATTTTGCCAAGGTTAAGGACATGCCCATGACACAGCATCAGGAGGCCCTGACGACATGTGCCCAAGGTGGTCGGGGCACAGCTTGGTTTTATATATTTTAGGGAGACATGAGACATCAATCAATATATATAAGATGTACAGTGGTTCGGCCTGGAAAGGCAGAACAACTTGAAGTAGGGATGGGGCTTCCAGGTCATAGGTGGATAAGAAACAAATGGTTGCATTATTTTGAGTTTCTGAATAGTCTTTCCAAAGGAGAGAGTCGATAGGCATTTATCTCTGTAGAGGAATGACTTTGAGTTCTGTCTGTCCTTTGCCCACAAGGAAATTCTTCATGAGGGAGGTATGTAGCTTTTAAATCTTAGTAGCTATCTTTTTTAAAAATAGAATGGGAGGCAGGTTTGCCCTAAGCAGTTCCCAGCTTGGCTTTTCCTCTTGGCTTAGTGATTTTGGGGTCCCAAGATTTATTTTCCTTTCACAGGTGTCTCAGCCATGAACCTAGCAATGAAAAAGAGAGAGATTACTTTTCTCCCCTACATCCTCTAATGGACAATTTTTATCTTGGAACTTTTGTTGGACTGACAGACACTTGTCAGGAACATGATGGCTCCCCTAGCCAAGCCTTGCTTCCTTCCTGTCCCCTTTCACAGGTATTTTGCATTCCTAACTCCATCTCAGCATCTATAATACCTCCCAGGTAACCCAATTTGCAACAGATAACCACTTACTTAGTTCACAGCTCTATGGGTCATCAGTTTGAGCTGGGCTCAGCTGGGATGGCTGATCTCTGCCCCACATGGTGCCTCATCCTCCAGCAGGCTAGTTGGACTTGCTTTCTTGTTCACATGACCCCTGAAGAGAATTCCGAAAGAGAAAGTGGAATGACTCTTAAAGTCTAGGCTCTGAACTGCCACATCACTTCTGCCACACTCTACTCACAAAAAACAAACATTTGCCAGATTCTAAAGGAGAAGAAATAGACTCGACCTCCTTAGTAGAAGAAGCTGCAAAATCACATTGAAAACGGCTTGGATACAGGGTAAAGTGAAGGATTGTGGCTAATTTGCAAATTACCACTTTATGGGCAGTCATGTGATTAAGTTGTCAACAGTGAGACTGGAGCGGCGTCATTCGTCTGGGGTAATACCCAAGGTTTGTTGCCTGACGCCAACGAAATCAAGGACACAAGACACACAAGGAATGAATTTAAGAGCAGAGGTTTAATACGTGAGAGAAAGAGAAGGGCTTTCTCCCCTGTGGAGAGACAGAGGCTCCCAAGTGGGTCTTCCGCTTTCATGGTGAAATGCATGGGGTTTTATAAATGAGCTTGAGGAGGCGGTGTCTGATTTACATATGGCCCAAAGATTGGTTGGACCAGGTGTGCATTTACATAGCACAGGAAGAAGCTGGCCACCCCACCCTAATCTTTTATGATGCAGGTGGGTTCTCTACCTGGCTGGGATATGTTGCCTGTTCCTTTACTGGACACGTGGTTGACTAAAGGGAAAATGGAGCCTCCGTATTGAACATGCCTGGCCCCCAGGTAGCATTTTCCTATTAGCACAGCTGCCAGCATTCACCCATGCAAGTTTCCAGCTTGCTTATCTACGTCTGCAGCTTGATTTTACAGGCTGCTCTTTGCTAGAAAAGAAATGATTTGGAGGCTGCTTTTTGATAAAAGGGAAGCCTTACTGAGGACTCTCTTATCCTCACTAACTGCCTAAGTAATTTCTTTTTAGCTCCTGTATCGAAATGTCAGCATGTTATAGGTGTTTAAACCAGAGCAACTCCATCTTGAATAGGGGTAAAATAAGGCTGATACCTACAGGGCTGTATTCCCAGTCAGGCATTCTAAATCACAGGAGGAAATAGGAGGTTGGCACAAGATACACATAATAAAGACCTTGCTCATAAAACAGGTGCAGTAAAGAAGCTGGCCAAAATCGACTAAAACCAAGATGGTGAAGACAGTGACCTTTGGATGTTGTCACTGCTACACTCTGACCATCACCATGACAGTTTACAAATGCCACGGCAATGTCAGGAAGCTACCCTATATGGTCTAAAAAGGGGAGGCATGAATAATTGACCCCTTGTTTAGCATATCATCAAGAAATAACCATAAAAGTGAGCAACCAGCAGCCCTTAGGGCTGCTCTGCCTATGGAGTAGCCATTCTTTTTATTCTTTTACTTTCTTAATAAACTTGCTTTCACTTTACAGACTCACCCTGAATTCTTTCTTGGGCGAGATCCAAGAGCCCTCTCTTGGGGTCTAGATTGGAACCCCTTTCCGGTAACAAGCAGAAGTGAAATGTGCACTTATGAGCCAGGATCTTCAGACACAGAACTGTGCCTCCTTCACACTCTCTTTTCCCTTCCCTCCGTCTAGAATCCATATACTTTTATCATATTATGTAGATAATGTCAATGCAGAGCTACACTTCAGAAATAACCTGGGTTGTTGAATAACAAGAGAACAAAGCTGCCCCGCTGGCCAGGATTATTTGTATATTAGCTGTTGTGAAGGGGGTGGGGAGACAGAGAGAGAGAGAGACAGAGACAGAGAGAGAGCATATTTTTCCTTTAAACCACTGCATTTTGGATTTTGGGACTCTTTGTTACACTAGCTTGGCATTACCCTAACTAATGCATATGAAAATGGATGTAGGTACTGAAATGGTGGTGGAGGGGCGCGGTGGGTGGAAGTAAAAATGTTTAAAGAGGAGTTTTAGAGAACCTTGCTTGTGTGATATATAATGCAATCTTCTTATTTTTTCCTGAGTAACCTCCAGTCATAAGTCTTCAGTACTTCTCAATGCAGATTTTGGCTTCCTTTTTTCCCAAAAATGTCAATAGGCTGAGCTCAATCTTATATAAGCATACGGTAATTTAACAAGGTCTACTTGCATGTGGGTTACAAAATTATTACTCCATTTTTAGACAGGAAACTAAAGTTATATAGCAAATAACTGATGAAAACAGTATTTCAATCCTAACTTAACAGACTCCAAAGCCATTTCCCACTTAAATAGTTATTAGGTTTATTTTTCCCTTGAAACATGTGAGTATAGTAGAGATTTTATTCTCTGTGTTGTCATCTTTAGAGTAAGGAAACCCCACTCCATCCAATGGCAGGTGATGGTCCACAGGGATGCAGTACAGAATGTGGCCAAGACTCTAAGACTAATGTTCTCTTTGGAGAAAGACAAGTGAGAAACTTCAGCCAAGTCATCCTCTTGCCAAAATTACTCTGGATGAAATTATGACTCATTTGGAATCTTTATTAATTAATTTGATGAGGGAACAGCCGGGCTGATACCATCTATGCAGAATGGTAAAAGTGGTTCATACTTCATCCAGAAATCAAAAAAGGAATGAAAACAGGTTTAAAATTGGCAAAACGCTGCAGCATTCTTGGACTGACCCCAGGGGCTTCATTTCTGGCCAAAATTGTAACACAATTAACAGTATTTGCATATCCCTTTGAAAAATATATATGCAAGCTGGGTGCAGTGGCTCACACCTGTAATCCCAGCACTTTGGGAGACCAAGGTGGGCAGATTACCTGAGGTCAGGAATTTGAGACCAGCCTGGCCAACATGGTGAAACCCCATCTCTACCAAAAATACAAAAATTAGCTGGGTGTGGTGGCGCATGCCTGCAATCCCAGCTACATAGGAGGTTGAGACAGGAGAATCACTGATGGAGGCTGCAGTGAGCCGACATCCTGCCACCACACTGCAGCCTGGATAACAGAGCAAGACTCAGTCTAAAAAACAAACAAACAAACAAAATACACACACACACACACACACACACACACACACAGAGGATTCTATTTTTAAAATAACATTTTATAACTGTATTACTTGGCTGAGATTTTAGTACTTTATGATTTTCTGCAACTGAACAGGACGGGGGAAAATCTAATGCTTGGCACTACATTGTGCTTTCCAGTTCCAAATAACAGTTTTAAATCTCAGGGTTTAAACGGCAAGAGATTAAAAAAGAAATTTATATACATCATTAACTGTATAAGTGATTACACTTGCCTGAGTATACACTTGATTAGTCTAGTGTTCCTCAAGTATAAGTTTCCAAATAATAATACATTTGGCGAATTGAAAAAGGAATAAATAATGATATGAAATTTACTGACAGCTAAATTAAAAAAAGATTTTGCAAACGGCTTCATATAATTCAAATATATTCCCAGAAGTAATTTTTTTGTATATTTCATGCAGAACATTTCAAGTAATAATGCTGCCAGAATTATATCTCATAGGCAAATACTGAACTTAGTATTGACAAAAACTTGAAGCTGGGTGAAACCTTCCACAGTATCTAGTCCATCTTATATTAATGACAAAGAAACTGAAACCCAGGAAAAATGATTAGTAAGTCTGTTAAAGCAAACTAAACATGGCCTGAGAAGAACTCTGTACTTTTATATTTGAGTCCTTGCAGACAAACAGTAACCTAGCTTAACAGGCAGACAAGATTGAAAACCCAACCTAGCAGTATACACTCGTAACAATACCTGAGTCTTGGCCAATCCCAGCAGCCGTACTTCGACCACTCATACCCCGCTGAGTGTTCAAACTGTGTTCAAATAAGGCAAACGCCAACCTGTAAACAATCCAGCTGTTTCTGTACCTCACTTCCGATTTTTGTCAGTTTCCTTTTTTTATCTATAAATTTGTTCTGACCATGAGGCATCCCTGGAGTCTCTTTAAATCTGCTGCGATTCTGGGGGGCTGCCCGATTTGCAAATTGTTTGCTGCTCAATCAAACTTCTTTAAATTTAATTCAACTGAAGTTTTCTTTTAACAAGTCTAAAATCATCATTTTTTGCCAACTTTTATAACTGATCCCTCTATCTTTAGTCCTTTCATTTATTTTCTTACTCAATTACCAAAATAAAGAGGAGAAATGAACTCTAGAGGCAGAAATAATCTCAGAATCATAAACAAAACCATTTCCCTATTATAGCACTAAATGCCCACAAGAGAAAGAAGGAAAGATCTAAAATCGGCACCCTAACATCACAATTAAAAGAACTAGAAAAGCAAGAGCAAACACATTCAAAAGCTAGCAGAAGGCAAGAAATAACTAAGACCAGAGCAGAACTGAAGGACATAGAGACACAAAAAATTCCTTCAAAAAATCAATGAATCCAGGAGCTGGTTTTTTGAAAAGATCAACAAAATTGATAGACTGCTAGCAAGACTAATAAAGAAGAAAAGAGAGAAGAATCAAACAGACGCAATAAAAAGTGATAAGGGGGATATCGTCACCGATCCCACAGAAATACAAACTACCTTCAGAGAATACTTACTATAAACACCTCTACGCAAATAAACTAGAAAATCTAGAAGAAATGGATAAATTCTGGGACACACACTCGCTCCCAAGACTAAACCAGGAAGAACGTGAATCTCTGAATCGACCAATAACAGATTCTGAAATTGAGGCAATAATGAATAGCCTACCAACCAAAAAAAGTCCAGGACCAGACGAATTCACAGTCAATTTCTACCAGAGGTACAAAGAGGAGCTGGTACCATTCCTTCTGAAACTATTCCAAGCAATAGAAAAAGAGGGAATCCTCCCCAATTCATTTTATGAGGCCAGCATCATCCTGATACCAAAGCCTGGCAGGGACATAACAAAAAAAAGAGAATTTTAGGCCAATATCACTGATGAACATCAATGCAAAAATCCTCAATAAAATACCAGCAAACCGAATCCAGCAGCAGATCAAAAAGCTTATCCACCACGATCAAGATGGCTTCATCCCTGGGATGCAAGGCTGGTTCAACATATGCAAATCAATAAACATAATCCACCACATAAACAGAACCAATGACAAAAACCACATGATTATCTCAATAGACGCAGAAAAGGCCTTCGACAAAAGTCAACAGCCTTCATGCTAAAAACTCTCAATAAACTAGGTATTGATGGAACATATCTCGAAATAATAAGAGCTATTTATGACAAACCCACATCTAATATCATACTGAATGGGCAAAAACTGGAAGCATTCCCTTTGAAAACCGGCACAGAACAAGGATACCCTCTCTCACCACCCCTATTCAACATAGTGTTGGAAGTTCTGGCTAGGGCAATCAGGCAAGAGAAAGAAATAAAGGGCATTCAATTAGGAAAAGAGGAAGTCAAATTGTCTGTTTGCAGATGACATGATTGCATATTTAGAAAACCCCATCATCTCAGCCCAAAATCTCCTTAAGCTGATAAGCAACTTCAGCAAAGTCTCAGGATACAAAATCAATGTGCAAAAATCACAAGCATTCCTATACATCAATAAAAGACAGACAGCCAAATCATGAGTGAACTCCCATTCACAATTACTACAAAAAGAATAAAAAACCTAGGAATCCAACTTACAACGGATGTGAAGGACCTCTTCAAAGAGAAATACAAACAACTGCTCAATGAAATAAAAAAGGACACAAACAAATGGAAGAACATTCTATGCTCATGGATAGGAAGAATCAATATCAAGAAAATGGCTATACTGCCCAAGGTAATTTACAGATTCAATGCTATCCCCATCAAGCAACCACTGACTTTCTTCACAGAATTGGAAAAAACTATTTTAAAGTTGATATGGAATCAAAAAAGAGCCCACATAACAAAGATGATCCTAAGCCAAAAGAATAAAGCCGGAGGCATCATGCTACCTGACTTCAAACTATTCTACAAGTCTGCAGTAACCAAAACAGCATAGTACTGGTACCAAAACAGATATATAGACCCATGGAACAGAACAGAGGCCTCAGAAATAACACCACACATCTACAACCACCTGATCTTCGACAAACCTGATGAAAACAAGCAACGGGGAAAGGATTCCCTATTTAATAAATGGTGCTGGGAAAAGTGGCTAGCCATATGTGGAAAGCTGAAACTGGATCCCTTCCTTACACCATATACAAAAATTAACTCAAGGTGGATTAAAGACTTAAATGTAAGACCTAACACCATAAAAACCCTAGAAGAAAACCTAGGCAATACCACTCAAGACATAAGCATGGGGAAAGACTTCATGACTAAAACACCAAAAGCAATGGCAACAAAAGCCAAAATAGACAAATAGGATCTAATGAAACTAAAGAGCTTCTGCACAGCAAAAGAAACTATCATCAGAGTGAACAGGCAACCTACAGAATGGGAGAAAATTTTTGCAATCTACCCATCTGACAAAGGGCTAATATCCAGAATCTACAAAGAAATTAAGCAAATTTACAAGAAAAAAAAAAAAACATCAAAAAGTGGGTAAGGGATATGAAAGACACTTCTCAAAAGAAGACATTTATGCAGCCAACAGACACACGAAAAAATGCTCATCATCACTGGTCATCAGAGAAATGCAAATCAAAAGCACAATGAGATACCATCTCACACCAGTTAGAATAGCAATCATTAAAAAGTCAGGAAACAACAGATGCTGGAGAGGATGTGGAGAAATAGGAACACTTTTACACTGTTGGTGGGAGTGTAAATTAGTTCAACCATTGTGGAAGACACTGTGGCGATTCCTCAAGGATCTAGAACTAGAAATATCATTTGACCCAGTGATCCCATTACTGGGTATACACCCAAAGGATTATAAATCATGCTAGTATAAAGACACATGCACACGTATGTTTATTATGGCACTATTCACAATAGCAAAGACTTGGAACCAACCCAAATGTCCTTCAATGATAGACTAGATTAAGAAAATGTGGCACATATACACCATGGAATACTATGCAGTCATAAAAAAGGACGAGTTCATGTCCTTTGCAGGGACATGGATGAAGCTGGAAACCATCATTCTAAGCAAACTATCACAAGGACAGAAAACCAAACACCGCATGTTCTCACTC
>NW_012119265.1:3818665-3878120 GCF_000951035.1 Colobus angolensis palliatus | reverse complement strand
GAGACTCCATCTCAAAATAAATAAACAAATAAATAAAAGCCATGTCCTGGCCAGGTGCTGTGGCTCACACCTGAAATCCCAGCAGTTCGGAAGGGCAAGGCAGACAGATGGCTTGAGTTCAGGAGTTCAAGACTAGCCTGAACAACGTGACAAAATCCCATCTCTACAAAAAAAAGACAAAAATTTGCCAGGTGTGGCGGTGCGCACCTATAGTCCCAGCTACTAAGGAAGCTGAGATGGGAGGTTCGCTTGAGCCTGAGAGGTTGAGGTTGCAGTGAGGCATAATCATGCTACTGTACTGCAGCAGGGAGAAAGACCCTGTCTCTAAATAAATAAATAAAATAATGATAAATAAACATCATGTCCTAAGGAAGCCTTTGCCTCTCCCCAATCCCTGATCCCAAAATTAAAGTAATTGTAGTTGTACTAATTCCTTACAGCATGGGTCACAATTTCATTTGTAATTATGTTTGTGTATATGTATTTAAGGTGTCTCTTTCCCATTAAACCCAAAGTTTCTTAAGCTCAAGGATCCTGTCTGTCTTCACTATTGTTTCTTTAATACCTAGCACCAGCATTGCCCCATAGTAGGTTATCATTAAGCATTTGTTGAATTTGTGAATGAATAAGTGAATGAGCAAATAAACAAGCAAACGACCCTGTGGCAAAATCACATTTGGCAGCTAGGCATGGTGGCTCATGCCTGTAATCCCAGTGCTTTGGGAGGCTGAGATGGGAGGATTTGGGCCAGGAGTTCAAGACCAGCCTGGGCAACATAGTGAGACCCCCCCATCTCTACAAGAAATTAAAAAATTAGCTGGGCATGGTATCTTGCACCTGTAGTCCTTGGATAAAGCTACTTGGGTGGCTGAGGTGGGAGGACTGCTGGAGCCCAGAAGTTTGAGGCTTCAGCGAACCATCACCACACCACTACACTCCAGCCTAGGTGACAGAGTGAGAACTCATCTATTAATAACAACAACAAATCACATTTGCTTAGGCCTACAGCAAGATAATATATGAGTTGTCTTTCCTTGAGGTGTTTAAAATGAAATAGAGAAAGAAATAAAGAAATTGATCATGATAGACTAAAGCCAGCAAGGAAATAAAATGATTCTAAGGTAATATATTCAGAAAAAAAAATCTCTGGCAGGGCATTAAAAATATACCTGAGATGGCCAGGCACGGTGGCTCACACCTGTAATTCCAGCACTTTGGGAGGCCAAGGTGGGTGGATCACTTGAAGTAAGGAGTTCAAGACTAGCCTGGGCAACATGGTGAAACACTATCTCTACTAAAAATACAAAAATTAGCAGGGCATGGTGGCGGGCACATGTAATCCCAGCTATTCGGGAGGCTAAGGCAGGAGAACTGCTTGAACCCAGGAGGCAGAGGTTGCAGTGAGCCGAGATTGCAACGCTGCACTCCAGACTGGGCAACAGAGCAAGACTCGGTCTCAAACAAACAAACATAAAAACCAAAAAACCATATATATAGTTTTATATTTATATATATATTTGAGACAGAGGAGTCTCAAAAATATATATATGTATATATATAAAATTGCATTTCCATCAATAAACAGGAGCGGGTACCTTTTGAGCAAGCACAACAATGCAATGCAGAGGTAGCCATATGTTGCTCATGAACATCACTGAATAAATGACAAGACGGTCTTATGTGCACTTTTTGTCATTCTTCTGTGTTGGCAACTGTTATCTAGAGATCAAGGGGAGGTCGAGGACAGTCTTACTACAATTCAAAAAGGAGATTTAAGGGCTGGGCGCAGTGGCTCACACCTGTAATACCAGCAGTTTGGGAGGCTGAGGCAGGCAGATTATTTGAGGTCAGGAGTTCGAGACCAGCCTAGCCATCATGGTGAAACCCCGTTTCTACTAAAAGTATAAAAATCAGCCGAGCGTGGTGGCACATGCCTGTAATCCCACCTACTTGGGAGGCTGAGACAGAAGAATCACTTGAATCCAGGAGGCAGAGGTTGCAGTGATTGCTCCACTATACTCCAGCCTGAGCAACAGAGCAAGACTGTCTCAAAAAAATAAATAAATAAATATGAGATTTAAAAGCCTTAAGGCAAACTATTGTTGGAAAGCCCTCACAGCTACCCCATAGTTGGTCATCGTTTTTGGATGACCAACAAAAATGAAATCAAGCTCATGGCTGTGTCTATCATAATAAGTGAGGCAAGAAATGAGAACGCACTTTCCAAAATTAAGTCAAAAGCTTCTAAAGCAAAAAGGAATTGGAAACCAAAAATTAAAGGCTATGACAGTAAACAAAGAATAAAATGGCTATACTTTCATGAATTACAAAAATAAACCAAAGGAAGTGGCATACAATGGTTTGTATACACTATTTAACACTAACCTTGCAACTGGAAGAATCAAGTTCCAGAGAGGAAACACATACCATGTGAAGCTTTTATCATCAAAGCCCAAAGCAGGCTCATTATAGGAAGGTTTCTGAATACAAGGATCAAAGAGAGAATCCTAAAAGAAGGAAGGTTTCGGGGACTCCTTATATAATCGAAATGAGTACATCAGGGAAGACATTTTTTTAAAAGAGGGAGATGATAGTGATGACCTACTGAGGAATATGAAATAATAAGAAAAGTTTGACTCTCAACATTCAAAGTACTTGCTATAGTGGAACTAAGAGAGAAAGAAAGAATAACAAAAACACATGGCAACTAGGCAACACAAATCAGAATGTAGTAAATGGTCACTGTGGCTATACTCTGGTTTCTGTATTTCCAGAACTTGTGGCTTAAATTTATTAAAGCCCCTGGGATAAAGATCTTGACTTATAAACAATGTATTTTCTATTTCCTTCATAGCTGGGAGTTTATTTGTGTGCTCTTTCGAATGCTTTGTAAGATGTCAAGGATTTACTGCCACACTATAGGGAGCCAAAAAAGAGACTCTTTTAAAAAGGTAATTTACCTTTTCTTAAAGATTCAAATTTAGAAGCCCTATGCCTAATACTTTAACTGAGAAGACAGGATTGTATTCAGAATAAACCAACGATTTCACTGGGAGAAATTGAGAATATGAAATACTAAGGCTGGAACAATAGTGGTTTAAACAGTACTTTTCAAACTATCTGTGAGAAGGAATGAGTTTTGTTTTATTTTTTCCTAATCCGTTGCAGACTGACACTTTCAGTAGACACAATGAAAAATAGATTACTATACTAGAAAAATCAAATTAAAAAACAAAGCAGGCCAGTTGCGGTGGCTCACGCCTATAATCCCAGCACTTTGGGAGGCCGAGACAGGCAGATTACCTGAAGTCAGGAGTTCAAGACAAGCCTGACCAACATGGCGAAACCCCACCTCTACTAAAAATATAAAAAATAGCCGGGTGTGGTAGCGAGCGCCTGCAGTCCCAGCAACTCAGGAGGCTGAGGCAGGAGAAGCACTTGAACCCAGGAGGCGGAGGTTGCAGAGAGCTGAGATTGGGCCATTGCACTCCAGCCTGGGTGACAGAGCAAGACTCCATCTCAAAATAAATAAATAGAATAAAATAAAATAAAATTAGGAAAAAAATATATACAAAGTACAAGCCCCCCGATTTTTAATAATTACATTCAATAGATATAAAATTACTCTGTTACATCTCCAAATGCTACAAAATAATTCTAAATTCTTCCTCTCCATTTCTTTGCTTGTCTCATGATAGACTGGTAAGAAACAGTTGGGACTGACCCTAGCTCACGAACCACAATGTTGAGTATCTCTGGTCTAGACCAGTGCTTCCCAAACGCCATGGTAAAGCTTTCCTTGGGTATACAGCCAAAGAGAAAAGGTAGGACAATGAATTGAGTTTTTCACAAAGCAAATTAATTTGATGTAAAGGATCGTCCTATATTCTGAGAGTATCTCCTTTCCACATATTTAGGGTTATTGTGCGTATGTGCAAATGTGTATGAAACAATGGAGAGAGTGCATGGTGGTAGTTTTTGTTTGGATGCCTTTGCCTACAAGTTATTGGAAAGAGGTTTAAACATTAATATATTTATCATTTCACCAAGAAGTCTGCACTTAGATGGCTTCAAAGGTTGAAAAATTTAGGTGCTCAGTGTTTCTAACAAGTTTCTTTTCCTCTTTGCCCTGTGCAACCCTCAGCGTCTTGGCTTGTCCTCTTAACTTGACTTTCCTCATGGTTCCAAGATGGCTGCCACAGTTCCAGTTGTCACATAAATACAACAATATCCAAAACCAGAAAGGCTGCCAGAGACCAGTTACCATGAAACTAAAGAAGCTTAAGCTTTAGAACCCTTCACTTACACAGGCTCCTTCCAAGACCCTAGCCTGGGGGAGGACAGGGGATCCTACTGATACATTCATCTGGTCATATATTTTTGTAAACTGTGAAAAAGCAGGACAATTTCAAACAATTTTTCTTAAAAAGGGCCCTTAAGTGCTAGGTACAGTGGCTCACGCCTGTAAGCCCAGCACTTTGGGAGGCCGAGGTCAGGAGTTTGAGACCAGCCTGGCCAACATGGCGAAACCCCATCTCTACTAAAAATACAAAAATTAGCTGGGAGTGGTGGCAGTTGCCTGTAATCCCAGCTACTTGGGAGGCTGAGGCGGGAAAATCACTTGAACCCAGGAGGCAGAAGTCGCAGTGAGCCGAGATCACGCCACTGCACTCCAGACAGAGCAAGACTCCGTCTCAAAAAAAAAAGGGAGGGGTTTGCTCCAAAATTGTACAGGAAGCCCTCACTTAATGTCATTGATAAGTTCTTGGAAACAGACTTGAAGCAAAATTATGTATAACGAAACCAGTTTTTCCTAGGCTAACTGATATTTCTGGAACAAAAACATCACCACAGGCTGGGTGTGGTGGCTCATGTCTGTAATCCCAACTTTGGGAGGCTGAAGCAGGCAGATCTCCTGAGGTCAGGAGTTCGAGACCAGCCTGGCCAACAAGGTGAAACCCCATCTCTACTAAAAATACAAAAATTAACCAGGCATGGTGGTGTGTACCTGTAATCCCAGCTACTCGGGAGGGTGAGGCACAAGAATCGCTTGAACCCAGGAGGCAGAGTTGCAGTGAGCCGAGATGGCGCCACTGAACTCTAACTTGGGTGACACAGCAAGACTCTGTCTCAAAAAAAAAAAAAAAAAAATCACCAAACTTCAAATAAAGACCCAAAACACTTCCAATGTTGGACATTGGAATAAATGTGAGCTACACATACATTTAAGAAAAATTAATAAAACAAGTAAGATCATTATTTACCCAAGTATTCTAGTTTAGGGTCACAGGTACATCACCAGAGGGGCTTTCTGGTGTTCTATTTCATAGGAAAAAGTGATGAAACTTTTGTTCACGTATGTACCTAGAATACTGAACAAGCTGGACTCATGTACCATAATCATGAAGCAATTTAATTTTGCCTTTTAGTACCCCTTCGAATTCATTAGATGGGGCAAGTTCTTCTGCCTCTGAATGAAACCCAGGCAGTCTTATGACTTTTCCGATTGCTTTTAGGAACTAAAAATCCATACTTTGACTTGAAATACCCAAACAGCCTTTAGTCAGAAGTAGAATGTCTGGACTCAGACACTCCCTGTTGTCCAACTTGCTAACCATATCTGACCCCTTAGGCAAGGAGGGGAGTGGGTGGGAGGAAGAGACAAGGAAAACAGGGAATGTCCCCTGGATTGACCTAAGATAGCCTTGAAAACTTTGGTCTTGGCAAATGTTTAAAGCTGACCCTCGTTTGTGGGTAACTTTCATGGTTTCTTCAGAGACTTCCCAATCGGAGATCTTTTGCTCGCAGCTTCTGTGACCTGAGTAATCATACTTCAAATTTGTCTGGTCCCTTATTCCTTCTACGGCCTTCCTGGAAACCTGCTGATAGCTTCAGAGTTGCTTGGCTAGGTCCTGATCACCAGTCCAGGAAGCCCTATTATACAGTATCTGGGATAGGTACTCACACCTCCCTCTCCTTCTCTCGCTCACACATCACACCACACACACACACACACACACACACCCCAAGGCCTTGGGAAACATTCAGGCTGCCTTGGTCCCAGTAAACTTTGGTTTGCATGTCAGCAGCTAGCCAGCTCCTCTCTCATCCTTTACATTTCTGAACACAGCTCATTTCACCAGGCCTGAATGAGGTGCATCCATGCACCAGCTCTACCCTTTGAAAGGAATCCAAAGAGTTGGGGAATCCATGTTACAGCTCTCTCCAATTCTTCCTTTCACAATCTGTCTACATTCTTGGTGTCGGTGAAGGGCTTCAGACCTATCCGACCCTGTGCTGTCCTCCACCATTTAAATTTACATTAATCAACAGTAAATAAAATGAAAACTTCACTCACACTGGCCATATTTCAAGAGCTCAATCGCCACATGTGACTACTGTCTACTGTATTGAACAGTGTAGAAAAAAACATTCACAGCACTGCAGAAAGTTCTACTGATTCTTGAACACCTACTTTAAACTTTCTACATGATAGTCTCAGAACTTTTGGCATCTGCAACTTATCATACTTTAAAGCTTCAAGCAAAACCTAATTAACTGTTAAACATTTTAAAATGTGACCAGTATTCATGCAATTAAATATGATGTCCCTATGAATTCCATGCCATGCATAATAATCATTACATCCTTGAAGTTGTAAATATGTTACCAGGACTATTTCAATCCATTTGCTTTAGCTTACATTTGGTTAATGTGATATATCGGAGAGTATGTTTTATCTCAGAGAGTGTGTTTTCATACCATTTAAATGGTATTTATATGTATTGAGTATGCATATTTTGAAACTACTCTTTGTCTATTTTATGTCCAAATCACAAAAGTGAAATGGTAGCTTAAAAGTTGTTCATTGAAGTGTAAATGTAGTAATGAAAGTACTAATAGACACACTATAATTGAGAACAACACAAACATAAAAGTGAACAAGAATCCAAAACAAATATAGAATGTGAGTCTATTCATGTTGGGACAAGTAAATCTGTGGATATTCTGATTTCCCCACAAGCAACCAAAGATGAAAAGAGTGAAGAGGAAATACAATTAATCTTTGAAATTGAATGTTACTCATTTATGAATCTATTCTCTAGTTTTTAGTGTGCTGTCTGCTTCAAATGTTGTCAAATAGTAGTATGGTGCCTCCGAATCCTTTGTGTAATACTTAAATACTGCATAGCGACCACTGGCATGAACCAAGTATCTGTTCTATTCCAAAACAAACAAAAACTAATATTCTCCAATGTGAAAGAAATAACATTTGCTAGTCTGAAATAATCACTATTGCTTATTCATATGAGTCTTATTAAAAGTAGGTATATGTCATGGTATTGCTGAACAATATTTGCAAAGGAAATAATATTCAGAGACAAGACAGGAAAAGCTATTGGTAAAATCTTTTTATCGATGATTTTGTCGTAGAAGATAATAATAACAGCATACAAGGTGGAAGAGCAGTTATTATCCATTATGCACACTAGTACTTTACTGCAGGAGGAAATCACTGAGAAGTACAAAGGCATAAATCAGTTCTTAGTGGATTGTGATACAATTTGTGAGTGAGAAGTGCTGGATGACTTTGTTCTCCTTATGCCTGAAAATCCATGCTAATTATTTGCTTGGTTGCCCAGAGTTCTGTAAGTGATAACAGTAATAGGAAAAAATATGCTGAGATCAACACTGACAAAGCACCAAATAGGTATGTTACAAGAATGGTATTCAAATAAAAGAGGCTCCAACTGAATGTCAATGCGTACTCTACTATATTCAAAGAGAACAGTAGGCAGTCCACAGTTCCATGTTAAAGGAAATTGTGGAAATTATGACTATGATCAAGTTTCACTCTACATTTTTTATATTAAACTACTTTTAGAACAGATTCAATTTACAGAAAAATTGTGAAAGTAGTACAGAGAGTTCTCATATTTCCTGGCAGAGTTCTCATTTCCCCTGTTATTAAGATCTTACATTAGTGTGGTACATCTGTTACAACTGATGAACTAATATTGATACATTATTATTAATAAAGTCCATACTTTATTCAGATTTCCTTAGTTTTTATCTAATGTCCTTTTTCTATTCCAGGATCCCATCTTGGAATGACTAATTAATAACTATTTAATAGTCATGTCTCCTTAGGCTTGTCTTGGCTGTGACAATTTCACAGGCCTTTGTTTTTGGTAGTCTTGATAGTTTTGAAGTAGACAGGTAGGATATTGCATAGGTTACCTCTTGATTGGGATTTGTGTGACATTTTTCTCATTATTAGACTGGGGTTCTGGTTCTGGAGAGGAAGACCACAGAGGTGAAGTGCCATTTTTGTCATATCCATATCAGGGTACATACTACCATCACGACTTACCACTGTTGATGAACCAGTGTAGACTCATGATATTTATTTTATCCTTTGAGTTAAAATGCAGTGCTTCTTTATTTTGTTGAGAAAATTGTTCCATCTTTGGCCATTAGGAGCCCTTTCAGTTGACTCCTATATGATTTTGACATACCCACATCATCGTGTGTGTATGTGTGTTGAGCACTGTTGTACTGTACTTTCTTACACTACTAGAATCAGTCATTTCTCCAAAGAGCCCTGATTCCCTTTACTGGAGAATGATATTAGAAACCAAGATATAGGTGCTAGATGTGCTCATTATTACTGGGCTTTCATTGCTTCTAGGCCTACTCGACTGTCAGAGTAAGGAAATATATGTGTGTATACCAACCTGTGTATTTACATGGATCTATATTTCTATTTGTAATGATCTGTATACATATATTAAGCTAAATATAAATTCACAGGTTTGTCTCCAGCTCTAATCCGTTACTCCATAAATTATTCTAGCTTATTTCCTTTGCTTATCTATAAACACCCACTCCAACAGTGAAAAATCTGTCTCCCACTGTTGCCATCAATTTAATTATTTGTTTAATAGCCATATAATTTTTAGCATGTTGTGTAAAGAAATGTATAGTAACTCTAACTCCACTTTTCCATACTGAAGTACATGAGTTGTTGAAGGCAAAAATGTTCACATGAGGTTTTAATATTTCAACTAGGTCATGCATGGTGGCTCACGCCTGTAATCCCAGCACTTTGGGAGGCCGAGGTGAGTGGATCATTTGAGGTCAGGAGTTCAAGACCATCCTGGCCAACATGGTGAAACCTCACCTCTACTAAAAATACAAAAATTAGCTGGATGTGGTGGTGTATGCCTGTAGTCCCAGCTACTCAGGAGGCTGAGGTAGGAGAATTGCTTGAACCCGGGAGGCGGAGGTTGCAGTGAGCTGAGATCGTGGCACTGTACTCCAGCCTGGCAACAGAGTAAGACTCTGTTTCAAAACATATATATAGGCCAGGTGCAGTGGCTCACACCTGTAATCCCAGCACTTTGGGAGGCCGAGGCGGGTGGATCACGAGGTCAGGAGATTGAGACCATCCTGGGTAACACGGTGAAATCCAGTCTCTACTAAAAATAAAAAAAAAAAAAATTTGCCAGGCATGGTGGTGGGCACCCAGCTACTCTGGAGGCTGAGGCAGGAGAATGGCGTGAACCCAGGAGGCAGAGCTTGCAGTGAGCTGAGATCGGGCCACTGCACTGCAGCCTGGGCAACAGAGTGAGGCTTCATCTCAAATAAATAAATATATATATATATACTTTTTCAACTATTTCTAGTATACAGAATAACTTACATAAATTTTTAAAATTATACTGGTAATGCCAATAAAGACCAATTTTAAGATTGGAAGTATTGGCCCAGCGCAGTGGATCATGCCTCTAATCCTAGCACTTTGGGAGGCCAAGGTGGGCAGATCACTTGAGGTTAGGAGTTCGAGACCAGCCTGGCCAACATGGTGAAACTCCATCTCTACTAAAAATACAAAGTTAGCCAGGCATGGTGGTGCGCACCTGTAATCCCAGCTACTCAGGAGGCTGAAGCAGGAGAATCCCTTGAACCCAGAGGGCAGAGGTTGCAGTGAACTGAGATCTGGCCACTGCACTCCAGCTTGGGTGACAGAGCGAAACTCTGTCTGAAAAAAAAAAAAAAAGATTGAAAATTGTCTTGTTCAAAGAGTGTGTCTTGATGGTATTTTTTAAGAATATATTGAAAGCCCTTCTTTTAGCCCAGATTCCCTACAAAACAGCCAAAGACAAGTATTTTTCTTAAGATAAAAAGCTAATGCTTTTTGAGAACTGAACATCTCTGGCAAAGCAATCAGGGAAGAACAGGGTCAGAGCAAGGAGATGCATGGCTATGCTGGCCACTGCTTCATAATGAGCCATAAGAAATCCAGCAAGTCACTCCTCAGGTGCTTACACTCAGGTTTTTGGGGTGTCTCCAGACAGACCTCTGGGGATAGTCTATGGGAGGAGAGGGGAGAAGGACCTTCTCTGGTCCCTCTCTCCAGTTTCCTATTTTCCACTGGCCAAAGTGTGTCCTATAACTAGTTATGTCTCCTGCACTCGCAGGCTGCATTATTCAGCCCTGTGATGGTTAATTTTATGTGTCAACTTGGCTGGACCACCATGCCCAGAGTTTGGCCAAACATAATTCTATGAGGATTCTCATTTTTTGGATGAGATTAACATTTAAATAGCTGGACTTTGAGTAAAGCAGATTGCCCTTCATAATGTGATCAGTTCTCATTCAATCAGTCGAAGGCCTGAATAGAACAAATGACTGGCCTCCTAAGAAAGAAAGAATTTTGTCCAGGCCTTTAGATTCAAACTGTAACTTTTCCCTGAGTCTTCAGCCTACCGGCTTACCCCACCAGATTTTGACTCAACAAACTTCCATAATTGCATGAGCCAGTTTCTTAAAATAAATCCCTCTCAGATGGATGGATGGATGGATAGATAGATAGATAGATAGATAGATAGATAGATAGATAGATAGATAGATAGATAGATAGATAGATAGATGATAGGGATAGAGATACAGATATCTCCTGTTGGTTCTGTTTCTCTGGAGAACCCTAATACCAGCATCTTAGTTGACCTCTTGGGAAGGCAGATCCCATTCCCTGTGGTATATATGGCATTTGTCTAGATTAGGAAGTGACAGGAGGAGCCAGAACTCCCAGGCACATGGGTAGTTGGCCTGGATGCTGGATAGCAGCAAGGGGAGTGACCCAGCACTCCCAGTGAGAGGCCAGTTAGACCCAGGTAGCAGAACCACGTGGCCACAATGGCATTGGATGACCTTGTTGTGGTTAAGGTAGAATAAGTGGCTGAGGGTTCAGAGTGGCAACCAAGGAAATCTCAGGAGGAACACAAGTATGTCTGAAGCCTAACTGAAGCTAACTTCAGGCACCAACTATCTAGATTTTTAATGTTGAGCATAAAATATCAGGATTTCTGGCCAGGCACAGTGGCTCATGCCTGTAATCCCAGCACTTTGGGAGGCCAAGGCAGGCGGATCACGAGGTCAGGAGATCGAGAACACCCGGGCCAACATGGTGAAACCCCCTCTCTACTAAAAATACAAAAAATTAGCCGGACGTGGTGGTGGGCACCTGTAGTCCCAGCTACTTGGGAGGCTGAGGCACGAGAATTGCTTGAACCCAGGAGGTGGAGGTTGCAGTGAGCTGAGATCGCGCCACTGCACTCCAGCCTGGCAACAGAATGAGACTCTGTCTCAAAAAAATAAATAAATAAATAAGGGTTTCTTCAGAAGACTGAAATGTGTACAATTGGCTCAATCACTAAGACCTTAAATTTTCACTAACTCTTGGTGATTCTTCAGACACCTAGGATATAAATCAATAATATATTATTTGGTATATTCCATTTATTTTATTTTTGGAGACAAGGTCTCACTCTGTCACCCAGGCTGCAGGCTGGAGTGCAATGACGCAATCATGGCTCACTGCAACTTCTGCTTCCTGGGCTCAAGTCATTCTCCAGCCTTACCCTCCCAGGTAGCTGGGACAACAGGCACATGCCACCACACTTGGCTAATTTTTGTATTTTTTGTAGACTTTTTGTATTTTGTTGCCCAGGCTGGTCTCAAACTCCTGAGCTCAGGCAACCTGCCAGCCTTGGCCTCCCAAAGTGCTAGGATTATAGGTGTGAGCCACCGTGTCTGGTCTTGGCATATTTTAAATCACATTCAAAAGCTCCAACAGCAAATCAGTCATTTCCAGAGTCTACTGTGAATAAAGAATGAAATAATAATCCATTTACTCACACTCCTAACCCAGCACATTCAAACCCCAATGTTTAAGTGTGATCTATTACAGTCTTAGCACCTGATAGAGCCCTAAAACTATATATTTTTATATTTCTGCATAACAACCTCAAAACTTAGTGGCTTAAAACAACAACAATTATTTGTTTGCTTGCAATTCTGCGATTTGGACAGGGCTCGGCTGAAACAGCTTGTCTCTTCGTGTTGATCAGGATGGTTTAACTGGGGCTGGACTATGGGAGAGTGGCCTTATTCACATGACTGGAAGTTGATTCTGGCTGTTGGCTGGGAGCACAGCTGGGGCTGTGCACGGGAACCCTGGGTCTCTTCCACATGACCAGCTTGAACTTTCTCAGGACATAGCATCTGAGTTCCAAGAAGGAGCATTTCAAAACCACAAAACAAGAGGCTGCAAGACTTCTTAAGGCCTAGGGCCACTTTCATATGACTTACAAAGGAAGACAGAAGCCAGCCCAGATTTAGTGTAGTAGCAGAATTCTCAGATGCCTCCTATCATCTCTGGCAGCTGGTATTACTCCTGTGATTATGTGATACGGCAAAAGAGATCTTAAGACCACTAATCAACGACCTGAAGACACAGTGGGTGGGCTTGACTTAATTCCATGAATCTTTAAAAGCATAGTTTTCTCTGGCTGGTAACAGAAGAGCAAGTCAGAGAGATGTGAAGTGTGACAGGGATTCAGAGACAGGGATTCCCCATCACTGAGATGGGGAGGGGGCACATGGCAAGGATCTGAGAGTGGCGTCTGGCAGCTAAGAGCGTTCCATGGCCAACAGCTAGCAAAGCAATGGGGACCTCAGCCCTACGAGAAGGAAACGAATTCTGCTAATAACATAAGGGAGCTTGGAAATGCAGCTTTCCCTAGAAGAACCTCTAGATGAGGGTGCTGGATGGCACTTTAATTTCAACCTTGTGAGACCCTGAGTGGAAGACCCAGATAAAATGTGCTGGCCTGTTGACACGTGGAAACTGTGAGATAATAAATTTGTTTTAAGTTATGGTTGGTGCTAATTTCTGTGGTAATAGAAAACCCATACACAAGTAACAGAACATGGAATAGACTTCGCCTTTGAAGAGAGGAGTAGCAAAGGCTCACTGCAAATGGCTGTGGGTTGGGGGATATTGTTTGAGAATATAGGGTCCATGGCAATCCAAATAATAACTAGAATTATATGACAGAAAAACCAACACCTACTGCTATTCTCAGCAACCTATGATGGTGAGTTTGGGTTTTCTAATTAAGGAGCAATAAGAAATAAGAAACTAATGTGACCCACAGCTGAAGTTATCCATTGTCATTGCTGCCTTGACAAAAATCGCATATAATTGTCTTCCCTCTTATAAATGTGAAGTGACTATCATAATTTTTCGTTATTATTTTTCATTAGCAAGCAATCTTTTAGAAATTGTTGACTAAAATTTTTGGCCCACAGGTGTGCAAAACACTGATAAGAGGTCCAATAAGGCCTAAAGCGTGAGAAAGACTGTCTTGTGCACGTCTGTGAAATAATCACAGAGAAAATGTTCTCATCTGGCATTACAATATTTAAATATCAACTCATTTTTTTTTTCTTTTGAGACAGAGTCTCACTCTGTCGCTAGGCTGGAGTGCAGTGGCACGATCTCGGCTCACTGCAACCTCCACCTCCCGGGTTCAAGCAATTCTCCTGCCTCAGCCTCCTGAGTAGCTGAGACTACAGGCGTGCACCACCACACCCAGCTAATTTTTCTGTATTTTTAGTAGAGACGGGGTTTCACCATGTTGGCCAGGATGGTTTCGATCTCTTGATCTTGTGATTCGCCTGCCTCAGCCTCCCAAAGTGCTGGGATTACAGGTGTAAGCCACCATGCCCGGCCAATATCAATTCATTTTTAAGGGTTCTTGAAGCAAGAGGCATTGCTATACTATAGTTAAGATATATAACCAGGACTTGATGTCAACTCAGAAGGAGGTTATGTACACTTTGAAGACAAACAGAGAAACAACCCATCACGGCAGGGCATGGTGGCTCACGTCTGTAATCCCAGCACTTTGGGAGGCCAAGGCAGATAGATCACCTGAGGTTAGGAGTTCGAGACCAGCCTGACCAACATGATGAAACCCCATCACTACTAAAAATACAAAAAATTAGCTGGCATGGTGGCAGGCACCTGTAATCCCAGCTACTTGGGAGGCTGAGGCAGGAGAATCACTTGAACTTGGGAGGCGGAGGTTGCAGTGAACTGAGATTGCACTATTGCACTCCAGCTTGGGCAACAAGAGCGAAACTGCATCTCACAAGAAAAGGAAGAAAGAAACAAGCCATCACCATTGTGTTCACAATTTATGTTCCTTGAGGTCTCAAAAAGGCATTTATATATCAAAATCTAAAAATGAGGCCAGGTGCAGGGGCCCATGCCTGTAATCCTAGCACTTGGGGAGGCCAAGGAGAGTGGATCACTTGAGCCCAGGAGCTGAAGGCCAGCCTGGGCAACATAGTGAGACCCTGCCTCTAAAAAAGTACATATTAAAAAAATTGAAAAAAGAAAAGAAAAAATGTGCCCTTCCTTCAAATGGATAAGGTCAATAGATAATTGATATAATAAAAATATTTAAAGATTTACGTACCCCTATAATACAAAGAAAATGGGACTTGGGGATTGGGATTATGATACTAATGGTGGTCAACATGCATTGAGTGCTGTGTTCCCAGCATCATGCTGAGCTCTTAATTTCATTCTAACCTTATTACTGCCCTGCAAGATAGGAATCCTTGTTCCCAGTTAACAGATGGGAAAACCAAGTAGAAAAAAAAGTTGAATAAATTGCCCAGGGTACACAAGAGTTCTGTAGGCCCAAAATGAGTACGCCTAACCCCAGAGCCATACCTTGAGCATAAAGTCATGCAGGAAAGACAGAGCAGAGTGTTGGAAACAAAGGGCCTCCAGAAGGGGCTGGAAGCGATGCTTCCACTGGAAGTAAAAAGATAAATTTGGAGAAGGGAGAAAATAGGCAAACCAACAAGAAGTCTGCAACTGTGATTCATACACATCTAGAGCAGAAATAATTTCTTTGATCACAAAAGAAAAGGAGAACCTCAGGGATCCCAGCAAGAGCATGAGGGGGACACAGGGAGAACTGATGAGAGGATTTTTCAGGCATCAGCAACTAATGGGAAGATTTTAACAAGACTCAAACTTTGGCAGGATATAGAGCAGGGACAGAAAAGGCCTGAACTTACATTTCATGTTAATTAAAGATACTGCTCTTTAACTCCGTGGTAAAGACTGTATTTCCAGATTCAGATTCTCTTTGGAATGTTGGGAGAAAAGGGATTGTACCAGCTCAGTTATTTATATAAGATTATTCAAGTGGAAAAATTTGAGCAAATTTGAACGGATGTGGGTAATATGAGAAGAAGCCCTCCCTATCTGTAATTCCTAGGGAAGAGTTTATGGTCTCTGCTAACACTGAACTCTGCTTATGGACGTCTGCAACACCATACTCTCACAGATTGCTAGAAAGTTCAAAACCTAGCACAAGAGCTATGTTGTATTGGTACTCTAGATGAATAAGAGAATTTGAAACAGGATTCTGTTGCACTTTTATTAACTGATTGATGTAAGTTCAGTTATGTCAACTAAATCATAGAGCACATAATAAAACCCAAATTACTTTTTTTTTTTTTTCCTGGAGACAGGGTCTTGCTCTGTCACCCATGCTGGACTGCAGTGACATGATCATGGCTCACTACAGCGTCAGCCTCCCAGGCTCACGCAATCCTCCCGCCTCAGCCTCCTGAGTACCTGGGACTACAGGTGCACACCACCATGCCCAGCTACTTTTTGTATTTTTTGTAGAGACAGAGTTTTTTCATGTTGCCCAGGCTGGCCTAGAACTCCCAGATGTAAGTGATCTACCTGCCTTGGACTCCCAAAGTACTGAGATTACAGGCATGAGCCACTAGGCCCAGCCTCCCCAAATTACCTTAAAGTAGCTAAATATTTTATTATTATTGTTATTATTATACTTTAAGTTCTGGGGATACATGTGCAGAATGTGCCGGTTTGTTACATAGGTATACACGTGCCATGGTGGTTTGCTGCACCCATCAACCCGTCGTCTACATTAGGTGGTGGCTAAATATTTAACCAATGAATTCATCAAATATTTTGCTGATTAATTCTAATAGTTACTACACGCTTCTGACATCATTAATTTAATAAATCCATAGAATAAATAAATGTTCTTATTTATTCAGTTCTCTAGAAGAGTTGGCATTCAATGTTTATTAGAATTTGTCTTCACAATTATCTGGAACTGTTATTTTCTTTATGAGAATTCCATTTGAAATTATCAATTCTGTGCGTTTAAGGGAATACTCGAGGGCTGGGGTTTCTTTAGTTAATTTTGGTAACTTTTTTTCTAGGCTTTTGCTTATTTTTATTTGTTTTAAAATTTATTGTCATAAAATTTTCCTCTTAATTTCTTTCCAATCTCTGCTGCTCCTTAGGTTAAGTTCCAGTTATCATTCCTGATACAGTATTTTTGGTTTTGTTTGCTTGTTTCCTAATACACTGTTTTTGTGCCCTTTCTCTCTTCTTTTAACCAATCTACCAGAGGTAAGTTAATTTTATTAGTGATTTCCAAAAACCATTTTTCTGCTCTACTAAATTTTTTTTACCTTTGTCTTCTATTTCGTTCACTTCTACTCTATTCTTTATTATTTTCATATTTCTTATACTGCTAGGTATATTCTGTTGCTACATTTATAAATGTTTTAACTAGCTGATTATCTCCAGCCTGGGTGACAGTGAGGCCCTGTCTTAAAAAAAAGTAAAATTTTCAGCCTTTCGGCTTTTCTTAATGACCCATGCAGGACTATAAGCTTTTTTCTTTTTCTTTTTCTTTTTTTCTTTTGTTTTTGAGACAGAGTCTTGCTCTATTACCCAGGCTGGAGTGCGGTGGCATGATCTTGGATCATTGCAACCATCTCCTGGGTTCAGCCGATTCTCTTGCTTCAGCCTCTTGAGTAGCTGGGATTACAGGGACAAACCAACACGCCAGCTAAATTTTGTATTTTCAGTAGAGATGGGATTTCATCATGTTAGCCAGGTGGGTTTCGACCTCCTGACCTCAAGTGATCCGCTTGTCTCAGCCTCCCAAAGCACTGGCAGTACAGGTGTGAGCCACCACACCAGACCATATAAGATTTTTCCTATTGTATACATGTGGCTATAGTTAATAACAATGTATAATATCTTTAAAATTGCTCAGAGTAGATTTTGTGTTCTCATCACAAAAAAAGATATGTATATGAGGTAATGCATATGTTAATTACCTTTATTTAGCTATTTCACAATGTATACATATTTCAAAACATAATATTGTACACAATAAATATATACAATATTTGCTTCTCAATTAAAATAAATTAATTGGCTAGGCACTGTGGCTCCCGCCTGTAGTCCCAGCACTTTGGCAGGCCGAGGCAAGTGGATCACTTGAGTTCAACAGTTTGAGACCAGCTTCAGCAATATGGTGAAACCCTGTTTCTACAAAAAATATAAAAATTAGATGGGCATGCAGGCCTGCACTTGTAGTCCCAGCTACTCAGAAGCCCGAGATGAGGGGAGCATCTGAGCCCAGGAGGTCGAGACTGCAGTGAACTATGATTGCACCACTGCACTCCAGCCTGGGCAGCAGAGTGAGGCCCTGCCTTTAAAACAATAAAAAATAGCTATCTTACTGAGCATATTCCAATTTAGAATTTTTTATAAACATTATGATGTTATAACATTATAAACACAAATAGTTGTGTATTGTATAATATATATTAACACATACACATATATATCCACACATATACATACACATGCACATACATATATATAACCCTGTGGTAGCCAGCCTTCAACATGGCCCCCTATGAGCCCTACCTGCTGGAATTCACACTCTTGAGTAGTCCCCGCTGACGTTGTACCAAGGTTGGTCTGTGTGTCCAACAGAATACACCAAAAGTGATAATGTTGTCACATCCAAATCAGGCTACGAAAGAATGTGGTTTCCATTTTGGGTGCTCTCTTGTTCTCTTTCTCTCTGTCTCTCTCTCACACACACACACACACACATTTTGGGGGGCAAGTTGCCATGTGTGAGCAGTCCTATGGAGAGGGCCAGGTAGAATGGAACTGAAGTCTCTGGTCAACAGCCAGCAAGGGACAGAGAGCTGTTAACAAACAAGAGTGTGAGATTGACAGAGGATTCTCTAAGCCCAATCAATCCTTGAGGATGCAACTTCATGAGAGACCTTGATTTAAAACCACCCAGGTAAGTCACTCCTGGATTTCTAATCCCATCTTCAGTGAACAAGGAAATGCTACAATTCTAAACATCAACCATGAGAAATGCTTGTCAAACACTTCCAAATTTGAACAGAAATGATGGTGAACACTGAAAACCCTGGCCCTCAAGCAAAGTATATACATTTCTGAGAACAGGTGACAGTTCCAAAGAGTCTTTGATTAAAGCTCCAAGATCCAGGGACATGGGAAATGATGAGAGAAGCAATACAGGCACCTAAGGAGACACTGATTCTGCATCGGACAGTGGCAGGGGAAAGGTATTGAAATAGAGATCGTGATAGCAATAGTCTGTTTATGATCTGGTCTCATAGTTGAGAAAGGTAGTTTAAGGTATTTCACTGGATACCACGCTTACCTCCCGAATGCTAAATATGATGATTATATGAAACTTAGGAAAGAGGAAGTCACAGTTCTGGGAAGCTGAAGACTGCTCAACTTCACTCTTCACCTCCTCCCCGCTAGTACCCTCCCCGCTATTGACGACAGAAATACACCAGCCCAGGCACTATGCACCAGAGGAAGAAAGAAAAGAAAAAGAGTAAAGGAATATAATTCAAAATACAGATAAAGAATATATGCAAACAAAGGAATTATCCAAGGAATCAGAACAAGAATTCCAAACACAATAGTGAATAAAAGGAAAACCAGCAGAGCTCAGGGGAGAAATAGAACAGAAATATAAAATATTAGCCCAAAACACTACATGATAAATAAAAATGGAAAAATACAATCAAAAGCATCATAAAGAACATAAAGGACAGGCTTTTTTAGAGCCCCCAAAAGAGATGGAAAGGAGCAATGAGATAAAAAAAATAGTGAAGATGACAGATGGAAAGTAAAGAGAAATCCAATGTATACATAGTTGCCATTCCTTTGTAGAATACCAGAGAAGACTAGAATCAAACAAGTGAATTTTTAAGAAATTCTTTCCAAAATATGATAGAAGAAAACTATTCCAAAACAAAGACTTCAATTTTCAGGACAAAAGAACACAATGTCCCAGGAAAACGTGAGGTAGAAAAAACAAAACCAAGATGTATCTTAAGGAAGGAAAAAGAACCAACCCAGACAGAGAAAAGCAAAAGTTACACACAAAGCAAAAAAGAAAAATTTACATACAAGAAAGAAAAATCCAGTGGCCCTCAGACTTCACCATGAAAATCACCTATTCTGGAGACAATAAAGCAGAGCACAGAAAGTTCTATGGGAAAGTATAATCTAAGGATTTGTATACAACAAATTTGTTCTTCATGTATAAAGGCAAAAGAAAGACTCTCTAGCATGCAGAAACTCAAAACAGCACCTCTGAGCACTCCTTGAAAACACAAAAACAGCACAAATCATCTTTGATGATAAAATCTAGCTGTGCAAGGGAGAGTGGACTCCAGTAAAGAATTCAGAAATTAAGGTGCCCTGGTAAAAACCACCACAGCGAGTATGAAGACTGGAGACAGGCTACGTGGGCTTCAGCCGTGTCTCTGTGCGACCTTGGGACCTGAGCTCTTTGTACCTAAGTTTTCTCATTGTAAAATGGAGACCATAGTATAATTTAAGTCTTAAGGTTTTCTAAGACTTAATTTGGCTCATATACATAACAAGCTTAGAACACTGGCACAGAAAAAGAGCTATGACCTATATGTAGGTAAGATAATATTTTATTTTATAAATCAGTCTAAACATTAATAATACGGTATCATGCACTCCAAACTTTGTTAAGAGTATAGGTCTCATGTTAAATGTTCTTACCACACACATACAAAAACGGAGATGCAGGGAAATATTGGTAGCAGATATATCTATTACCCTCATTGTGGTGATAGTTTTATGGGTGTTTGTGATGGTAGCAGGAGGCAGACAGGTTCCCAGGTGGGAAGGGTTGGGTCCTTGGTGAAACCCCACCTTCGAACCAGGGACAACCTAAAGCCTGGCAGCCGGGCTGTCAGTTCCAGGTGAAGTCCCTGACCTGGAGTGAGAACTTCCTTGATGCTTTTCAGCCAATCAAGTGGTGTTTTTACAGGTCTGGCCTAGACCAATCAACACACACTTCCTCCATTCTGAGCCCATAAAACCCCCCCGCCCCCCGACTCTGCCAGACTCAGACACTCATGGGGACTACCTGCTGGTGGGTAGGAGCTACCCACTTCAGGTATCCTCTCTGCTGAGAGCTGTTTGGTAGCCCAATAAAGCTCTTCTCCACCTTGCCCACCCTCCAGTTTTCTGTGTATCCTCATTCTTCCTGGACATGGGAGAAGAACTCAGCACCCACCAAATGACAGGAGCAAAAGGAGCTATAACACTTTCCTAGCTGGCTCACTGAGCTGTGGGTGATAGCTAAAGGGGCTGTAACATGTTCCTAGCTGGCTCGCTGAGCTGTGGGTGGTGACAAGCTCCCAGACTGTGGCAGTGAAGAGTAGTGACCCTTCTGGGGGCCCAGACCTAGGGATTCCCCAAGCCAGAGCTGTAATACTCTAGCCCTTCTGCCTTCTGGAGTGCGAGGTGGCCATTCCACATAATGGGAAGCAGCAGCAGGGCTGAGCCAGCCCAGGAACTGCAGGCCAGCAGGACTGACAGAGTTGTAACACAAATGACTGAAACATACCCCCACAAAACATACCTCCCACTCACCAGGCTGTGGGCAATAAGAGGGAGAAAAGAGCTGCCGCCCTTCTGGAAGCCCAGGCCTCGGGGCTGCCCGAGCCAGGGCTGTGATACACTGTAACATCCTCTTTGGGCTCTGTGGTTCCTGGAGTCTCCAAACTTTCAGGTGCCACTGCATTCCCTTTGTCCAGATGCTGGTGCCCTCAGTGGAAGCCACGCATGGTACGCCTGAACCAGCTGCAGCCTTGCATGGAGCTGGCGCCTGTGCTGGCACCTGGAGCTACCCACCCCACCACAGCAGCTGGTGTGCCTGGCTGTGCACAGTGGCCGGACCCCATGCTCACTTGGTCACATACCTTTCGCTGTGCCACGCCTGACTCGCCCTTGGCAGGCATGGGATCCAGGACAGTTGTGCGAGCTGAGTGCAGCCTGCCAGGCTGAATGGGCAGAATGAGCCCAGCAGGCACAAGCAAAACTCAAGCAGTGGCACCGCTGGCCACAGAGGTTTCCAGCTGGTGAAACGACACCTGAAGGATCCTGTGACATTTTCATAAGTGCAAATTCATCAGATTACACACATTAAGTTGTGCAGTTATTTGTATGTCAACTGTACCTCAATAAAGAGCTGTTTTAAAAAAAGAAAGCTAAACAATGATGAGAGCTTTTACTACAAATCAGAATATTTGAGTACCTCGTAGAATAGCTGGGAAGGATAGGTAGACAACCTTAAAGGCTACAAAGCCAAGAACACCCAAAACAATGCTACAAGACTGGTCTAGTGAGCTCAGGCCTAGTGCCACTGCCAATTGCCAGAAGCTGCAGCTATAACCCCAACACTCCCGGCACTGGATGCGGGAACCCACCATGGGCACTGCTGCAACTGGTACTCCTTAAGCTTGATCTTGCTGCAGTGAATGCCAGAGAGTGTACCTGATTGGTGGGCCTAAATTACAGGCCCACACCCAAGGTTGAAAGCAACCTGGGAAGTGAGTATCTTCACTTTCAGTTTTTATACTAGCAGGTGGACCCTGTCTCCTATCCAAATCATGTGGAGGAGAAGTTTTCAAACAAGAAGATTTAGATGTTAGGCCACCTAAAAGAATAACTTATCTCTTCTACAGTAAAAGAAGGCAATATAGCTCAGAGAGATTAAGAGCATGGGCCTTATACACTCATTGCCTCTGGGGAAATGCTCTGTAATTATGGCCATAGAAGCTTTAGTTTCATTGGGAAATGGAGATAATAGTACCACTCTCATAGTGCTCTCTTGAGGTTTAAATGAGCTAATTCATGTAAAGCACAGAGTAAGTGCTCAGTAAATACTTACTAGTAGATATGAAACTAATTATTACCATTATTCTTATATTCCACACCTTCACTGCCCAGTATCAACTTTTCTGCATGTAGTTATAATCCCCAAAGTGCTCTCATCTAACAAAATTAAAGTGTCCTTATGCAAACAAAAATATACTCAGCCCTTCTTTAAAGTCTCAAAGCCCTAAGAGTTTATACATCCAGCTTTAAGTCCAGGCTCTGGGAGATGTCATTTCTCTTTTGCTCTACTCAGCCCTTATTGGTAGCCTGTAATATGTAGACTAAATTGTAAGGTTAACCATCATCCATATGCCCTGTATGTAACTGCAGGAGGAAAGGGAGAGGAAAGAAGAGGGAAGTTAGGGTACATAAGCATATCCATGAAAAGCAGAGTAGAAAACATGTTGCTGAAATCATTCTTATATCAGCCATGTTGTACAAATACCATAACTGGTATTCATGACTTATTCTTCCACCATCTATTCCATGTTCCCTTGCCTTCCACCAGCATCTCAGCTTGTTGGGATTTTACCTGATGAAGTGAACCATACCTCACTCATGAGGGATCTGAGCCTATCGTGGTCCAGTTTCCACTCAGTTACTCCAGTGTTCTGCCTACTTTGATTGTTGGCAGTGGCAGTGGAGAGGCACCGGTGGCTTCATTGAGTCACGTGTGTATCCCTTCTTCCCTCATGTGATCTATGTTGCAGACATGGGTTCTCTGGAAATGGCTGCTGCCATGGGGCTTGGGGTGCAAGGTGATTGCTGGGATTGCCAATGGGAAGTTAAGGGAGAGGAATGGGGCTGAGGGAGATGTTAAACTGTCGTGCAAGCCCAACAAAGCCTTGGCCAACCTGGTGGGAGCTCCGGGGCCAGTGTAGCCATCACCATGTCCTACACCAGGTGGAAATACCCGCTCCTCGTGTGGCTGTCATACTAGGAAGAGTGTGACCTGGTGAAGTGGCAGGCCCTGAAGGAGAAGAGAGCTGGAAGCTGCCTGCTGACTGTACTGCCCATAGCTGGGTGGTAAATCCTTGCCTGAAAGGTATCGAGGTGTTTCATCATATTTCCTACAGGCAGCAATCCCATTTCCCCTTTAGGAGCCAGGCACAGTCACCTCATCAACTTTGTAAACCCCCTGTTTTTTGTTGTTGTTGTTCAACCAAGGGCATATGGAAACCTCAGCTTCCAACTTGGTGCAAACATAGTTGTATCCACCAGTGAAAGCAATCATTCCTCCCATGGGCATCAAACAGAGCTTCAAAATCTTGAAAATGGGCAAAGAAAATTTTGCAAGTGGGTCACTGTGTATAGCAGTCAGAAGTGCCACTGCCTTGTCTACCATGTTTATTAAATCTGGAGCAATCAGCTCAAACACTGTACTTTTAGGAAAACAAATACTGACATGTTTATTTCATAGATGAACTCCTAGAAAAAAAAATCTGTATGTAAGTCAAACCATGACAAATTGAACTGTATTTTAAATGCATTTGGGGAGCTCATAATGTAAAGCAAGTTGTTGGGCAAGAAGAAAATTATTTTTATTAATCAAGTAGTCACTTTTTCACCCTCCCACTTCCTTTTCCCAGCCTACTCTCTACCTCCAGCAAAATTAATATATTTTATCAATTAACCTGTTTGAGCTTTTAAAGTACAACACATTTGTACTGTTAATCACAATTTAATATCCCATAATACTTCCTGGAAATAGTGGTTTCTTACTCTTAAAGATATAACTACGGTTTATGAAATTATCCCAGCAGGAGGTAACAGAAATATGAATATGAAAATCTTTCCATTAAGGAATGAAAAAAGTTAAATAAATGTCCCCATGACAGGGCTCCAAGCACTTATTCTTATTAAGAAACATTCACAGCCTAAAGAGTTAAGTGGAGATACATGTGTGACTGCAGTTCAGTACCATGGAAGATGCAATGTTTCAAGGCTTCTAGGATTAATGTCTGTAAAATGTTCTTAAGTTATTCTGAGTTTAATTGTAATATACTAAGCTTCTTAATAGACTTTTTATTTGCCTCCTAATTTTACCTAGACTTTGCAAGTTTTGCTTGTGCAGTGTTCTGTAGTACTGTTCATTAATCCAGCAAATAAAAATTGAGTACTTTCTGTGTCAGACCAAGGGGTTAGAAAACATTGTCCTTCTCCAAAGGAGCTTACGCTCTGATGGGCATACAGAAAAGTCAATTTGAAAATTATAGTGGTTCCCAGGCAGGTGAGGTGGCTCACGCCTGTAATCCCAGCACTTTGGGAGCCCGAGGTGGGCGGATCACGAGGTCAAGAAATCGAGACCATCCTGGCCAACGTGATGAAACTCCGTCTCTACTGAAAATACAAAAATTAGCTGGCCATAGTGGTGCATGCCTGTAGTCCCAGTTACTCGGGAGGCTGAGGCACTTGAACGGGGTGGGGCAGAGGTTGGAGTGAGCCAAGATCACACCACTGCACTCCAACCTAGCGACAGAGTGAGACTCTGTTTCAAAAAAAAAGAAAAAATTATAGTGGTCCCCTTATAGAGGTATGCACAAGATTGACAAGATTGCCAGAAATAAGGCCACCATGCTCTGTTATGAGCATTCAGGGAAAATGACACAATGACGTGCCATTCAAGCCAAGGTATAAGGCTATGTAGGAAGTAGCTGAGAATGTGCTTCTATTGCTTTTTTTTTTTCTTTTTTTTTTTTTTTTTTTTAACTCTGTCACCCAGACTGGAGTGCAGTGGTTTGATTTCAGCTCACTGCAACCTCCACCTCCTGGGTTCAAGCAATCCTCATGCCTCAGCCTCCAGAGCAGCTGGAATTATAGGCGCCTGCCACCACACCTGGCTAATATTGTTAGTAGAGATGGGGTTTCACCATGATGGCCAGGCTAGTCTTGAACTCCTCGCCTCAAGTGATCCACCTGCCTCGGCTTCCCAAAGTACTGGGATTACAGGCGTGAGTCACCACACCCGGCCTATTGTTTCTTTTGTGTCTTTCAGCTGTAAGTGCTGCCCTTCAGCTTCTCCTGTGGGGAGATAAGGATTGGCCTCCTCTTGCTTCTGCCACATGCACCAGCCTTCCCGTTCAGCCACTCTTCCGAATCATATCACAGTCTTGGTTAAATCAACTTCAATATTTACATGACAGTGACAATGGGAGTCACCCGGCATATGATTATTTCCTCCTTTCTTACTTTTTAAACTATCTTTTATTTTCATTTGCTTGGTTTTCGGGCACAAATTATCTAAAGTTTCTGAATTTCCACTCAAAACTCTTGACACATCAAGCCTTGTGTTGATGTCATTCTTGCCCTCCAGGCTGGCACCATCAGCCTCGATTGCAGCAGGTCATCAGACTGTGATTTCCCTTCACTTTAACGCTGAGGATTACCTTTCCTCCCTCCTGGGTTCACTATGCTGTTTTCTTCCTCTTTAATTTACACTCTCATGTTGGGAAGCATACCCCCTGATACCCTGAGAAAGGGTACAGGAAATCCTAAATTTGAGGGAAGTCTTACATTTAGATATGGGATGAGGGAAGGATGGATAGATGGTGAAGGAGTATAAGGACATTTCCAGGTGAGATGGATGTAGTCATTATCTTGATTGTAGTGATGGTTCCATGGTTATATACATATAACAAAACTTATCAAATTGTGACAGTATATTGTATGTCAATCATATCTCAATTAAGCTGCAAGAAAATATAAATAAAACAGTCTCCATATAAAACTCAGAAGTTGAACTGGGCTTGGTGGCTCATGCCTATAATCCCAGCACTTTGGGGGGCCGAGGTGGGCAGATCACAAGGTCAGGAGATCGAGACCATCCTGGCCAACATGATGAAACCCCGTCTCTACTAAAAATACAAAAATTAGCTGGGCATGGTGGCACATGCCTGTAATCCCAGCTACAAAGGAGGCTAAGGTAAGAGAGTCGCTTGAACCAGGGAGTTGGAGGTTGCAGTGAGCCGAGATTGCGCCACTGCACTCCAGCCTGGCGACAGAGCAAGACTCTGTCTCAAAAAAAAAAAAAAATTCAATAGTTTATCAACTTATGTTATTTGCAAGTCTATGGGGAAACAGGTACTCTCATACAATGCTGGTGGGAATGTAAAATGTTACAGCCTCTAGGGGAGAAATTTGACAATATCTAGCCAAATTACAAATGTGTTTAATCTTTGGCCCAGTAATTCTATTTCTAAGAATCTGTACTAAACATACATGGGCAGAAATACAAAATGACATTTGCACAAAACTGTTCATTGAAGCATTAGTTGTAATAACAGAAGACTGGAATCAATCTAAACGTAAGTCAGCAGAATATTGATAAATGATGGCACAGCTACATAATGAAGCACTACACAGCTGAAAAGAAGTGAGAAAAGTGTCTATATACTGCTATGGAATGATCTTCAAGATGTATTGTTAAGTGAAGATAACAAGTTCTCAAACACTGAGATATTCTACCTTTTGTTCCTGGAAATGCTGTATATCTTGATCTGGGTGGTAGCTACATGAGGTGTATAAATATGTAAAACTTCACTGAGATGTACATTTAGGATTAGCACACTTTACTGTATATAACATCCTAATAATTTTTTTTTAACTAGATAGGAGCAGATTGAGGAGTGTGTGCAAGAAGAAGTGGAGACAATGAGAATTTTGTCTATGAAAAGACAGGACTAGCTAGAGAGAATGTAATGTCAAGGGAAGGTTTTTCTTTCCTTCCTTTTCTCCCTTTCTTCTTTCTTCCTTTTTAAAATGGGACTTAAGCATATCTCAAAGCTGATGGTTGATGAGAAAGAGCAGTTGAAAAGTAAGATTGAGTCTATACAAAAAAGAGAAGGTGGGCTGGGCACAGTGACTCATGCCTATAATCCCAGCACTTTGGGAGTCTGGGGTGGACGGATCACAAGGTCAAGAGTTCAAGACCAGCCTGGCCAACATAGTGAAACCCCATCTCTACTAAGAATACAAAAATTGGCCAGGCGTAGTGGTACATGCCTGTAATCCCAGCTACTTGGGAGACTGAATCAGGAGAATCACTTGAACCCATGAAAAGGAGGTTGCAGTGAGCCAAGATCATGTCACTTCACTCCAGCCTGGGCAACAGAGCAAGATTCCGTCTTGAAAAAAAAAAAAAGAGAGAGAGAGAGAAAGTATAATCAATACTACAAGGTCTTTGGAAAGTTGGGAGGGTATGAGAGTCAAAGTCCCCAGACGGGGAGAAACATTTTTACTGTCCCAACAGGGGAGAAGGAGGCTAGAATGGGGGTCACTATAGGGAGTTTTTAGAATTAGGTACACCAGGCCCTAAAGGAGATATGGCATGCAGAGGGAGTGGAGAGAGGTGGTTGTGGAATCCAGGAAGCAGAAAAGTCTTGGAATAGTCATTACAGTGAGTGGGAGAGTAAAAAGTAAGCTGAACAGGGAAATATAGAAGGATCATCCGCTATTACGGGTCCATTTTAGTGATTGTGTGGCTTTTTCCAGCAAGGCTAAGAGAAGTAGAACGTTGTATTCACCCACAGTTGGGTTTTGCCAAACCCAACTAAGAGATAGGATAGAAAGGGGCTTTAGATCATTGGCCAAGTATGTTACTAAAATGATGTATCATGCAGTCTAAGGTGATAAGCAGGAAATCGAGAGAGCAGGAGACAGAATGATTAGAAGTAAACGAAGTCCGCAAGGATTGGAGTTCCAGTGAGGTTGATAAGTGGTTGTACTGGGACTGGTTGAAAGCAGGCTAGCAGGAAAAGATGCTGTGGCCAGAAATGGAAAGCTTGAACTGGTGATTCCGGGCATGTTGGGTGATAGTAGAGCCTAAAATGGCCATGAGTTTGGAAGGCTCAAGTGAAATGGAGGCTGGGCATGGAAGTTCCTGCCTATAATCCAAGCACCTTGGGAAGATGAGGCAGGAGGCTCATTTGAGTCCAAGAAGTTCCAGACCATCCTCGGCAACATAACGAGGCCCTGTCTCCACTAAAAAATAAAATGTTAGCCAGGTGTAGTGCTACATGCCTGTCGTCCCAGCTGTTTGGGAGACTGAGGTGGGAGGATAGCTTGAGCCCAGGAGGTCGAGGCTGCAGTAAGCTATGATTGCACCACTGCATCCAAGCCTGGGCAACAGACCCAGATCCCATCTCAAAAAAAAAAAAAACAGAAACAAAAAACTAAAATAAAAAGAAATTAAAAATGAAGTGAGATGGAGATCCCCACCACACACAGATTAAAAGCTGAGCCAGCATTTCCCAAAGTGTTTTCTATAGAACATTGCTTGACAAAGGGATTATGCACTAATGACACATTATTAAAGTTCTGTCTTGAATCAGTCCTGTTTACTGTGTTTAACCAAATATTCCCTGCACCTTTGAATTACTAAATTTTTTTAGTTCAATATTTATCAGCAGTCTTCTAAACTAATTTCTTCCAAACACACTTCAGCAACTTTCTGCTTTGCATGTAACCTGCTGAAACTCTAACATTAATGGAATGAAGTGAATAATTATCACAGCAAGTGATCATTTTTTAATATCTGGTTTTTTTTTTTTTTTTGGCTTTGTTTAGTTTTGTTTGAGACAGAGTCTTGCTCTTTCACCCAGCCTGGAGTGCAGTGGCACAATTTTGGTCCACCAAATTGCAACCTCCACCTCCCGAGTTCAAGCGATTCTCCTGTATCAGCCCAGTAACTGGGATTACAGGCATGTGCTACCACACCCAGCTAATTTTTTTGTATTTTTAGTAGAGATGGGGTTTCACCATGTTGGCCAGGCTGGTCTCGAACTCCTGACATCAAGTGATCTGCCCGCCTAGGCCTCCCGGAGTGCTGGGATTGCAGGCATGAGCCACCACGCCCACCCTTTAATATCTGCCTTAATGTATTTCGATATGAAAATACTATTTGCCTAGCAAAAGCATGTAAAAAAGTACAGCATATGTTTCATTAGGATAATAATGTTAGGTTTCCCATACTTTGCTATGAAGATAAATAACAACAGTGTTCTGTTAGATCATTAGAGTTGGGATTTAACCATGATTATTTTAGTCCTTCATTAATATACCTATTTTGACTATTAAGTAGCCTTCTCTTAAAACTAGTTACATTCCTGCTACAGAAAAAGCATTAAATAATAAAGGTTCTGATGTCAATCCCATCAAATATGTATTTCAATTATTTAAGCCTCATAAGAATTCTACCGCATATAGTAAGAAAAGTAAAGAAGAGTCATTAAAATTAATAAATATAAAAGGTCTCCATTTTCTTTCACTTCATTTCTCAGACATTTAAGATCAATAACAAAAATGAGGTACCTGATGTAAACTGTTTTCATGCTGTTGCTGCCCCTCTCTGAGGAAGAATTAATACTTCTTCTCCTCATTGACATTTGGCTTAGCCAATGAAATGTGAGTGGAATTGACTTGGCTCACTTAAAAGCAGAAGCTTTAAAGAGCCAGCTTAATGTTCACCCATGTCCTCTCTCCCTCTGCTACAAGAGCAGCAATATTCCAGGTAGTGGCTGCTCCATCAGCCTGAGTCCCTGAATGAAGGAGATGCGGAACAGAGCTTCAGGTGATCCTGAAGGACAGGTGTTATGAGCAAGAAATCAACCTTTATTCATGCTGGCTACCAAGATTTGGGCATAATTTGTTACCATTGCATGACTCAGCCTATTCTGATTAATACAGAAATCACATTGTCTACCCTATATTCATTTCCAAACACTGGCAACTATTAATGAACACAAATAGAAGTCGTCACCAGAAGCATAAAATTCCCGCCGCAGAACATCTAGAACAGGGGTGGCAAATTGCCTTAATCTCTTGTATCAGCTCTGATGAACTCATAATGATGGCCTGTGTCAACTCTGTAGAGAAGAGTTCTGAAACCATGACCTTGCCTAGCAGGAAAGAGTTACTGATTTATTAGTATGTTTCCAGTAGAAGGAGGGGTAATAAGCTGTCCATCCCTGGCCCATGAGGCACAACCTGTCCTCACTATCATTTCTGGGTTTTTTCTGATGTTGTACAGGAGGCATTGTTTTCTAAATGCATCCAGAAATAACAGAAACTAATGCATAAAACATTTAGGTTAATAAATAATTTTATTTTATTTAACTGATGAAGGGAAAAAAAGTGTTACTATCAGAGCTGACTACAGAATTTCTCCTTGGCGAGAGAACTGTCTTTGTTAGAAACATCTCTAGTGGACTTTTTAGTAATTAAGATGGCCCTCTAGACCAGGCCTGGATGATTGGCCTGGGGAGGAAAATAGTGAAACTGTTTTATATCAGAAATGCACAGTGATTTTTGGAGTTGGAGCTGAAACGAGCCATGAGGAAGCAGGGAAAAGCCCAAGAGAGGGCCAGAAGGTGTCCCGCCGCATGGCAGGAGGCTGTGGGGAAGGCATGACACAGGACACGCCCTCAGGGGACAGAAAAGCTGAGGATTTTTGAGAACTGGGATGATTGAGTATGCAGTTAAAAGTGTGTTACCCTTCCATCCTGTAATCTAACATCCCTAACCATGACCATACATGCGCGCGCGCGTGCACACACACACACACACACAATTATGGGTTGAATTGTGTCCCCTGAAAATTCATATGCTGAAGTCCTAACCCCCAGTGCCTCAGAATATGACCTTATTTGGAAATAGGGTCATTGCAGATAGTTAATTAAGATGAGGTCATAGCGAAGTAGGGTAGACCCCTAATGCAATGTGACTGTGGTTATACAAGGAGGAAATCTGAACACAGACACTCATACGGGGACAGCCACATGAAGACAGGAGTGATGCTCCCACAAGCCAAGGAACTACCAGAAGCTGGAGGGGAGACCTGGAACAGCTCCTTCCCTAGCACCTGTTAGAAACAGCATAGTCCTGTAGACACCTTCATCTCAGATGTCTAGCTTCCAGAACTGTGAGATAATGAGACAGGAAATTTCTATTGTTTAAGCCTTTCAGTTTTTGTTACTTTTTATGGCAGCCCTAGGAAATTAACACATATGCACATGCACACCATGCATGTACACACACTCATGCACACATACCCATGCACACACATACATGCACATACACACACTGTTGCCCAAATCTTCATTAAAGCCTGCACCACACGCACAGCCATGACCAGTGGCAGTCTGGGGACTGAGGGGTTTGTATGTGAGCTGAGTAAGTATACAGGCTACGCAAAAGGAATGAGACATGCAGAGGCAGGGCCCAGAGTAGATGCCAGAAAGGCAGTGGAAGCAGAGACTCATGGCAGAGGGAGTCACAAGGTGGCTCCTTCCACATGCCACCCCAGCAAGAATTCTCAGAGCTATTGGGAAAGTATTGAGATGGAGCAGGGACCCCTCTTAAGGGCTCGCAGCACCCTCCTCCACCCCCAACACCAAGCATGGAAATAAAAGAAAATCTTGAGTTCCTTCAAGGAAACTTCCAGGCACCTAGCTAGCCTTGACAAGTAAATGAGCAACCTGATAAGCAAGATGGTAACAGTAGCTTAAAACAATAGCCAAGAACGTTAGAGTCACATGAATATTTGCTTCCCAATAGAAACTAAAGATAACATCTTAGCATATATTCTTGAGTTGTTTTTCAGAATTTGGACCTCCACCAAATGGGTACACTGGTACGGAGACCTTAGATAAAGGGGAACTGAGGACTGAACTCCGACTGCTGTTTCTTGTTCTAAATTTCTTTCTGAGGCTCCTGGAGATCACACCCATGAGCCAAAACTAACATTATTTTCTGCTGATCCCAAATGTTTAGACAAAGCTCCACCTCCTTAACCAATCACAAATCAGCAAATCTTTGACTCCACCTAAGACCTGTGGGTGCCTGCTTCAAGATGTCTCACCTTTTATACAGGTAAAACCAATGTATAGCCTGCATGCATTTTTTTTTTTTTTTTTGAGACGGAGTCTCACTCTGTCACCCAGGCTGGATGGAGTACAATGTCACAATCTTGGCTCACTGCAACCTCCACCTCCCAGGTTCAAGCAATTCTCCTGCCTCAGCCTCCCAAATAGCTGGGATTACAGATGCATGCCACCATGCCTGGCTAATTTTGTATTTTTAGTAGAGACGGGGTTTTACCACATTGGCCAGGCTGGTCTTGAACTCCTGGCCTCAAGTGATCCACCCATCTCGGCCTCCCAAAGTGCTGGGATTACAGGCGTGAGCCATTGTGCCTGGCCAGCCTGCATGTATTGGTTTATGATTTTGCCTGTAACCTCTGCCTCCCTGCCTTTAAAAATCCTTACCTGTAAGCTCTTGGGGGTTCGGGTCTTCAGCCTGAGCTGCCTGATTCTCCTTGTTGGTGCCTGGCAATAAATGCCTCACTTTCTCTCGCTGCAATCCCGGATGTCAGTGTTTGGCTTTTTTGTGCCAGGCGAGTAGACCCAGTTGTTTGATAACAGTATCTGGGGTACCTACTGCATAATGTCAAGTGGGTGTCTCCGGTTCAGGCAATGAGTAGTGTAAGTACTGAGCGATTGAAAGCAAAATGGCTCACTGCCTGTTTCCTTACAAAAGCAGCCCTTGCAACAATTCAGACTGACCTGTCCTTGGCCTATTCATTATTCTCTGTGCAGTGATAATGAGTTTATTGCTTTGTGGGCTTTTAGGTAAGGGGAAGAGATGAGCTTGGCTTAATGTCTGCTGACTCATGAGACCAAGGGGCCCTGGCCTGCCTCTGATGTGATGCATGCACTTAAATCAGGAACAATTTCCATTTCCTCTCCAGCAAATACGCTGCGATGGGAGGCTAGTCAAGCATGCAGAGCTGGAGACCTAGGAACCCTATCTCTGCTGCTGGGGATGGTGGGTAGAAAGAAGGAAAGAGCAGGCACAGTCCTTCCTCAACCCTCCCCTTTAGCTGCTCTACAAATACGCTGCCACTAAAAAGCATTGGAGCTGCCGCTGATTCCTATCAGGAAGGAATTAAACTAAGCATGCCCAGCATCTATGAAAGGCTGCCTATATTTTGTTAGGCATTATCTGGATGCAAAAGTGAATCAACAACCTTCCACTCCTCAAGGAGTATGCAATCCAGAAGGGAGTGTAAACAATGAAATGTAGGACAAGGTTAAATGAAACACAGGCCAAACTGGTATGGGCATTCGGAAGAAACACTGTGTCTTAGTTGTGCCTTGGGAGATCAAGGAGGGCTCCACACAGAAGGTGGCATCTGAAGGCTAGGAAGGATTTCCGAAGACAGAGAATCGAAAAATAACATTCTCAGCTGAGGGAACTATAGGAACAATGATACTCAGAGCTTTTTCAGAGCCTAGAAGTGTCATTTGGGAACTGAAGATGGGAAGGTTTCTGTTTGTTCGCTCAGGCTCAGGAATTTGTATTTTATTCTAAACTCAGTGTGGAAAACAATGCAGATTTGCGGAAGCATGGAGTGAGGTAAACTTTACATTTTAGCAAGGTGATCTGGGTTCTAGAAATGTATCTGAAATTTCTTTTCCCAAGACCAATGTAAAGATTAAGGCTATATTAGGCGAGGTGGCGGACGCCTGTAATCCCAGCTACTCGGGAGGCTGAGGCAGGAGAATGGCATGAACCTGGGAGGTGGAGTTTGCAGTGAGCTGAGATCCGGCCACTGTGCTCCAGCCTGGGTGACAGAGCCAGACTCCGTTTCAAAAAAAAAAAAAAGAAAAGAAAAGATTAAGGCTATATAATAGGACCCCTTTTTTTTCTTGAGACAGAGTCCCACTCCGTCATCCAGGCTGGAATGCAGTGGTGCAATCTCGGCTCACTGCAACCTCCACCTCCTGGGTTCAAGTGATTCTCCTGACTCAGCCTCCTGAGCAGCTGGGATTACAGGTGCCCACCACCACACCCAGCTAATCTTGTATTTTTAGTAGAGACAGAGTTTCACCATGTTGGCCAGGCTAATCTCGAACTCCTGACCTGAGGTGATTCTCCCACCTCAGCCTCCCAAAGTGCTGGGATTACAGGCATGAGCCACTGCACCTGGCCCCATTTTATTCGCTCCTTCCAATAGAAGCAAACCTAGGGATACAACCAGAAAACTGCCATGTGATGCTAAAACATGCTCTTGCTCCTTCAGAAAACAGCACAAGTTCATCAGCCCAAAAAGTTCTCAAACATTCTCAGGACAAGGGACACTGAGTCCAAAGCCTATACTTTTAGCCACAGCACTATTCTACCTCCCAGTATACAGTCCTAGTATGGTACTTTTCAGCAGAAATCCCATATATCTTCCAATATTATTTAAGACAGTACTTTTGAGGCTAAAAAATTCTAAACAAAGAGCTGAGTTTCCAACAAAAAGTGCTTTAGAAAACTGAGTTGCACAGAGAATGGGGTGCATAGAAATCTGGGGCATGCACAGTCAAATAACTGGGTCTATAAACATTTACCAGATTATTTTAAAGTGATTTTGGAACATTTCCTCATCGAATGCCTTACAGTTCTGGAAAAGGGCAGATATGAGAATTCCTTTATCACTTAGTCAAGTTTACAGATAGAGACACCAAAACAATGAGAGTTTTAAGAGGCGCTCAGAAAGTCAGTAATCTCAGCACTTTGGGAGGCTGAGGTGGGAGATCATTGAGCCCAGAGTTTGAAACCAGCCTGGGCAGCAAAAAGAGACCCTATCTCTACAAAAAATTAAAAAATTAAAAATTAAAAAGTCAATAGCAGGGCTAATGAGAAATCTAGATTCCTGATCTTGAAGCACATGGTTAAATTGAAATATCATATCTCCATGGGCATCAAGGAGATAGAAATGGGGATGGAAAACAGGCACTGTCCTTTCTCTTGAAAGTAATATGCACTTTTATAAAATACTCTTTTTTGTAAGAAGTAAAACATAAATGTTCACCGTAGAAAATTTGGACAATACCAAAAGTTCAAAGAAGAAATGAAACCCACCAATAAGCTCGGTACCCAGAAATATCCCCTGTGAATATTGCTATATTTCTGTACAGGAGTTCATAGGCTGTTATCATTTACAGACTAACAGCCCTTCCATTCTACTATCTTTTCTGAGAGCAGGAATCGGAAAGGTAGACCTCAATCAATAATTGATGCCCCCATTGCATGCCCAGCACTATGCCAGGCACCTTGGGGTCAGAAGGAAGACTGTACTCCTCACTCTAAGAGGCTACAGTCAGTTAAAGAGATAATACACAGACCCAGAATCAGAGAGCTAGGAAGAGCATCATATGAGCAAACTGACCGCAGGAATTCAGAAAAGGAAAGCTGGTTGGGAGAGGCTTAATGGAGAAAATGAGCTGGAGCAGAGCCATGAACAAAGTTTAGACTCAGGATTGCAGAAAGAAGGGAGAAATGCACTCTGGGGTTGAGCTGGTGGAAGATGGGACAAAAACAGCATGGACCAAGGACAGTTGGCTTGGTTCCTAAGGATTTGGCCTGGGTTTAGAGATTAGAGGGTATGAACAGAGGCCCTAACATCACAGGTTTTGCAGGCAGTACTACCCACAGTTACTGTACCAAAGTCATTTCTTTTCCAAGACCAATGCAGAGATCAAGGCTATATATGAGGATTCATTTTATTCATTCTTTCCAATTCAACCAAACCTAGGCATGCAACCAGAAAACTTTCACATGAGGCTAAAACATGCTCTTGTTCCTTCAGAAAACAGCACAAGTTCATCAGCCTGGAAAGTTCTCAAACATTCTCGAAGCTGATGTTCAGGAAGTGCTAGGTCAGGGCATGTGCTATAGGAGGGACCACAGGGGAAATGATTGTACAAAATCATGGCACAAAGTCAAAACCCAGCATGCACCAGCCAAATCCTGCCTATGTGCCAAAAACTGAATTCTGTCACCTTAGTAACACTGAAAAAAAAAAAAATGTGTATACTCTGGATAAGAGGTGGTGTAATATCTGAGAAAATCCCAAGGTTGTATCTTGGCAGCTCTACTCCTCGTGTGACCTTGTGCAGTGACTTAATTGCTTTGAACTTCAATTTCCTCATCTGTAAAATGAGGATAATAGCACCTGCCTCATACTTCTGATGTAAAGATTAAATGAAGTAATATATATAAAGCACCTCACACCATATCTGGCCACTGAGTAAGCCCTGGGTAAACACTGGTTCCTCTTCTTCCCACTAGTCTAATATTAGAAAGCCAGATCAAAAGCGTCAGTGTGATTTGGGGAAACTGAAAAACAGAATATGATGCTAATAAGGCTTGAAGCCTCAGAGCACATTCAAGGTCTCCAGCACATTGGTAATGTCCAACTTCTTTACATGGCCCTAAGGTTCACATCTGTCCAAGATGTCACAGCTTAATCAAAGCCTCCTCTATACCACACTCAACATAAAGTGTTGAGACAGGATCTATAATAGGATGCTGGAGTGAGGCCAGCACAGCTGCCCTGAAACCCTGCCTCCTGCCCCCAGCTCAGGTACCAAGGGAAGGAGACATGGGGTATTGAAACAATTTCCAAAGGCTTAGCTTACATAAGAGGAATAGAGGCAGAGAAAGGAAAGTCCTCAACCTAGAACACAGATTAATTACCAGGAAGCCAGAAAAAGCTAATAATCCTAGTTGACAGGCAGCCAAATGACTTGGGGTAGCTCATTTAGAGTGTGGGTGTTATGCAGCCCAGAAGACAAACACATGTAAACAACAGCAGGTAAAACATGAATCAAGCTACTTAGCAAGTTAGATCAAGAATCTATTGATTGCCAAGTCTCTTTGATTCCTGCAAGACGCTTCCTCTCTGTCCCTTCTGTTAAAGCAAACTAAATATGACCCGAGAAGGACCCCATACTTCTATATTTGAGTCCCTGTGGACGAACTGTAACCTAGCTTAATAGGCAGACGAAATTGAGAACCAAATTTAGGAGTATGTGCCTGTAACATAGCTGACTCTTGGCCAATCCCGGCGGCCATGCTTCAGTCACTCAGACTGGTGAGTGTTCAAACTGTTCAAAGAAGGCAAATGCCAACCTGTAACCAATCCAGCTGTTTCTGTACCTCACTTCCGATTTCTGCATGTCACTTCCCTTTTTTGTGTCTATAAATTTGTTCTGACCACCAGGCATCCCTGGAGTCTCTCTGAGTCTGCTGATTCTGGGGGCTGCCCAATTCATGAAAGGTTCATTGCTCAATGAAACTCCTTTAAATTCAATTCAGCTGAAGTTTTTCTTTTAACACTTCTCTTCATTCCACTGTCCCTGCCCTAATTCAGGCCCATATTACCTCCTGCTGGCTCAGAGACACCTTCATTTTCTGAACACACAACTCAACAAGTTCATCATTGATCATCAAATAATATCTACATTTCCTAACCTGGCACTCAAAGCTCTCCATAATATGATCCGTGTCTTAAACAACACATTCCATTTCAGGATCCTTATGCTTCAGACAAACCAAAGGCAATAAACCTAAGCCTTTGTGTTTTTCCACCTCAGTGTCTTTGCTTGAGCTGTTGTTTCACAGCCATTCTCACGTATTCTTTGTGTTAGTTACCTAGGGCTGCCATAACAAATTACCATACCCCGGGTGGCTTAAAACAACAGAAACGTATTCTTACAAGTCCACGATCAAGATGTCAGCGGGGCTGGTTCTGTCTGGCAGCTCTGAGGGGCAATCCACTCCATACCTCTCTCTTAGCTGCTGCGGGCTGCTGGCAGCCCTCGTCATTCCTTGGCTTAGGGCTGCCAATCTCTGCCTGTCTTCACATGCGTGGCCTTCTCTCTGTGTCTCTGAGTCTCAAATCTCCCTCTGCCTTTGTCATATAAGGACACTTGTCAATGGATTTAGGGCCCATCCTAAATCCTGGGTGCTTCCATCTTGAGAGCCTTAATTACACCTACAAAGTCCCTTTCTCCAAATAAGGTCACATCCACAGGTTCTGAGTGGATATGTCTTTTGGGAGGCTACAATTTAACCCGTATACCCTTTAAGACTTTGGTCTCTTGCTGCCTCCTTTATAAAATATGCCTTGATGTCTAGCCCCAGGAAAGAATCTCTCCCTCCTATGAACTGCCAAGAAACTCAACTGAATTTGACTTTGTGATATTGTGTTTGTATGAACAGCTTATCTTTGAGTGAGTTGCCTAACTTCTATAGGCCTCAATTTCCTCATCTTTGAAACAGAGATAATGATTACATTTATTTTTAGCGATATTTTGGTTTTGGTTTTTTGAGATGGGGTCTCTCTCTGTTGCCCAGGCTGGGAACGCAGTGGTATGATCTCGGCTCACTGCAACCTCTGCCTCCTAAGTTCGAGCAATTCTCCTGCCTCAGCCTCCCGAGTAGCTGGGATTACAGGCATGCACCACCATGCCTGGCTAATTTTTGTATTTTTAGTAGACACAGGGTTTCACGATGTTGGCCAAGCTGGTCTTGAACTCCTGACCTCAGGTGATCTGCCCATCTCAGTCTCTCAATATGCTGGGATTACAGGTGTGAGCCACTGTGCTCAGCCTATAGCATTATTTTGATAAAATGAAGTTTTAAGGGACTTAGAACAGTGGCCAGACATAGCAAATCATCCATATGTGCTATTATTATCCTTATCTTTATCATATATCGTCCCTACTATAAGTTCCTTAAAGATAGTCATCTTTGCAGCCTCCATAGATTCTAAAGAGTATCTTGCACAGAATCATGGATGAGTGAACATATCAGGGGGAAGAAGGGAATGACAGCTAAGTCATCTTGAGATAGTCAATACAGGGACATGTTCGGAAATGTCATGAAGAGTGACTCCTCTATCCAACACTCAACCAGCAGAAAAGTATTCAGGTCTTCCCCGAAGTGGAAAGTCTTGGTCAAAACTCCCTGCCAACAGTTTTCCCTTTGATTTCAAGCAGCACAACTTGGAGAGTTGCCACTCTGGTGTTTCCAAGTACAGCATATCCAAAGGAGAATTCCTTTCATAAAGAGCATCATTTGCTGATTTGTCATCATGGTAATTATATTTTATTATTCCCACTGTACCTCTTAGCACTGATGTGGTTCTGAAATAGAAGTGAAAAAAGGGGGTGGGGAGGGGCTGACTCCCAGGCTTAAGGGAAGAGTGACTCAGTGGCCCTAGGGAGCCTCTTCTCAGGAACTGGGTAGGAGTGCTGACTCACTTCTGCCTCCGGCCTCCTCCCAAAGGTTGCTGCTTCTCCAGGACCTCACAGGAGTTGTGGCAGCCTTTAGTGGTGGCACTGCTAATTCTCTATACACACCATAATCTTCCCCTACATAATCCCACAAGCTATTTCGTAAAGCTGCCTTCTAGAGGGCCAGTGCTCTAAAGACACGGTTCAGACCGAAGTCTTCTAGAAGATTTTTAATTTTTGTGGGTACCTAGTAGATGTATATAGAGGATTTTCATTGTTAGTACAAGTACAAACACATACAAAAATCCATTCCTAGTGAGGTGCATACAAAGTGGAGTTCAGGCCGGGCACGGTGGCTCACACCTGTAATCGCAGCATTTTGGGAGACCGAGGCAGGTGTATCACCTGAGTTCAGACATTTGAGACCAGCCTGACCAAAGTAGTGAAACTCCGTCTCTACTAAAAATGCAAACAAATTAGCTGGGTGTGGTGGTGTGCACCTATAATCCCAGCTACTCAGGAGGCTGAGGCAGGAGAATTGCTTGAACCCAGGAGCAAAGGTTGCAGTGAGCCAAGACTGCACCACTCCACTCCAACCTGGGTGACAGCGTGAGGCCTTGTCTCAAAAAACAAACAACAAAAAAAGTGGAGTTCAGAACAGACAGAAGCTGAAATCTTCCTCCATACTTTCCCAAGCAAATACTGTAAAACCTAATCTCCCTGTTTTGCTGTGCGTGGCAGGAGGCAGGTAGCTACTGTCTGGGATCAGACATCCCTGATGTGCTCAGCGTGGAAAATGGTAAAGCAACTCTCTCCTGCCCAGAATCAGTGCTGATTGATTGGTTCTGTTTCCATGAAACAACTGCCAAAACGATGCTTATAAATAACACTTCCCAGTTATAATATGCTTTCTAAAACAATGCATTATTTATTGGAGAAACGCTCTCATGCAATATGTTCACACAGAAAGAAAATAATAGGGATCAGTTGAGGGAGAACAAGGAACTTGTGAAATTTTCATTCTTGTCTTTAATATTACATGAAATTAAGCCATTTTCCTGAGAAACTTTAAACACAGCAAGTCTTCTTTATGGCCAGTGTACAGCACTGCCTGAGAAAGAAAACTGCACCATTATGATTCAAGATTTTCAGTGGACTGGGGTTGGTGAGCCAAGACTATGGAGATCAAGGTTATCTGTGTTGTGCTTCAGCACCTCCTGACTAAGCCATTACACAGCTCCTTCCCAGATGCTGACGTTCATGCTCCACCTCCACCAAAAAGGGGGAGGAAGAATTACTGTGGGTTTTTATTTCAAATGATTACTGAAAGGACAAGAATTCATTGAATTTTGATCTAGAAAAGGCCTCTGTGCAGTGCTCAAATCCACCTCCCTATTCCTGTGTAAAAAATCACTGTCTGGAAACTGACAGCTCTATGTAGAGATTAATCACACCCAATGTCCGTGGCTTCTAAAAGAAAGAGAAGGCTGCATTTAGCAAATATTGTCACCATTAAAAAAATGTTCTCTCCCAACGTGGCTTCTAGAAACCTAATCTCATTTATGCAAATTCTTTTCCATTTTTTCCTGGGCAGCAAAATTGCCCCTCACATTTAACAACCATCAAGACAGTGTGAATGTGGATTACTCTACAAGCACTTTCAGTTTAGCTCCCATAAACGGGACCTCCTTGTATAAAATGTGGACGTACATTCACATTGACTGATACAGTAACTAATCTTATTTATTTTTGGAAGTACTCTCTGGTCTTCTGCCATGGAGAAGTAGCCACTCTTTTTTTCTTTAACATTTAGGGAGTACGTGCTCCTCTTTTTTTTTTTTTTTTTTTCCTCTTTCCCCTCAAAGCTGTTTGTTTGTTCCCCAAACCAGAAGGTATTCCCTTCACGGAGATGAAAGTGCGCCCCCTAGTGAACAATATTTCTCAACCTCCCTCCAACACTGAATTTCCATCTTCATTATTTTTGCCAGAGAATCTCAGGCCCCAGTGGTGACGTGACTGCATTTGAGAGGTTGAGGTTCAGTGCCTAGGGCTTAGCAGCTTTTCAACGGACAATAAAATTGTTCGAGAGCTAAGAAAATCTATTGACTCCAAACATTTTTTTAAATTCCAAAACTGAAATTAGTGAATTTGATTAAATGTCTATAAAATATCAACTAATCATAAGCAATTCAACTCTTAAATTGTTACATAAAAATTATATTTAATGTAGAATATAGGTTCATTTTAATATTGTCTATGAGGAGGCCAGGCATGGTGGCTCACGCCTATAATCCCAGCACTTTGGGAGGCCAAGGTTGTGGGGGGATTGCTTGAGCCTAGAAGTTCAAGACTAGCCAGGGCAACATAGCAAGACCCTCAGCTCTACAAAAATTTTTGTTTTAATTTCCAGCTAATTCTTTAAAATTTTGTGTAGAGATGGGGGTTTTCATCTGTAGACAGGTGTGTGGTACACACATGCAGTCATAACTAATACTTAGGAGGCTGAGGTGGGAGGATTACTTGAGCCTGGGAAGTTGAGGCTGCAGTGAGCCATGATCACACCACTGCACTCCAGCCTGGAGTGTCTCAAATATATATTATATGTATATATGTATGTGTGTGTGTGTGTGTGTGTGTATACACATTTTTTTTTTTTTTCTGTGAGGAGGGTCAGGTCCTCTTAAAATAAGAGTTAAAGGCATATTTTCCATAGAGTTGACCTCTGTTCAAGACTCTTCATGATCACGAATATGCACTCCTGTCTTAACATTATTCTCTTAAAGATTCTGATAACAATACTTCATACTTGCAAAGTGCTTAGTAAAAGTTTATGTATGGCCAGGCACAGTGACTCATGTCTATAATCCCAGCACTTTGGGAGGCCAAGGCAGGTGGATTGCTTGAGCCCAGAAATTCAAGACCAGCCTGAGCAACCCCAAGGCAAAACCCCCATCTCTACAAAAAATACAAAAAAATTAGCTGGGTGTGGTGGCACAAGCCTAGAGGCCCAGCTACTTGGGAGGTTGAGTGGGGAGGATCACCTGACCCTGGGATGTCGAAGCTGCAGTGAACTGTTACTGTGCCACTGCACTCCAGCATGAGCAACAGAGTGAGACCTTATATCGAAAAAAATAGATATATATATACTCCTATTTAAATCATTTAATCCTTACAGCAGTAAATTGAGAAAGAAAAGAATGAATTGGATAGTTTTTTGGTTTTCTTCTTTTTTTGCCAAAGTATAAAATATTATAAATTCTAAAGCAAAAAAAAAAAAAAGTCAGGATCAAAACAGACAACAACCACAGTTCAAAAGAAAACATACTACTAATTTGAAATGGTCTATGTAAGCCTTTGGTAAGGGACAATACAGAGCAAATGACTCCATAGTCAGACACTCCAGGACGAGTTACTCAACCTCTCTGTGCCTCAGTATCCTCAACTGTAACATGGGGACAAAAAGAGTATTTATCACACCAGGTTGTTAAGACATTTAAATGAGTTCATATATGTGAAACACTTAGAATAGCGTGTGGCACGTAGTAAGAGCTGAATAAATGCTAGCAATTAACTGTTAGTCAATCAAACCATAGCAATCTTTGATTCCCAGAAATAGAATAACTTAAGATTTTGGGCCAGGCATGGTGGTTCACGCCTATAATCCCAACACTTTGGGAGGCCGAGGCAGGCAGATCACCTGAGGTTAGGAGTTCGAGACCAGCCTGGCCAACATGGTGAAACCCCATCTATACTTTAAAAAAGTTTTTTTAAAAAATGCAAAAGTTAGCTGGGCGAGGTAGTGCGTGCCTGTAATCCCAGCTACTCGGGAGGCTAAGTGGGGAAAATTGCTTGAACCCGGGAGGCAGAGACTGCAGTGAGCCGAGATCACAACACTGCACTCGCAGCCTGAGTGACATAATTATTGAAAAAAATAATTTAAAAACATAAATAAGATCTTGTATAAATCTCAAACAACTAAAACACTCACAAAACAATCACTAATATTGTATTTTGAAACGTTTTACTTGGAAACAATCTCAAACTCACAAAAAGTTACAGGAATAAAAATAATGTAAGGAACATTGGTATACCTTTTACCCATGTGAGCTTATTAGCATTTTATTCCTCTATCATTTGCATGGCACATCACTGCCAATTTGTGTCCCTACTTATTATAATTTTGATGTATTTGTTTTCTCTTGTAAAGTAAGAAATTACCACAAATTTAGCAATTAAATGCCAACTTATAAGCTCGCAGTTCTGTAGACGTCTGAGTATAGCATAGCCAGCTTCTTTGCTCAAGGTCTTTACAAAGCTAAAACCAACGTATTGGCCACACTAAACTCCTTTCTGGAAGCTCTGGGAAGAATCCACTTTCAAGTCGATTCATGATGGATGGCAGTCATAGGACTGAGGTCCCCATTTCCTTGCTGGCTCTCAAATGTGGGCCACTCTAAGCTCCCTGAGGCACCCACATTCCTTCCAATATGATTTTTTTAAATTATTACTTCAATTATTATCATATTTTGAGACAAAGTCTCACTCTGTTGCCCAGGCTGGAGTGCAGTGGCGCTATCATGGTTCACTGCAGCTTTAACCTCCTGGGCTTGAGTGATCCTCCTGCCTCAGCCTCCCAAGTAACTAGGACTACAAGTGCATGCCACCACACCTGGCTAATTTTTTAAAAAATTTTTGTAGAGATAAGGTCTCACTATGTTGCCCATGCTGGTCTCAAACTCCTGGACTCAAGCAATCCTACTGCCTTGGCCTCCCAAAGTGCTGGGATTACAGGAGTGAGCCACCATGCTGTGCCCACATTCTTTCCAATATGGCCCCATTTATCTTCAAAGCCAGCAGTGAAAAATCTCCCTCATAGCAAATCCTTCTCAGATTTTGACTCGCTCTCCCAAAGAAGAGCCAGTTCCTTCTAAAGGCTTACCTGATTAGGTCAGGCTTACCCAAGAAATGCCTGGATACTCTTTCTCAAAGTCAAATGATTTGGGACCTTAATTACATCTGTAAAGTATATGCATAGCAGCACTTAGATTGGTATTTAAGTAACTGGGAGAAGGTGTTTATATACTACGGATAGGAATTTAGGCGGCATTTCAGCGTTCCGCCTACCACATGTGATGAGAGACTTTATAAGTCTACGTGTAAGTCTGGTAGGGCTGCCACAGCAAAATACTACAAACAAAATACTACAGCCTGTGGTGGCTTAAACAACACAAATTTATTTTCTCACAGTTCTGGAGGCTGGAAGGTGTCGGCAGGACTGGTTTCTCTTGAGGCCCCTCTCCTTCATTTGCAGATGGCCGCCTTCTCACTGCATCCTCACCTGGCCTTTTTCTCTATGTGAACATCCCTAGTGTCTTTGCATGTCCAAGTTTCATCTTCTTGTGAGGACAACAGTCAGATCGAATCAGGGCTTCAACATATAAATTTGGAGGGGACGCAATTCAGTCTATAACAGTCTAATAACAAAATTAAGAGCTAATATTTGAGCTACTAGGCAGGTACTGTGCTAAAACAAATTTGTAGGTTATCTCAACACAAACCTTTAGGTTAAATTAAATGCCATCGCAAGCAATTATATGAAATTCCAATCTCATCAAAATGTTTCCTTTATTCTTAATTAGAAATTCTGTAAGACTTCTGCTGTGATTTGATTCTCAGAGTGAGCTATCTCTACTATAATGTGCTTCCTATGCTACGTTCAGTTTCCTACCTATGCTAAGGTCAGTTTCCTTCACCTATCCAGTTTTACTGAGCAGATAAGCTTGGTACAGAGATATTAAAATTCGTTATCAAAATTCTTGCTCTCAGAGAGTAAAATCTAGTTAAAAAAAAAAAAAAGATGTATTTTATGTCTGTCTCTGTACATGTTTTTTTTTGAGACAAAGTCTCACTCTGCTGCCCAGGGTGGAGTACAGTGACATGATCTGGGCTCACGGCAACCTCAGCCTCCCAGGTTTCAGCGATTCTCCTGTCTCAGCCTCTTGAGTAACTGGGATTACAGGTGCATGCTACCATGCCCAGCTAATTTTTGTATTTTAGGTATAGGTGGGGTTTCACCATGTTGGGCAGGCTGGTCTTGAACTCCTGACCTCAGGTGATCCACCTGCCTTGGCCTCCCAAAGTGGTGGGATTACAGATGTGAACCACCACACCCGGCCATCTGTACATTTTTACACATCTTACATTAAAAATGTCAATTATAGGCCAGGCATGGTGGCTCGCGCCTGTCATTCCAGCACTTTGGGAGGCCAAGGCAGGTGGATCACCTGAGGTCAGGCAATCAAGACCACCCTGGCCAACAAGGCGAAAACCCGTCTTTACTAAAAACACAAAAATTAGCTGGGCATGGTGGCAGGCACCTGTAATCCCAGCTACTCGGGAAACTGAGGCACGAGAATTACTGGAACCTGGGAGGCGGAGGTTGCAGTGAGCCAAGATCTCACCACTGTACTCCAGCCTGAGCGACAGAGCAGACTCTGTCTCAAAAAAAAAAAAGAAAAGAAAAGAAAAAAGTAAAGAAAAAAGATATCAATTATGTTTACAAAATCGTCTACACAGTACACAGTTAAGCTCTTATGAAAACTCAGGCACTGAAAATTAAAACAATGATTTCAGGAAAGAAACCCTGTCTGAATGGTTTGTGTTATTTTTGTGAGATTTCCTCAACCCTAACTGTGAAGCAACACACTGTTTTGTATGTGGCTTTAGACAGAACGCTCAGTGACTGGAGAAAAATCACATGGGATTTGATGGTGAGAAGTAATGATAATGTAAAAATACTACATGTGACTAGGTAAGGCGACTCACATTCCACTCACTCTGCTCAAGAGAAAAAAAAGATCCCTGGTGGAATGCGGTGGCTCATGCCTGTAATCCCAGCATTTTGGGAGTCTGAGGCAGGAGGATGGCTTGAGACCAAGAGTTCAGGACCAGCCTAGGTAACATACCAAGACCTTGTTGCTACTAAAAATAAAAATTATAAAAATAAAATTAGCCAGGCGTGGTGGCGCTTGCCTGTAATTCCAACTGCTAGGAAGGCTAAGGTGGGAGCTTGAGTCCAGGAGGTCAAGGCTGCAGTGAAATATGATCACCTGTCACTGCACTCCAGCCTTGGCGACAGAGTGGAAACCCAGTATTTAAATTTTTAAAAAACGGCTGGGTGCAGTGGCTCACGCTTGTAATCCCAGCACTTTGGGGGGCCGAGGCGGGTGGATCACCTCAGGTCAGGAGTTCGAGACCAGCCTGACCAACAAGGTGGAACCCCATCTCCACTAAAAATACAAAAATTAGCCGGGTGTGGTGGTGCGCTCCTGTAATCACAGCTACTTGGGAGGCTGAGGCAGGAGAATGGCTTGAACCCGGGAGGCAGAGGTTGCAGTAAGCCAAGATGGCACTGGGCAAAAGAGTCGGATTCCATCTCAAAAAAAAAAAAAAAAAAATCCCCTTTTTCTCACTAACTTTCCATGCACTTGCACCGAGAATTTCTCTCCTGGAAGCAAAGACCACATTGCAGGTATCGAAGGAAATCAAATCTGCAGGCCCAGGCGCCTCCCAGCTGCAGGCGGAGTAGGGTGACTGCTCTCAGGCGAGGCGCCCCTCTCCGGCCCACCCCTAGTCCATCTCCGCTTCCCAGCGCCCATGGGCCAGTAGCTAAGTTCCGCATCCCGCTCCAGGAACCATCGCCCAAAGTTTCTCTCGCGCCCTCTGCAGGAGCCTGGGCCGAGGGCCGCCCCGCCTCGCTGCCCCCAGGCTCATAAATGGCCTCTGCGCCCCGGCCCGAGCGGGTTCCGAGGCTGCTCGCTGGGTGCTTACCCCCTTAGCCGCCCCCACCCCCAACAGTGGGATTACTGTCCATGGAGCAGGAGGAAACCTACCTGGAGCTCTACCTGGACCAGTGCGCCGCTCAGGTAAGGCTGCCGCCACTGTGCCACAGTCAGGACCCAAGTCCCGCCCGGTACTGTGTGCCAAGGGCTTTGCCTTCGTTCCTCTAAAAACTCATAGCGACCATAAGAGGCGGGCTTGGTTTCCCACGTCTTTCCGTTGAAGGTTAGAAGCTTCGAAAAGTGAAATAATTTGACCAAGGTTGCCAAACAGAGCTCGAACTTCATCTAGCGCGAATCCAGAACCGTTCACTCAGTCACCAGATTACACGGGCTATCCCGGGTTGTTTTGGTTTTTGTTGATTGATTGATTGATTTTTTCTGAGACGGAGTCTCGCCCAGGCTGCAGTGCAGTGGCGCGATCTCAGCTCCCCGGACTGGCTTGAACTCTTGACCTCAAGTCATCTACCCACCTTGGCCTCCCGAAGTGCTGGGATTTCAGGCGTGAGCCACCGCTCCTGGCCCCACGCCCGGTTCTAAAGGACACGCACAGAGAGCGCGTCGTGCTAGTTGTAGTGACTTCAGGTTCCCAAGGGTTTCTGCTTTGACAGGGGAAACAGAGATCCCTTGTACCCTGCAGCATGGATGCCAGTACTAGGCCTCCTTCGAGAATTCAAGGTGGTCTCAGGGTTTGCCAAGTATCAACTAGAAACACCTGTGGCTTCTTTTAGTTAATTACTCTTAAGACTTTTAAAAATCCTTAGCATCGGGCAGGGTGAGGTGGTTCACGCCTGTAATCCCAGCACTTTGGGAGGCCGAGGCACGTGGATCATTTGAGGTCAGGAGTTCAAGACCAGCCTGGCCAACGTGACGAAGCCTCGCCTCTACTAAAAATACAAAAATTAGCCGGGCGTGGTGGCAGGAGCCTGAGTCCCAGCTACTCGGGAGGCTGAGGCAGGAGAATTGCTTGCATCCAGGAGGCAGAGGTTGCAGTGACCCGAGATGGCGCCACGGCACTCCAGCCTGGGTGACAGCGAGACTCCATCTCAAAAAAAAAAACAAAAAGCAAGAGAGCAATTTTTTTTTTCTTTGCTGGGAGAATTTTTTATAAAGACAGTGGTCAGCACTGAGGTAGAAATGCTGACTTTCTCTAGAATTTAACACAGCAAAGAGCCCAGGCAGGAAAGGTTCTGAGAATGATAAGTGGATACAGTTTAACAAAAAATAACTAAAGATCCTGAGGCCAAGGATGCAGTGAACATGCTACACAGACATGTTCTGAGGTATGTCCCTACAGGCAGACCCTGCAGGGAGCCCGTCAAGTGTCCATTACTGTAAAACATCCCCCTTCAACTCCTCGCCATTGCCTTACATTCTTGTGTACGTTTAGCTTTGTTCCCTGATAAAATGCCTTGATGGGGAAGGGGAAGGGAGACACTGTTGCAGCTTTGGTGCTTTAGCGTAAATTGCCCTAGGAGACCTTTTCCATCTGGGACAGGTGAGGCCAAGGAAACCCTGCAATGGAATCAGGGCCCATTGTCCCCACCTCACTTAAGGCCACTCTGTGGGTTGAGGGTGGGGAAAGATGGGAGCCTATCATGTATTCAAAATGAAACAGAGGTAAAAAATCTTATTTCAAGGGACTAGCTTGATTTTTTTTCTTCTAAGGGCTTTCTTCAAACAATTAGTCACCCCTGCCACCTGCTGGACTTGTAACAGAACACTCCAATAGGCTCTAGTCAGATGTACATTAGCGGAGGTAGCATTGAAATGGAGAAGATGCAACACAGTGCATTCCTGACCCTTCAGTGGTCAGAAAAGAAATAAGATCTTTTTGAGTTTCTCCTGCAAGCAGTGCTCAAAATCTGGAGTCCAGGCCTGTAACTTGGGTGAAGCAGGTGGTAATGCATTTATCAAGGTAATCGATTTTTTTCCCATAATAAAGCCCATGAATTTTACATTAGTTGTTTTCCTCAGGTGCACACGTCATTCTCTCCATTGCTGGATAATGATAGTTGAGCAGCCTTCCCTGGACTGAAAATACATTGATTTACACTATTCTTACCATTTAAGTTTCAATAACTTTTTTCCTAGTGTAAATTCTTGTAACTAGAACATTACAAGAATTCTTATTACACCTTTGCCTCAGAAGGAATAACCATGGGTCTTTAGTGAATCTTGATTAGCATTCAACTATATCTTAAACTTCCTTCATTTATTTAAATTTAAAACTCAAAATTATTTCAAAGTTAAGTCAACTAAAGTTTACAATTAACTTAAATAGTGCAGTATATCTGTTCTCTTCAAAGTATACAACAATTTAGAGCATGGTTACTCAACTGCCTCTATTGCAAAATTGGACTTAGAGAGTGGCAACTTATTAGAGATCTAACCAGAGTAGCAAAGATAGTCTATGAAGAATGCTTTTTCTGCATTTTATAACATTCTTTCCTGTTTCCATTAAGTGTGCTGTAACTGTAATAGAATCTTTTTTTAGTTGGAGTCTTGCTTTTATCCAGACTGGAATGCAGTGGCATGATCTCGACTTACTGCAACCTCTGCCACCCGGGTTCAAGAGATTCTCATGCCTCAGCCTCCCCAGTAGCTGGGATTACAGGTGTACACTACCACGCTCTGCTAATTTTTGCATTTTTAGTAGAGACATGGGCCAGTCTAGTCTCAAAACTCCTAGCCTCCAGCCTCCTCCTGCCTCGGCCTTCCAAAGTGCAGGCATTATAGGCATGAGCTACCACACCTGGCCTGTAATAGAATCTTAATGGCATTTTCTAGAAAGAAGCAGTGCACGAATACAAGCAATCTTGAACTGCCTCTAACACTGAATACATTGCCTGCCTGCCAAAGTGACATCCCTTTTGTGTAACACGCTGTTCTGTCTGTTGTGTTTTTGTCTGTCTGTTTTGGGAACTGCCTAGGATGACCTTGCCCCACCCAGGTCTCCCCTGTTCAACCCAGTTGTACCTTATGGTATGTACATATTGAATGCATCCAATCCGGATACTGCATTTAATTCGAACCCTGAAGTCAAAGAAACATCAGGTGATTTCTCATCTGTGGATCTTAGCTTCCTACCAGATGAAGTTACCCAAGAAAATAAAGACCAACCTGTCATTAGCAGCAGACATGAAACTGAAGAAAATTCTGAAAGCCAAAGTCCACAAAGTAGGTTGCCATTACCGAGCGAACAGGACATTGGGCTGGGCTTAAACAGCAGTAGTTTGTCAAATTCCCATTCACAGCTGCACCCTGGTGATACTGACTCAGTCCAGCCCTCTCCTGAGAAACCAAACTCCGACTCCTTGTCTCTGGCATCCATAACTCCCATGACACCAATGACCCCTGTTTCAGAATGTTGTGGAATTGTACCTCAACTACAGTAAGTTTTTATTTTTGTTTTAATTGAGCAGATTGGATACACATTTTATATTCCTGAATGTGATGACAACTAATTTCAGGATAATAATGTAGGGAAGAGAATTTCAGATTTCATAATTCTTTGTTTTATCAGTTCTAAATGGATTGTTGCTTTAGACAGTTTGATTATCTGTAAGGCGAAGCACTAATTCTTGATCCTCTATGGTGGGTGGAGGGGACTTAATAGACACATTCTTGAAGGATTGTATTGTTTATACTAAAGCACTGAAGTTGCTGAAAATTGTGGGTAGGGTTGGATAAACACCAAGGATATAAAGATGTAAAATTTAGTTTGATTTGCAAATTGATTCAGAATTATAATTTCTATTTTGAGGCATTGTTTTGAAAAAAGATCTAAAACTTAATTTTAGCAGCTAGTCATGAAATTTTAGGAAAGGCTCTTTTAGCACTTCACTTTGGGATTTTACACTTTACTAGGAATCATGTTGTCATGTATTTCACATTTGGAATAATTCTCCCCCTAGGAAATTGCTAAGGTATAACCTAAGAAATGAGAAAATAAGTTGTTTCGTATTTTTTTTTTTACTCTTCATATATGATATAATTTTCTAAACTGACTTATTTCTTCAGGAATATAGTTTCCACTGTAAACCTGGCCTGTAAGTTGGATCTGAAGAAAATAGCTTTGCACGCAAAAAATGCAGAATATAACCCAAAGGTAAGATTTCTCAGTATTCCTTTCAATAATTAGCTTCTCTTTAGATTTACTTTTCTTAATATCATCATGATATTGACCAATTCCTCTGTTTTTTCTTAAAAAAATTGTTACTGAAAAAGCTTTTGGCAACTCAAGGTTAATATCTCACTCTGTTTTGAATTATAAAAAATAGTCTCATTCTTTATGCTGAATAAAGCAGTAATTGAGCAGTTCCTTAAAGATAAGCTCTTTCCTTTGTCATTCAAAAAGATTTTTCCGTATGACTATAATTTTCCACCTGACTATTGGGATGCTAACTTTCTTATATTCCATCATATTTCTGGAAATAATTTTTGCTAAATGTTGTCTCAGCTACCTGACACTTATTTATCTTTCCATTTACAATTCCTCTTATTTGAGAAGGCTAAATGGATTCTTGCCCCTATTGCAAAATTGGACTTAGAGAGAGGCAACTTATTAGAGATCTAACCAGAGTAGCAAAGATAGTCTATGTATAAAGTATAAAGTTCAAGCTCCTATTTACTAATGTAAGATTCAGGGATTCCCCCCCCCCTCAAAGTTTAATAAAATCTGTTCTTTCTTGTATCCTGCCAAGGCCAGGCATCCTGTTTTCAATGGCTTGTTTACCTAGGGTAAATGGATTTGTCGATCCTGTCAACTTTTAACGATTTGCCAGGCTCTGTACTTAGGAATACAAAGACGAGTAAGACCTGCTTCCTACTGGCAAAAAGTTCACTGGCTTAGGTGGTGGAGGATTTACGAAATTAGATGAAAAAAAAGGTCACATTCGTAGGAACCTAGAGACCTTGCAGGCATCAACTATTTATGTATTATTTGTTTTCACTGTTGTGGTAGTATTGTTGCTGACATCTGAATTTAAATGTTACCTGCATGTTACCCAAATACAATAAAGCTTTCCTTTTGATATTTCATACAGCTGACAATGGTGAGGACACACACGCAAAGATGAGCTAAGATCCTCACAGCTGCAGCTGTGATCACATTATTGCGCAATCAGCATTTTAGGCAACTTTTATTTTCCACCATCCTCAGCACACCCCTCATTTTGGATGAGGGATAGGAGTAGACGGGGCTGGGGATGAAGTGTATAGGATCTCTCTGAACTTGTGCTTGACACCCAAAGAAATTCTGACTTGGCCCTTAAGCTAGTACCCACCCCACTTCCCTTCCTAGCTTAATCGGGGAGAGGAGTTGGGGTGAAGAGACTGTGTAGGAGCAGGCCATTTGATGACATGTCAATGTGGCAGGCCAGAGGTTCCCTACCCTAATGTGTATCAGCCTCACCTCCAGGGCTTGCTGATGCTACTGGTCTTGGATGACACTTTGAGAACTGTAAGAGGCAAGAACTTGACATCAACTTTCTGTCATTCGTCTTTAGCATGGCTGTCATATAGACTTCTGCATTTTGGTTGCTTTTCTGTACATTGTAAAGTCTTGGTGAGCCTTTAACATACTTCTTATTTTTTTCCCAAAGATTCTTCAAAAGAAAAGAAGTGTGTCAAAGTAAAAAGTAGGGAATCTGATCAGTTTGGGTTTTCAATCTTAACTTTACCATTTCCTGCGTAATATCGGAGGTTAAATAGCTCCTTGTTTTCCCTGAGCACTAAATGAGGATGATAATGAACACAGGTTCATCCTATCATGAGGATAAGTAGGAACTGAAACATAACAGGCATTCAAATTTAACAGTTACTGATATTATTTTTACCTGTTAATAAGTACATTTTAGAATCATCATTATTTTTGTTAACCTTAATGTAGGGAGAAAAGACCCAGGCATTTAGTTTTCCCATCCAATCTGTTTCTTGGAGATTTTCGTATGCAGCTCAGCTTTTCAATTGGGATAATGTTATCTCCTAGCAGAGGCTAATTCTCTTTTGGTTTCTGAGTATAGAGGTTTGCTGCTGTCATAATGAGGATCCGAGAGCCCAGGACAACGGCCCTTATATTTAGCTCTGGGAAGATGGTCTGCACGGGCGCCAAAAGGTAGGAGGAATTGTCCCTCCGCCGTTTCCAGGGAAACAGTTTAGCACGTGAAACAAGGAAGCATAGAATTAATGTGCTAAAGCACATAGTAGGAGTAAAATGCCCTCCTTTGCTGAAGACTTTATTCAATGAAATACCTCATTTTGGGTTAAAAACAGTCTTATAATACTGACTTGGGCCAGGCATGGTGACTCACATCTATAATCCCAGCACTCTGGGAGGCCTAGGCAGGAGGATCGCTTGAGCCCAGGAGTTTGAGACCAGCCTAGGCAACATAGTGAGACTCCATCTCTGTTTAAAAAAAGAAAAGAAAACTAAAAAATAGCTGGATGTGGTGGTGCATGCCTGGAGTCCTAGCTTCTTGGGAAGCTGAGGTGGGTGGATCACTTGAACCCAGGAGTTTGAGGCTGCAATGAGCTATAATCATATCACTGCACTCCAGTCTGAGTTACAGAGCAAGACCCTGTCTGTATTAAAAAAATAATAATAAAATACTGATATATCCCCATTTTACAGTTTCCCCTATTAAACCGAGGGGACTTAACTGTTACAACTTGTTTCTAAGGTAATTTTTTTAAAGTTACAGTAATGATAAAGTGTGTTATAAGCCTAGGCAAGTAGTTACTGTGGATTTTCCTCACTGCAGATAAATGGATAGAACTTTCTAAAGGAGCTAAATTAGACATTCCTTGACCTATTAGCTTGCATTAGCTCAGGAGGCATCCCTTAAAAATCTCATCTCTCCTGGATCTCACCCAGAGGAAGCCCTGCGTTGCTGGGTATTCTTTCACCATGACTCTGTAGTGGGAGAGCCTGTTCTCCCCTGTAGGTGTTAAAAGATGAGAAACAAACTGTCCTCCTGAAAGGCTGTGCCGATTTCTAGCTCTAGAAATGTACTAAGTGTTCATTTTATCCTATGAACACTGGGTGTCGATATTCTTTTCATATTTCCTAAATTGGCAAAAAGTTATGTTGGTTTACATTTCTTTGATTTACTAGTGAGATTAAATAACTTTTTAGAAGCACAGAAACTGCTGTGCCGTTTGCTTAATTATCTATGGAGAGAATTATCTTTTGTTTTTGTGTTTAACTATTTTCACCACTTTATACTGCAAATATTTTTTCTTAGATTACTGTTTATGGTGTTTTATGGTGGGTTTTTTTGTTTGTTTGTTTGTTTGTTTTTCTGAGACAGGGTCTCAATCTGTTGTCCAGGATGGAGTGCAGAGGCATGATCTGGGCTCACTGCTACCTCCATCTCCCAGGCTGAAGCCATCCTTCCAGCTTGGCCTCTCCAGTAGCTGGAACCATAGGCATGCACCACCAGGCCTGGCTAATTTTTTTTTTTAGAGATGGAGGTTTCACCATATTGCCCAGGCTGGTCTCGAACTCCTGGGCTCAAGTCTCCCAAAGTGCTGGGATTATAGGCGGCATGAGCTACTATATCTGGCCTATGGTGGGTTTTTTTAAAAAAACATAAATTTTGAAGGGTATATTCATTTTATCCCATTTTTTCTTTGTTTTCTACATTTGGCTTTGCCCTTAAGGCATTTGTGTACAATATTATACAAATATTGACTTTCATATATTTTTCTGGTCTTTTTCAGGTCCTGCTTTGTGATAGGAAAAGGATAGCTGGTATTTTGATTCACCTAGAGCTTTCTCTAGATGGAAATGTTCTATATCTGCACTGTTTAATGCAATGATGTAGCCACTAGTCATGTGTGGCTATCGAGTGCTTGAAATACAGCTAATACAACTGAGGGACTGAATTTAATTTATATTAATTGGACAGAGCAGATCTAGAATTTTATTTCAACGTAAGATAACTATTTTTCCCAAATGATCATTCGGTACTCAGATACATTTACTGAAGAATCCATTGTTGCCACATTTCCCCCTACCTGTTTTTACATATTAAGTTCTTCACATGTGTCTGAGTACATTTCTGGACTTTCTCTTATGTTGATCCCAGGAATCTCCATTTTAAAGTGATTATTGCACAGTTGTGCAAGATGTCTGTAACAATGTTCATTTCAGCATTAAAACAGGGAAAACCTAATTAATAATAGGCTTTCAGCCAGGCGCGGTGGCTCAAGCCTGTAATCCCAGCACTTTGGGAGGCTGAGACGGGCGGATCACGAGGTCAGGAGATCGAGACCATCCTTGCTAATACGGCGAAACCCCGTCTCTACTAAAAAGTACAAAAAACTAGCCGGGCGACGAGGCGGGCCCCTGTAGTCCCAGCTACTAGGGAGGCTGAGACAGGAGAATGGCGTGAACCTGGGAGGCGGAGCTTGCAGTGAGCTGAGATCCGGCCACTGCACTCCAGCCTGGGCGGCAGAGCAAGACTCCCTCTCAAAAAAAAAAAAAAAAAAAAAAAATAGGCTTTCAATCTGAAGTCATAAAGTAAAATTATATTAGCCATATACACACACATACTGAGCTGAAAGGATGGTCACATTGTTTTAAGTTGGATTGCAGAGGGAGAAGTAAGCAACTAAATGGTGTTTATTATCCAACTTTCATTGTAAAATATGCTCATGTTACACATACTACACACATTCATGAGTGTCTTTTCTCATCTGAATTTATTTGGTTCCTAAAATCTGATTGTGAAAGTTTGGATAATGAGTTCAGATAATAAGAGATACTTGTTATTCACATACATTTGGTTTTGAAGTTTTGGATAGTGAGTTGCGAGAATTTGGTTAATAAGAGGTGCCAGTATTATCTCCGCATTTTATCCAAACCTATTCTCTTTAGTTGTAATAGCAAGAGTAGGAGAGATACCTGTGTTTGCATAGGAAAAGTGCAGAAGATCAAATTTAGGTAGTTAACACTGCTATGGGTGAGATTTTAAGATTTTTAAACTACTTTCTAATGTTTGTACAACGAACATGTATGCAGACTTTCAACTATTAGTGGTTTCAATAGAAACTTCTGTGTCCTTAGAATATCACAGCTGATATCCCAAGAAACTACAGGACTATGCAAACTTGAAATTTGAACTTATTTACATTATGGGAAATGTAATAGATCAGTTGGGCAAAATGTAGTTCAAAATGGAAACAGTTTATTTCACTGCTAACCTGGGGACATGGCCTTGCTAAGGACATTTCAGGAGTGAGAAGTGGATGAAGAGAGCCAAGGGTAGTGCTGTGCAGCAGTAGTCAATCTAGTGACTAGATACCAGATCAACAGAGGGCCATGTGCAGTGGCTCACACCTGTAACCTGAGTACTTTGGGAGGCTGAGGTGGGGAGGGTCACTTGAGCCCTGGAGTTTGAGCCCAGCCTGGTGCAAGACAGCAAGACCCTGTCTCTATAAAAAGTTAGGTAGATGTGGTGGTGCATGCCCCTGCAGGCTACTTAGGAGGCTGAGGCAGGAGGATCACTTGAGCTCAGAAGTTCAAGACTACAGTGAGCTATGATCGTGCCACCGCACTGCAGCCTGGGTAACAGAGCAAAAACCCAGTCTCTTACAAAAAAAAAAGGGGGGGGTGAGGAGAATCAACATTATCAACATTAAATGAGGTGACACATATATGAAGTAATGAATACCCAAGAGGGGGCAGTGTTGGTGAAGGATCTGGATAAGAGAATCAAACGCTTGCTTTGGTCCAGGCAAACAAGTTCAAACTGGCTTTTATTTCAGGTGTTTCTGATTTACGGCCTAAAACTAGGGCCAAACCCATGACAGGGGTGGAATTCACGTGAATCACCCACCAGGTGTTGCTACCTACTGTTTTGTTTTGTAACAGTGGAAGAATACCTAAGGAGAAATGAAGCCTCACCTCTCAGGACCCCACAGGCTCTGCTATGAATTTAGGGGTGCAGCAGGACAGACACTTAAAGGACATAGCCACAGAGTAGGACAAATTCCTGTCTTTCTTGTGTTGAGTATGAATTGAATTGAAGATTGGGCAAGAAAGCCAAGCAAAACAAGGCGGGTTTTGAGGTATTTTCATGTGGTTGTTTTGGACAATGTGTCCAGTAAAGACTCAAGAACTGATATCTTGTCTGTGCCACTCAGTCAGCACACATCTTACCTCCTTATATGTGATTTTTTTTTTTTTGTATGCATGTGTCCTTATTTTTCTTGTTGTTCCCCCCCCGCTTTTTTTTTTTTTTTTTTTTTTGTATTTTTAGTAGAGACGGGGTTTCATCATGTTGGCCAGGCTGGTCTCGAACTCCTGACCTCGGGTGATCCGTCTGCCTCGGCCTCCCAAAGTATTGGGATTACAGGCGTGAGCCACTGCGCCCAGCCATTGTTCTCTCTAAAGGGACACACTTTGAGACTGGATAAATGGTTCCCAAACTGTAGTGAGCAGCACAGTTACCTAGAGGGCTTGTTAAAAGACGGATTGCTCGGCCCCACCCCCAGAGTTTCTGCATGTCTGAGGTGGGACCTGGGACTTTGCATTTCTAACACATTCCCAGGTGAAGCTGCTGGTCTGGGGACACACTTTGCTAATCCTTGGAATAGTTTTAGCAAATAGCACCCAAGTAAAAGTAACAGTACCTCATATATGAAAGGTGACTAATAAAGACAAAAATTTGATTGTGTTCAATAGCTGTACAACTGTACAAGATCTTTTATAAGGTGCTAGGGACCAAAGTATGGGAAGTAAGTCCTCCTCACAAAGCCTACAGCTTCATAGTGTATGTTGAAAGATGAACACGGTACAAACGGTAACAATCCAATACAACACCAGTAGTTTAGAGGATGTAGTGATTAAGATATCTTTAAACATATTTGCCCCTCCCCAGTGAAGAGCAGTCTCGACTTGCAGCGAGAAAATATGCTCGTGTGGTGCAGAAGCTTGGGTTCCCTGCCAGATTCCTCGATTTTAAAATTCAGAACATGGTTGGAAGCTGTGATGTGAGATTTCCCATCAGGCTGGAAGGTTTGGTGTTAACCCATCAGCAGTTCAGTAGGTATGATGGTTATATAGCTTGAACTTTGAATTTACCAAGATATTTAAGTTACATTATGGGTTGCTTATATAATGTATCTTTTAGAGAAACTGTGATTTAAAAAGAAAAAAAGGCAGGGGACACAATAGTGAAAAGATTAAGATGCTATGTATGCCTGAGTCCTCACATGTGCCTAGTCTTTTGAAATCATGGTTCTAAAACTTTAAGTTTAAATTGCTTAGCAATCACTTAGCTCATTAAAGCACACATCTCTGACTGGGCTTCTTCATTGGAGATTTTGCTACAATTTGTGCTTCTAAAAAGCTCAAAGGTGATGCCAGTGCTGCTGGTCAGAGGCCCACGTGTTGTGATCCACTGATCTACAGATTATAAGCACCCACGTAGAAAATAAGCACACATGTAGCTTGGCAATGGCGCTGGCAAGATAAGGCATGTGAAAAGGACTAGGGCAGTAGGAAGGGGCTGACAGCTGGTGAGGGGAGAATGGATTGGAGAGAAGATGAAAAAAGAATGGCGGTAGCAGTCTATGAAAGCAATCCTAACTAGCTTTCCCCTATTTGAGTGTGTGTGTGTAGCTGCAGCCCCCATCACAACATTGTCTGTAGTATATTCCTCTCCCTAGAGAACATCTCTTCCTGACTTCAAACTTCCCATCTCAACAGCTAGTGCTCTTCCACCTGCCCCCAGCTGTTTTAGTGGCTCTCCCATCCAGCCCAGGCCCTCAGAGAGCAAGGACGGAGGGTAACTCATCAACACCAAATCCCTCAACTCACCAAGATATAAACCTGGGCTAGGGCACTTGACCTGGGTTAGAATCACAGATGCTCTTAAATTCTCTTGGCCAAGCTGGAACTGAAGTTCTTTCATTCCAACGTCTTACCCTCTCGGCCATCGAATGACTACCCTGTTAGAGTAGATAGGGGCCGGGCGCGGTGGCTCAAGCCTGTAATCCCAGCACTTTGGGAGGCCGAGACGGGCGGATCACGAGGTCAGGAGATCGAGACCATCCTG
>NW_012119265.1:3790568-3817210 GCF_000951035.1 Colobus angolensis palliatus | reverse complement strand
AGAGCGAGACTCCGTCTCAAAAAAAAAAAAAAAAAAAAAACCTCTTAGCAGGTTTGAATTTTTAACATGAGGCCTCTCTCTAATTGTCTGTAGCTCTGTGGGGAACCATGGCACATAATCAGTTATAATTATCAGGCCAAATTTGCCATGTGTTAAACCCCTAAGATCATTCAGTTCCACAGGTTCTGCAAATTTGTATGTCAATATTTAATAATACAAGTATCTCCTTTTGTTACCAGGCACTTTCTCTGGCAGTCTTTCTATGTCATAATCATTTCCACAGTTGTCAATGAGAATTTTTCCTTTTTTTTTGAGATGGAGTTTCGCTCTTTTGCCCAGGCTGGAGTGAAGTGGCATGATTTCAGCACACTGCAACCTCCACCCCCCTGGGGTTCAAGTGATTCTCCTGCCTCAGCCTCCTGAGTAGCTGGTATTATAGGTGCCCACCACCACACCCGGCTAATTTTTGTATTTTTAGTAGAGACGAGGTTTTATCATGTTGGCCAGCTGGTCTCGAACTCCTGACCTCAGGCAATCCACCCACCTTGACTTCCCAAAGTGCTAGGATTACAGGCATGAGCACCGCACCAAGCCCCCTCTTTAATTTTCATTTCAAAAGTATCCTGATGATAAATACTTGCTATATGAATAAGATCTAGGTGACTACCATGTAGCAGATGCTAGCATGATAATGTGCAAGCAATATAGCTATAGTCTCTTGCCCACACAGAGATCACTGTCTAAAAGAAAAGAAAAGATGGACAAGTCAATGATGAATAAGATGTAGGTGACTACCAAGTAGCAGATGCTAGGGTGATAATGGCAAGCAATATAGCTAGAGTCCCTTGCCCACATAGAGATCACTGTCTAAAAGAAAAGATGGACAAGTCAATGACAGTAATGAAACATGATGACTGTGAAAGTAAGGCCCTTTGGGGACTATGAGACTATAAAGCAGGGTCTTTAACGTAATTGGGGGTGGGTAGAGATCAAGGAAGACTTTCTTGGGGAAGTAACATTTGAAGTGAGACTTGAAGGATGGGTCAAAGTTGGGTTGGCCAAGAAATTGGCAGGTGTTCAATATTCTGAATCTTTGTGAAATGTTCTCCATCCCTAACCAAAACCACTCTCTTTCTTTGTCTCAGCCTTCTTTTGGAATGAGGCAGAGAATAAATAAAATGAAGTATATTCCTAATTGGGAGCGCATTATACTAGTAATCTTAAAACCATGGTTCTAAAAGCCAAACATAGTTCAATATCATTTACGTAGCAAAGTTTTTGTTTTTTCTAAGTCTTAAAATTCAGCTGGAAGATCAAATGGAAATCTTCCTTTGGTGTCTGCAGCCTTCATTTTCTTGACCTGGATCTCATAGTCCTGGATTTTCGGGGCTCCCTCTAGTATCACGGTCTCCCCAGTGTCGGGAAGTGGTTAGTGGGAGAAAGTCTTGACAGGCTCCCTGCAGTAAGACAGAGTGATGTTCCAGGAAGACAGTTCCACCCACAGTGACCTCCTATACTTGAGATGGGCAAGCCTCACTTCAAGATGGCCTTTCTGGAGCCAGTAAGAGATTCCACATCTGCTCTTGTTCTGGGGTTTGTTCATTGCTGAACTGAATAGAGCTTTTCCATGCAGTCTGGATTCACTCTTTAAGTGCAAAGATGCTAGTGTTCCATTTATTGGATGTCTTTTGTTCTTATATTTCTTGTTCATTGGCCACTACTTTGAGAATAGTTTTATTCACCTCCTCTCACCTCCTGACTTATTTTTGGTAGGTTCCTCGAGCCTTTCTAGGAATCTGCCCTCCTCTCCAGGCTGGAGTGTGGAGAAGCAGCTCTTAAGTGCTATCATCCTTTGCTTCACGGAGAAGCCAGCTTACATTCATACTAGTAAATATGAGTTACTATTTATGGCAACAAATCCTGAATTTTTAAAAGTTGGGATAACTGGATTTTCTTTATTTATATAGCACCTCTTCAAATACAAATAGCAGTAGCCTAGAAATATTTTTAGGTTCTATCTGCTGAAAATGTTAACTTCAGCAGTTTATAAAAGCATACAAAATGTGTTTATGACTGGAGAATTTGGAAATCCAGATAAACATGATTATGCATTCTTATTAACAGACTTTTTTGAAAAGATAGAGGATGTTTAACCAACAAGATCTTAAATACACTAAATCAGATGCCCTAAGTTACCTTGATTTTTAGTAACCATCCAGGATGGCTTGCACTTGAAAAAGTGTTATGACCAAAAATTAATTATGTTCCTAACTTCCATAAGATATTACCTAGGACACTCAGGACTCTTCATCAAGATAGTTAAAAGGTTTTTGATAAAATAGTTAACTTATTTACAACTGCTTTAATATGCACTTTAATATACTGGGCCTTACATGTTACGGGAAAGGAGCTGAATCGTGCTATTTTTAACATTTTCCTTTTACATCTTAACAGTTACGAGCCTGAACTGTTTCCTGGTCTTATTTATAGAATGGTAAAACCACGAATTGTGTTGCTTATCTTTGTATCTGGAAAAGTCGTGTTGACAGGTAAGTACCAAGATTATTTTCTGACTCATAAAATGTAATCGCTATGTATGTGCTTTGCTTATTCTTTTAAATACCTTTGTTCACCATGGTAAAGTAATTCTTGTTAATACAGAATACCTGGAATGAAAAATAAGAAAGGAATAACATAGGTCCCAATACCGAAAACAATAATTTTTTCATGTTTTTATGTCATTTTATAAGTATTTCATCTTTACATCCTGAGTTTAAAAAAACATTATCCGTGATAATTTTTTTAAGCTTACTGTTACAAACTCTTTATAAAGGCTTTTAATGGCCACAGAAGGTCCTAACACAGGGGTCAACAAACTCTTTTCTGGAATGGGCCAAATACTAAATATTTTAGGCTTTGTGGGCCACAGGGTCTGTCACAATTACTGAGCACTGCCATTGTAGTGTGAAAGCAGCTCTGAATTGTTACATTATAAAAAGGAATGGGCTCTGAATTGTGAATTTCATATCACATAATTTATGTGTATCATGCAACATTTTTTCCCCAACTGCTGAAAAAGATAATAAACCATTCGTAGCTCACAGGCTAACAAAATCAAGCAGCAGGATGGCTTTAGCCAGCAGACCTACCTTTCCTGAACCCATTCTAACATGTTGTTGAATCAAATGTACTGTCCCATTGTTAGCTAGGTAAATGTTCCTTCTTTGTGTGCTACTTATGAAGGGCAGACGTTTGGCTGTTTTTACCTGTAGACAATTATGTTATTAGTGTGGACACTCAGAAATGGGACTTTCGTTTAAGGCTATGTCCATTTTGTTCTTAGAACAAATCACCCAATTGTTTAAAGGGATATACGACATAGTTCTGTATCACATGGTCTTACATGCAATGTATCTAAATATCTTTTACCAAATGCTCAGCAGCATTCCAAACAAAATGGTACCAAAGAAAACTTTAACTGTATACGTCAAGATTATCTCACTGCTTTAACCCTACTGGTAATCAGAGACAGAAATCGACCACTTTTCAACATATCCAATAAATAGCATTTTGGCTCTTGTAAGTAATAGGTACATAACTTATCCTTTGGTCTACTTAGTTTGTATTCATTTTCTCAGGATTTATGAGTCTACTATAATACTATTAAAGATAAATTACTCTTTGCTATATCTGTTACTTTTCCAGTTGGCTTATTTTTAATAATTTTTCCATAAACAGCACTTTTAAAAACTACTTGAGGGAATGGTTGAGACTCCTTTCTATGTCATTTTACAGAAGGTTGCTATATATATATAGCAACCAATATATATGTTTTCGTTTTTGAGACAGAGCCTCACTCTGTTGCCTAGGCTGGACTACAGTGGCGTGATCTTGACTCACTGCAACCTCCACCTCCTGGGTTCAAGCGATTCTCCTGCCTTAGCCTCCCAAGTAGCTGAGACTACAGGCCTGTGTCACCATGCCTGGCTAATGTTTTGTATTTTTAGTAGAGATGGGATTTTGCCACGTTGGCCAAGCTGGTCTCGAACTCTTGGCCCCAAGTGATCTGCCTGCCTTGGCCTCCCAAAGTGCTGGGACTACAGGTATGAGCCACTGCACCCAGCCTATAGAAAGTTGTTAGTTTGTCTAGTTTTGTCTTTTTATACATTTTACTCTCCTCTACCATAATGAATGTCAAGTTTATGTGGCCTGAGCCAAACTGATCTCCATGCCCCAGTCCCAAATAGCTAGCCAACCAACTTAACACTACATATTCTTCTCATTAATTTTGGATGACTCCTTTTGACCTTTATTTTACATATGCAGTTGTTCTTCGGCTCTGCCTTTGCTCTGGGATTATCCCATTATAATCCTATTGCCTTGATCTGATTGTAGCTTTAATACTCATGGTATGTCTAATAGGGCCAATTTCCCCTCATTACTTTAATTTTTATATTTCTTAGCTTCTCTTAAATATATATTCCTCCAAATTAGAATTTTATAAAATCTTGCCTCATCTAAAAAAATTGAGACTTTTATATTACCTGAATTCAGAAAAATTGATTAAGTCATAACTCAGCATCCAGCAGAATGACATGTCTATTTTAAGTGTAACTCTGAGTTTTGTAGTTTGCTTTTCTCTGAGAAACAATTAATGTGTCTTCAAAGAGGGGAAAGTTGCTGGGTACAGTGGCTCATGCCTGTAATCCCAGCACTTTGGGAAGTTGAGGCAAGCAGATCACATGAGGCCAGAAATTCACGACCAGCCTGGCCAACATCGTGAAACCCCATCTCTACTAAAAATACAAAAATTAGCTGGGCATGGTAGCAGGCACCTGTGACCCCAGCTACTTGGGAGGCTGCGGCAGGAGAATCACTTGAACCCAGGAGGCAGAGGCTGCAGTGAGCCAAGATCGCACCACTGCACTCCAGCCTGGGTGATAGAGCGAGACTTCATCTCAAAAAAAAAAAAAAAAAAAAAAAAAAAGAACTACAGAAATAATCCAAGGCAAATATGATAGAAATGTTAAATGCAGTAAAAAGCCGGGCACGGTGGCTCAAGCCTGTAATCCCAGCACTTTGGGAGGCTGAGTTCGCGACCAGCCTGGCCAACATCGTGAAACCCCATCTCTACTAAAAATACAAAAATTAGCTAGGCATTGTGGCGCATGCCTGTAGTCCCAGCTACTTGGGAGGCTGAGGCAGGAGAATGGCGTGAACCCGGGAGGCGGAGCTTGCAGTGAGCTGAGACCCGGCCACTGCACTCCAGCCTGGGCGACAGAGCGAGACTCTGTCTCAAAAAAAAAAAAAAAAAAAATTAATTAATTAAAAATTAAAAACAAAGTGGGGAAAGCTTGTTTGGAATCCAAGAGCCTTTTGAATGCAGCAAAACTACAATTCTGCAGATGCCACTAACTTAGAGTCTGGAGTAATTAAGACCCTCTAGTGACTGACATAAAGTTTACCTCTATATGTCCTAGAGGAAGTGAGAAAAGCCTGCCAACAAAATTGAATAGTATAGATATCAGAGGCAATTACATACCCCACTTAAGGAAACACACTTTCAAGTCCTTTGGAAGGAAACTTTCATAAATGCCATGTATCATTACAAATAAATCTTATTAAAAGTGAAAATTGCCAAGCAAAGGCAAAGTTCCTATTATAGATTTCTTTAAATGCTCTTAATTCACATCAGATTTCCCACTTACCCCAAATCTCTTTTAAAAAGCTTTCATGGACACATTTGCCAGAAGTTTCAAATCACAGAAGTAAAGGATTGTCACTAAATACTAAAGACTATACAGTACACTGCCCTTAAAATTTCTAAGTATGCAGAATAGGAAAATTTAAATTTCTTCATTCTTGCAAGATATGGATCATGACTCTTCTGGAGGAGGGGATTAAATATATTAACTGAAATCCAAATTCTGCTTATATTGTGAAGTAAAAGTTAATTCATGACTTACTACTGAAATGATAAATAATTATCTGTTGGCGTTTTACCTGTTTATGCTATACCATCTTAAACTATTTTGCCAAAGCTACACGGTTTAGGTGATTTTTGCCTCAACCTTAGAGACAAATGTTCCTTATTCCTTAATCCTGTGTCTCTAGACTCTTTTCACCTGCAAATGGATTAAAAACTTAAGGGCCTGGCTAGGCGCCATGCTCACGCCTGTAATCCCAGCACTTTGGGAGGCTGAGTTCGAGACCAGCCTGGCCAACATGGCGAGACTCTGTCTCTAATAAAAATACAAAAATTAGCCAGGCATTGTGGCGCATGCCTGTAATTCCAGCTACTCAGGAGGCTGAGGCAGGAGAATCGCTTGAACCTGGGAGGTGGAGGTTGCAGTGAGCTGAGATTGTGCCACTGCACTCCAGCCTGGGTGACAGAGCAAGAGTTTGTCTCCAAAAAAAAAAAAAAATCTTAACACCTTAAGGGCCTAATCTCAGGGGGAAACACCTCAGGAAAGGGACCAAAGTGGTCTCCTTTCAGACTTCTCCCTAAACTGAAGCTTGAGGAGGCTCATGTGTGGCCTAGTGCAGCATGGCACAACTGGGTACTCTACAGAGATGTTCTGAAAGCAGTATCTCAGTAATGGTAAATAACCTGCCTAGAAAATGGTAATGTGTTGCAATTACAAATGAACTTTGAGTCTGACAGTAGAAAATAATGAATTCCAGCTCCTGCATAGGTAGGAACTGTAGAATGCCAATGCCCATAGTACAGATGGGTGGCAATTTGAAACCCTTGTATCATGCCATTTGCAGGTCTTTGAAAATAATTTATCCATATAAAATGGTCTTACTCCCCTGAGTTGCCAAAGCTACAGCCACCATGTTCAAGGTTACTTCTGAATGTCCTGATTATCGTCAAGTAAGCTGAAAACAAAGAGGCCCTGCTGTCCTACTGTCATGGTCCTGAACAGAAAGCAACAGGATCTGGGCCCAGCTTACACTGTTCTCCTGGATCTGTGTTTGTTTTCTGTGGCTGGCGTGACATTTAGGACCCATGTTTTTTTCTCAAACCACAGTAAAATTAATAGCATAGCTAGGTTCTGCTGGAATAATGTACAACAAACAGCAAATATGTCAACTTCCACTTCTAAGATCAGGCATAATCATCAGAGCTAACATATTGGGCACTCATATGACAGACACTGCTACATAAGGACTTTCACGTGGGGTCTAGTTAACTGTGAGTTGTACTTTACACCTCATTTTCCTCACCTGTAAAATGGAAAGGCTTAGTACACTTAACAGTGTCAAGCAGCTGTGTGTGCCACAGGGCAACAGGCATATAAGCAGCCTGGCTCCAGAGCCCACTGGGCTCACCTTGACCCACAGCAATTTACAAGTCTACAATAACACCTGTGTGGTCTCTTGGGCAACTTCTTAATTCTCCTTGTCAGCTGAAAGAATGATTAAGATTCTCTTAGCAGTGAGGGTCAGCAGGTGTGGTGGCTAAAAGGATGGACTGGAGAGTTGTCCAGTTTTAATCATGATCTGCCGTTTATTGACTGTATGGCCTTGGTGAGTTTAAGTTCTCCAACTTGGTTTCCATACATGCAAAATGCAGGTGACCATAGAATCTATCTCCTAAGCGTTGTAAGGAAGCAGAAAACCAGTGCCTGGCACTGTTGAGCTATTATCTTAGTGAAAACCCACTCTCCTGGTTTTTTCTCTATCATTGACAAAGACTGGAATTTTGCTGTGATGCCTTGCCCTGATGATAGGAATATGAAGACAAAGAGGCTTCAGGAAAATGCTTATTTACTTATTTCCCTCTAGCATAAAGAACTAAGAAGTTGGGTCATTGTTGCTGAGGGTCACCCTCAATCAGCTCAACATCCGTGCTTCTCGGAAATGAGTAGATCAGAGGGCAGCAGAAAAATGCCAAAACTTATTAGTGAGTGGGCCAGAGACACGACAGGATGTCCCTGCCAATTGTTAACAGTAACCCCCAACTAATAGCAAGTTGGTATATGTCATAAAATGAATAACTTGAGCAGTGCAATGCTATTTTTACAAACTTGTAAGGCTTTGACTTATATACACACGGATGTGGCATCACTTGGGAAAATAAGATGTGCAGTTATGACTTGATGTAAGAACAGAACTGGAAAATCCACATAGTATTGGAGGTTGACATTTGGAGCTGACTAAGGGGTAGGGATGAACTTACAAACCTTATCGACAAATTACAGCTATTTAATAAATTTTGGGTGCCTACCAAGTACTTGTAATGTGCTGGGGGCTGAAGACAAAGGTGAATCTAACATACTCCCCATCTGGCAGGAATCCAGCCCTTCTGAAGGAGACAGATATAAAAAAAACTACATGTTGCTGGCTTATCAGAATGAAATGATAAGCCATATGTACTTGGACTAGCCATGCCAGTCCCTAATCCAGAAGTATATTCCTCTAGGGCAATAAAATGGCTTAGATTTTATAAAATGCCCCGACTTTCTACAAACCTTAGTTCACACACTCTTTATCACAACTCTATAAGAAGGTTTATTGTCCTTATTTTACAAGAAAACTGAAAGTAGTTAAGTAATTTATTTTCCTGTTATTTTAAAGCTAGTTAGTGGTAGAGCTGGCACTTAAGCCCATATTGTTTGATTTCAAAGCCAGTCCTTTCTCTAGTGCACCAGGCCACACAATTTTCACCTTACTCACCAAGATTAGGAATGGTATTTATTCCCCAGTCATTACAGCCCAAAGAAAAGGAATGGTAAGTTTTGCTTAAAAAGCAAGGGTCATATCCCAGCACTTTGGGAGGCCAAGGTAGGCAGATCACTTGAATCCAAGAGTTTGAGACCAACCTGGGCAACATAGCGAGACCCTGTCTCTACTAAAAATACAAAGAATTAGCCAGGCATGGTGGTGCGTGCCTGTAATCCAACCTACTTGGGAGGCTGAGGCATGAGAATCACTTGAACCCAAACCCAGGAGGCAGCGGTTGCAGTGAGCTGAGATGGCACCACAGCACTCCAGCCGGGGTGACCCAGTGAGACTCTTTTTTTTTTTTTTTAAAAAAAAAGGAAAGGGTCATCTAATTGGAGCCTGGTACTACAAATTGGGGGTTTCGATTATTGATTGATTATTAATAGGACTATGGAGGCAATTTAGGTTCCCTTAAACTTTTGATGACAATATTTTAGTGAGGAAATATTTGACTAAATTGACCAAATTCCCTCATTGTAACACCTGGTTACAAGTACTGGCAATGTTGATTTGTTGACTTTTGGTGTAAAGGAAGGAACACTGGATACACGAGCTCTTTTCCCACAGCTGCTGCTGTATGATTCAGGTAACATCTGTTTCTTATGCCTCTATGAAATGAAGAAATTGTACTAATTTCCCTAAAGTCCTCTTATGTCTAAAATCGTTTCTCTATGATATAATGATCCCTCAAATGTCCATTCCCTCTTGGGAAAGGGTGCTCCCCAGGGGCCTCCAGATGGTATACTCCTTGTGCTTGAATGCAATACTCTTAGTTATGATTTTTGGTCTGCAGTCCGATGCTCTACCCCTGAGCTATACCACCTCCTAGTTATGATTTTTTAGTATAAAAATGTTATGGAAAAAAAGTGAAGTTCATGGCTATCCCAAAATACTGGACCTGGACACTGTTCCTCAATTAAATGTGAAAAGAAGAACCTTGGTTTTGGGGATTTTGGGAGAGGGGCATGTGTGTGTTTGTGGTACCTATTATGCTTCACTGTCTGCTAACAAGGTTGTTCAAGATGAATGTAGCTAGGAGCCTAAGAAGTCCATCAAACCAGAGGCAGAGGTTCTTGCTTCTTCACCAACTCACTGTTTAGTTTCTAAAGAGACTGGTTTTGTAGAAACCAAAATTTTAGTGCTGGAACTAAAAATCTGCTGAAACTTGTGACTTTTTCTACCCCAAATGTCCAGTTGCTTTTATGTGTGTCAGTAACTCACTCTCCTCCCCACCCAAAATCTTTGAAGGTGAAGACCTACAGATAGTAAACTTTTTGGCAATAAATAAATAACTTACCTTTTCTTCTCTTTATTTTTTCTCTTTTTATTTTTTTCCTTTTTTATTTTTATAGAGACAGGGTCTCCCTATGTTACCCGGGCTGGTCTCAAACTCCTGGGCTCAAGGGATTCTCCCACCTTGGCCTCCCAAAGTGCTGGGATTACAGGTGTAAGCCACCATGCCTGCCCTTACTTCTAAAAAAATTAAGCTTATAAGGACTTCACCCCTGATTATTTAATCTTTAAGGTGAATGTACACAACAAATTTAACCATTTTAAAGTAAACAGTTCAGTGGTATTTAGTAGCTGGTTGTGTGTTGTGAATATATGACCACCTCTACCTAGTTCTAAAACATTTCCATTGCTCCAAAATAAAACCTGATATCATTAAACGGTTCCCCTCTCCCTGGATATTTCTTATACATAGAATCTTATGTGTCTTTTTGTGTCTGGCTTTTCACTTAGATGAGCCTAAGAAACATGCTATATGTTGTAGCATGTGTACTTCATTTCTTTTTATGGCTGAATAATATTCTACTGTATATATACACTATACATTTTTGTTTCATTTTGAGACAGAGTCTCGCTTTGTCACCCAGGCTGGAGTGTAATGGCGAGAACTCTGCTCACTACAACCCCTGCCTCCCAAGTTCAAGCAATTCTCCTGCCTCAGCCTCCCAAACAGCTAGGATTACAGACGCCTGCCACCACGCCTAATTTTCTTTTGTATTTTTAGTAGAGACAGGGTTTCGCCATCTTGGTCAGGCTGGTCTTGAAGTCCTGACCTCAAGTGATCCACCTGCCTAGGCCTCCCAAAGATATGGGATTACAGATGTGAGCCACCACGCCCCACCTACACTATAAATTGTTATCCATCCATTGACATTTAAGCTGTTTCCACCTTTTGGCAATTGTGAATAGTGCTGCAATGAAAGTACCTGTTTTTTTGAGTACGTGTTTTCAATTTGGGGAGTATTTACCAAGGCATGAAATTGTTGGGTCATGTAGTAATTATTTAACTTAAAGAATCACTGAACTATTTTCCATAGTAGCTGATCCGTTTTATGTTCCTATCAGCAATGTACTTTATAGTTCTTAAGAGTCTTTATCAACTAAAGCTATTTTCCCTTTGTTTTCATGCTAACAGTTGTTAGTCCTTTCATTATCCTCCTTTCTTCCTTCCTTGCCTCCAGACCACAAAAGATCAGATTAGCTGATTAGTGTCCTGATTAGCTGAAGCTCCGTATAAACATAAGTAGTATCAGTCCATGACCCTTAGCACAACATGCCTGCATAATTTGGAAGGTGGAGGTAGTGGTGGTGTTTGCTTGGTGGTGGTGAGAGATGAGTAGGGACTGACTAATATTTCTCAAGAGTGGAAACTCTCTGATTCATGTTTTTATCCCTGTAATTCCTAGAGCAGTTATGATTTACAATTTCTTGAAACCTAAGACTTTACAAGTGACAGTAGTACAATTTTCCCCTCTAATAATCCCTTCCCATGCACTAAAATTTAAAACTCTTTTAAACTTAAAAGTTAAAACTCTTTTAAACTTAAAGGTTAAAACTCTTTTAAATTTAAAATTTAAAACTTTTAAATTTAAAATGTAAAACAAATTTAAAGCTCATTTGTCTCAATCTGTTAGTCAATATTACGGAATCAAGATGTTAACTATAGAGGAGGTGGATCAAAGGAAGTCCCTTTTGCTGGTAGCTAAGTGCCCGCAGGTGCTGATGAAATTACCCTGAGGCCATATTCATGGCACATGTAGAGATAACATTCCACATTTCATATTGAGCACTGTGTGAGCAAAGATGACACCCACAGAGAAGTTCTAGAAAACTCTGCTCTAAGGTTTGTGTCTTGTGGAAATATGACTGTAGTTGCCAAATTATTTACCTGAAATAAATGCCATTTCTCAGGTACAGCTAAAGAGATGTCATATTCAAAGTAATTGGAGACAATACAATGAAATTTTAGTGTTTAAATTTTGGTCTTTTTTATATTAAAAATTATGTAAACCTGGATTTCTTTATAGGTGCCAAAGAACGCTCTGAGATCTATGAAGCATTTGAAAACATCTATCCTATTCTAAAAGGTTTTAAAAAAGCCTGAGCATATCATTCAACATCTCACATTATTCTGGTTTGAATATGTCCATAAGCCCAGCACAGAAACAGCTGGATTCTTCTACCTTTAACTGTAGATGTTCCAAGTATATTACTTATTAAAGGGTGATTCTGTGTAAGTAAACCTGTCTAAGAAACGAAGAAAAATTTGTATTCAAAATGACTCCTTCTGTGTTATTTTAAAAACTGAACAAGTAAACATTTCAAAATTTGAGAGATTTAGGGTCTCACTAGAAAGATATTGTAGTATCATTAAGACTCAACGCGTTTCCTTTTAGCTGGAAGGGCCATCTTCCAGTAATTTGCCATAAATAACGAACACAAAGGGAAAGAGGTGAGGCACCTGATACATGTTCTCTAGGCCTTTTAGAAAATATGGAATTGTTCCTTTGGCCACATACACGCGAGTCTACGAAAAAGGTGATAATGTAGACATCAAGGGAATGGGTGCTTTCCAAAAAAGGAGTGCCACGCAAATGTTACCACAGCAAAGCTGGAAGAGTCTACAGTGTTACCCAGCATGCTGTTGGCATTGTTGTAAACAAGGGCAAGATTTTTGCCAAGAGAATGAATGTGTCTACTGAGCATATGAAGCACTCTAAGAGCCAAGTAAGTTTCCTGAAACGCGTGAAGGTAAATGATCAGAAAAAGACGTCAAAGGGAGAGGTGTCTGAGTTCAACTGAAGTGCCAGCCTGCTCCACCCAGAGGAGAACTTTGTGAGAACCAATGGAGAGGAGCCTGGGCTGCTGGAACCTATTCCCTATGAGTTCACGGCGTAATAGGTGTTAAAAAAAATTCTGAACTGTACAAATGTTTCTCTTCATTGAGAAGTGTGGCGCCCCCCTCCCTTAAAGAAATATTTAAACTACATTTTGTATCCAAAAACCTCAGTACTCTGCTGTTAAGTAACACATTGATACGCGTTCTCTGAAAATACATAGCCATATATAGGAGTTTCAAATAACTGCATAAGCTAGATACTGTGATATCATCTACCAGTATAGGAATTAATGTGTATTTTTTGCCTTTTAAAATATTGAACAGTTGATCCTGATCATTAGGTACTAAGAACTGTGAAGGATCCTGTCTGAATACTAATTAAACATAAGCCTGAGACCTTAAAAAATAAATCCTTTTGTTTGAAAAGATCAGAAAGACTTCTCACTTAAAAATAAATCTTAGGTTTTCAGGAACCATTCAAGTTTAGTGTAAACTCCATTCTGAAAATTAGAGAATTTTTGCTTTTGCTTGATTTTGTAATCCTACATGATTTGTATTTAAAAAGACTGGGTAAGATTAAGAAGACGGAGGGGCAAAGAGCTCAGATCCAAGACTGAATTAGCTTGTAGAATCCCCAGCATTTGACGGTGATGTGGAGATTAACAGGGAGGGACGGGCTGATATGAATCATGGCTCTTAGCTGTAAATTATCAGTGATTACGTCCTTCACCAAAGTAAGAAAACAGGTTTGTAGTGAGGTAGAGGTCAGTTTCCAACAATTTGAGTTTGTGGTGTCCTGGAATGTCACTTGATACCTAGTAAGTAGTTCTGGATCTTTGGGTATGGAACTTGAGAAAGGAATCCTGGCTAGAGAGAGAATTCAGGGCAGTTTATCAGTGGCTAGCCTACTAACATCCTTGAGAATCACTGGTCTATTTAATCTGACCTATAAACCCACTTTTCTCTGTAGTTTAGAGGCATATTCAAACACTAATTACTCTGATATGATCCTCCCAACACATCATCTTATATATCCCCTATCCCCCAAAAGAAACGTGAAGGGAATTCCTAACCATCTACCTAGTTCAAATTCTCTTAGAGCATGCCCCAGGATAGGGAAGGTACGTTAGCCACGTGATTAACTTTTCAGAAAGATACAATTCTGATTTTGCACGTTCACTTTGGTTGTTTTCACTATTGGTAAAGTATAATACTATTAACCATATTAATCCTCATGGCATTAGATAGGTACTATAATTCTATCCATTTAACACGAGAAAACAGGCGCAAAGATTAAGGAACTTGCCCCAAGTCACACAGCTATTAAGCAGGTGAGTGAGCCAAAATTCAACCTAGTTCCAAAACCCAGCCCCTTCACCCTACTTTGTTTGCTGTAGTTTTAGCCAGATTTTAAAGCATCCACAGCAAGTTAAATTCCCTTATTCCGCTCCCATTCCGTTTACCCAGAATCCTTAGGGTATGGTATTAAAATTTTCTGCACAAGTTTGAGGCTTTAACTCATAGTCTTGGCCTGAGCCAGGAGATGATGACATTTTGTTTGGCAGACTAGCCCCTCTAATATAACTCTCCCCTTGCTTCGGGACCTGTTGCCCCTCAGCAAACCGGAAAAACAACAGCGCCTGGGACAGGCACCCGCGGGCCCAGAGGGGTCCAAGGGGTCGCCGGGCCCGGGGAGGCTCGCCGGGATCCCAGCCCGCCTCCCCCAGGCCCCTCCTCCTGGCCCAGAATGCACCCGGTTGAAAACAAAATCCCACGTGACTGGCTCTCCTCTCAGGCCATCATGGCGTCTCCCAGTGGGAAGGGACCCCGGGCGCCGGAGGCTCCTGGGTGCGGGCCCCGGCCGCTCGCCCGGGACCTGGTGGACTCTGTGGACGACGCGGAGGGGCTGTACGTGGCTGTGGAGCGCTGTCCACTGTGCAACACTACCCGCCGGCGGCTGACCTGCGCCAAATGCGTTCAGAGCGGCGATTTCGTCTACTTCGACGGCCGCGACAGGGAGAGGTACGGCGGCCGCCACGGCCCTATTGTTTCTTCTGCTGTGTCTCCTCCAGCCAGGCGGCCGAAGGCTGGAACTTGGGGCTCCCCGTCCGGGCACGAGATCCCGGCGAGAGGAGGGAGAGAGAGGGAGTGTAGCTAACTGCTCTGCACCGGAGCTTTGCTACCGGAGGACAGCGTAGGGGCCAGATGAGGGAAGGGCGCCGTTTCCCCATCACCCACCGAAGAGGAGTTTGACCCCACGGTGCTCTTGGCCACTGGGGAAAAAAGGAGTAAGTGGTGACTCTCTGGAGAAGTTTTCCCCTGTAGCTGCCATTGACTTGGATTCCCAGCTCTTTGCTGTATGTGCTCCCATTCAAAAGCTTGGGTTTCTATCTTTTAAAGCACATTTATACTCATTCTCTAGAGAAGAGAGTAGAAGAGAATCAAATAACTGCTTTAGAGGGATTTGGGCCTGGTAGTCTGTCACAGATGGACTTTGTTATCAGACATGCTTACTCTAATGTGTGAGTTGGGGCTTGCTGTTAACTCCCCTTTCCCCTCCCTGCCTCTAAAGATTATTTTGGGTTCTTAGGAATTTGTGAAAGTGTTTTGGCCTTGTTTTAAAATTCAGATTGACAGCTGCATGCTTTTAGCTAAGAGAAATGCTTTTAGGAACATGTTTTGGTTCCATTTCGAAATCTAAACAGAGAGCTACAAGTTCTTGGTTAAGAAAATTGAAAAATTAGCGTGATTAGCTGCCGGGTCTCCCACTCTCAACTTCTGTTTCAACAACTTAGTGTCAATGATAGTAAGATAGCTAGCATTCTGAGCACAAAAATTCAGGTATTAATTCATTAGCAACAACCCAATAACTTATCCCCAACTTACTAGGAAGCTGCACAGTAAGTGCTTTGCCCTAGGTCACACAAATAAGTGTAGGAACAAGAATTAAAATTCAGACAGCTTGGACCTATGTACCCGCATTTAACCACTAGATACTATATCCTCTATATTTGGGAATGTTTTGAGTTCTTAGTATTTCTGTGATCGTGGATGGAGTTCTTTTCTTTCTCTTTTGAGGAGATTTGAATGACAAACTCTTTTTTAGTTTGTTGCTGTGTCTCATTGGTGCTCTTGATGACTTTAGAAACTGCTTATGTAGTAAGTGATAGCTTTAAAAATTAAACCAGTTATAAAAATACTGGATATGAGATGGAAATGTCTAACTGATGGATTTAATTGAGGATTTAGTTCTGGACCTTCTTGTCTGTCTACACGTTTTACTATATCTATTCACATAATTTAAATATCATCTATGTGCTTAAGACTGCCAGACTTGCATTTCCAACCTAGACTTCTCTAAAGTCCAGAAAACAGCTGCCTATTCAACATCAATATTTAGATTTGTAATAGATATCTTCATTTTAATATGGCAAACTGAACTCCTTATTTTCCATCCTAAATCTGTTTTCCCATGCTCATCCCAACCCAGTAAATGTCAATCTCATTGTTCGTTTGGTTCAGGCTAAAAAAAAACCTTTCAGTTCTCCTTGACTCCTCTCTTTTTTTTTTTTTTTTTTTTTGAGACAGAGTCTCGCTCTGCCGCCCAGGCTGGAGTGCAGTGGCCGGATCTCAGCTCACTGCAAGCTCCGCCTCCCGGGTTCACGCCATTCTCCTGCCTCAGCCTCCCAAGTAGCTGGGACTACAGGCGCCCGCCACGTCGTCCGGCTAGTTTTTTTTTTGTATTTTTAGTAGAGACGGGGTTTCACCGTGTTAGCCAGGATGGTCTCGATCTCCTGACCTCGTGATCCGCCCGTCTCGGCCTCCCAAAGTGCTGGGATTGATTACAGGCTTGAGCCACCGCGCCCGGCCGACTCCTCTCTTAACCTGACTCGATTTAGTCCCATCAACAAATCCCATCTACTCTTCACAAGTTATCTTAAATCTGACCCTTTCACCATCACCTGATCCGATCTACCAGAGACATAAGGTTATTTCCTCTTATATCTCTGCTTCCATCCTTGCTCCCCTTTTATGCAATTTCCATGTTGCAGCCAGCGTTATGCTACTCCTCCATTTCTGTTCAGATCTTCCAGTGGTTTTTCGCTTTACCCAAAGTAAAAGCTGGAGTCCTTAACCAAAGTTCTATATTATCTGTTCCTCTGATTTAATCTCCTATTATTTTCTCTCTTAACTAATCTGCTGTGCCACTGTGGCCTCCTTGTCTGTCCTCAGACATACCAAGAACACTGCTTCCTCAGGACTTTTGCAGTGGTATTTAGAAGCCAGGAACTCTTTCTCTATCAGAAATCTTCAGGGCTGCCTCCTTTTTTTTTTTTTTTTAGGTGCTTGCTCATATCTTAGAGAGTATCTTTCTGATCCTTCTATTAAAATGCTAACCTCTTGCCTGTTTAACCAGCTTTATTATCTTTTCTTTTCCATAACACTTATCACCATCTGATGGTTGTGCATATTAATTTGTCTAACTGCCCCCCACCCAGTGATATAAACTCTATGAGGGCAAGAGTTTTTCCCTTTTATACACTGTTGTATTCTCACATAGTAGAAGCTCAATAAAGATTTATGGAATGATTGAACTGACTCTGGCGCTCTTTCCCAAACTCAGTTTCTAGACCATTTCAGTATTACTCATCATAATCTATTTGTTACTAAAGCCAGAAACCTGGGAGTTATCCTAGACTTTTCTTTTTCTCTTACTCTCTGCATCCAAATAATCAGCAAGTCTAATTCATTTTGATGTCAAAATATGTCTTGAATCTATCTAACTTTTAGTTCAGACCACCATCTTTTCTCTCCTGACTACTAAGTGATCTCCCTTCTTTTACTCAGACAGCTCTTCCCTACCTTGCCTCTGGTCTCCAAACACAATAGAAATGTAAATAAGCCACAATAGAAATGTAAATAAGATGTCACTGTTTTGCTTAAACCTCTCATTGGCTCCCATTGCATTTAAAATAAAATCCAAGCTCCTTATTATGGCATATGAAGCCTCCTGTGATTTGGCTACTGTTTGCCTCTGTAACTTAGACTCTGAGGTTGAGTTTAAAATGTGGGCTTTGGACTCATGCTCCCTTGAATTGAGTCCAAGCTCCACCACTTGCTATGTGTTTTTTTTTTTTTTTTTTTTTTTTTTTTTTGAGACCAGGTCTTGCTCTGTCACCCAGGCTGGAGTGCACTGGCACAATCATGGCATACTGCAGCCTCAAACTCCTGGGCTCAGGCAATCCTCCCATCTTAACCTTTTGAGTAGGTGGGACTACAGGCATGCACCACCATACCTGGCTAATTTTTAAATTTTTTGTAGAGACAAGGTCTCCCTGTGTTGTCCAGGCCAATGTCGAACTTGTGGGCTGAGCCATCCTCCTGTCTCAGCCTCCCAAAGTGTTAGGATTACAGATATGAGCCACCGCGCCCGGCTGCTATGTGAGTTTGAGGAAGTTTTTTTGATGGGGGAGGGGACAGGGTCTCACCCTGTCACCCAGGCAGTGCAGTGGCAAGATCACAGCTCACTGCAGCTTTGACTTCCCTGGGCTCAAGGGATTCTCCTATCTCAGCCTCCCTGATGTCTGGGACTACAGGCATGCATCAACACGCCTAACTAGTTTTTTTGTATTTTTTGTGGAGACAGGGTTTTGCCGTGTTGCCCAGGCCGATCTTGGACCCCGGAGCTCAAGCCATCCGCCAGCCCCAGCCTCCCCATGTGCTGGGATTACAGGCGTGAGCCACCATGCCTGGCCCTGAGCAAGTTTCTTAACTTCATGTTTATTTCATTTTGAAAATGGCAGGGTATCTAACTCCATAGGTTTCTGGTAGTGATTACCTAACAGCATGTATTTAAAGTGTTTAGCATGATGCCTAGAATGTATTAAGCACTCAAATAAGTTCATCCCTGTGCTCCCCCTTTTTCACTGCTCCACAGTTATAGGCCTTCTCTCAAATCCTCAGTCACATGAAACTTCCACCAGTGGGGCTTTTTCCTTGCCGTTTCTTCTGCCTGGAACACTTTTCCTCCTGATTGATACCTTGTCTTTCACTATTCAACTTAAAGTCCACTTCTTCGGTGAGGCCTTTCCTGACCTCCCTCACTAAGATAGGTTCCCACCTCCATCTTTTCCCCCATTATTTGCTGTCACAATACCCTATTTCTTTCATGGTACCACACATGATGTGTAATACTATTTATTTGAGGAAGATGGCCACTTCCAGAATGTAGTTTCATGAAGGCATGAATTCTAGTCTTGTTCTTTCAGATCACCAGCCCAGCAGCAGCAGGTAGCAGAACTTAGGTGAGTTGTTGAAGGAACGTCAAAAGCAATACAACTTTTGGAACTCAACATAGGGGTTGGGCGCAGTGGCTCATGCCTGTAATCCCAGCACTTTGGGAAGCCAAGGCAGGCGGATCACTTGAGACCAGGAGAGCGAGACTAGCCTGGCCAACATGGTGAAACCCTATCTCTACTAAAAATACAAAAATTAGACCAAGTGCGGTGGCTCACATCTGTAATCCCAGCACTTTGGGAGGCCGAGGCGGGCAGATCATGAGGTCAAGAGGTCGAGACCATCCTGGCCAACATGGTGAAACCTTGTCTTGGCTAAAAATACAAAAATAAGCTGGGCGTGGTGGCACGCGTGCCTGTGGTCTCAGCTACTCAGGAGGCTGAAGCAGGAGAATCACGTGAACCCGGGAGGTGGAGGTTACAGTGAGCCAAAATCATGCCACTGCACTCCAGCCTGGTGACAGAGTGAGACTCCATCTCAAAAAAACAAAAACAAAAACCAAAATTAGCTGGGTGTTGTGGTGCAGGCCTGTAATCCCAGCTACTCGGGAGGCTGAGGCCTGAGAATCGCTTGAACCTGGGAGGCAGAGGCTGCAGTGAGCCGAGATCACGCCACTGTACTTCAGCCTGGGCGACAGAGCAAGACTCCATCTCAAAACAAAAAAGAAGAAGAAAGAAAATCCCAAAAATTCTTGGCTAAATGTGAGCATTAGATTTTCAGAAGAGAGATATGTCATAGTGGATTTCCTTTCCTGACCAAGCAGAAAAATATAAAGCAAATACCAGAACCATTCAGAATTTAGAATAAAAAAGAAATTTTAGGGTTCAGGGATAACAGAACTGTCAACAGTGGTCTGCTTAGGTCAGCTTCACCTAACTCTCCATCTTTCTTTTTTCCAAACTATGTGTTTTAAGAAGAATGGCTTGTTAGTTTTTCTTTGTTTCTAGAATTGTGCCCAATATCTAGTAGGGTGAAAGAATCTCTTGAGACCCAGGACCGTTGTTCTAATAGCCAAATATTTTTTAATGAGCTTTCATTGTGCACTGTTATGTGCACAAAATGTTCTGGCAATACAGAGGAGAAAGACAGGTCTCTGCTCTCAAGGATTTTTACTGACTGTCAATAGGCCTTGAATTGTGTGGGCCACAGGTTGATTGTGAGATATTCTATCTTCATTATTTTTGAAAATTTTGTGTTCTGTGATTGCCTTTAGACTCTTTTTCCTTTTAACTTCATGACAAGCCTTTCACTAACTGTAGAAAACCACTTGTTAATGAAATATGGAACCTTACAGCACAGTTTTAAAACCCTTGTTTTGGTGAAACCCCGTCTCTACTAAAAAATGCAAAAAACTAGCTGGGCGAGGTGGCGGGCGCCTGTAGTCCCAGCTACTCAGGAGGCTGAGGCAGGAGAATGGCGTAAACCCGAGAGGAGGAGCTTGCAGTGAGCTGAGATCTGGCCACTGCACTCCAGCCTGGGTGACAGAGCCAGACTCCGTCTCAAAAAAAAAAAAAAAAGAAAAGAAAAAACCCTTGTTTAACCTCTGATTTTCAGTCAGTTAGCCAAACCGGCTGTGCCTACATGGATCTTGAATGTGATCATGCATATCAAAGTTCTTGTAAAGGTAAATGTATTTTTTTAAGGTTCCATTAACAGACTAGCTGAATATCTAGGTTTCGGTGGTTTGGCAGCTCAAGGAAAATTAAGTATTAAAGAAATAAATCGATCTCACATTAATTAGTTCCTTTGACTCTTAAGGAGGGAACCATGTGTCTCTATATACTTTTGGGGACAATATGAGTTTGGCAGACAGATTAGTTGAGAAATACCTAACTCATTATTTAAAAAATAACTCATTATTTTTGTTGTTGTTGTTCGATGGGAAAACTTCCCTACAACTTTGGTGTCCTCACCCACATCATCCTTTCCTCATCTCCCACCTTGCCCCCAGTCCTGAACAGTACCTCCTCTACTTTCTCACCTGCCTTTTCTCCCCCTACTCCTGCCCCCAGGGGAGACCCAGCCTTCAGTGGAAACTGAAGGTACGTTCCCTATCATCTGCCCTTTAAACTGTATGCTTCCTTAAGGGATGAAGAAGAGGAATGATATTAGGCAGTACCTCCAACACAATCTTCTTTGAATCTGTACTGCTGGACATATTAAAATTACAGGAACAGAACTGTATGGATTATGTATTTGTCTGACACCAGAAATAGCACTGCTACCCAGTAGACACCTGATAGGTTGAAGTAATCTTTCCACTCACAACAGGAAAGAAATTGGTTACCAGTTCTTGTTAGATGGGGGAATGGGACTGATAATTAATCTAAGGATACCTGGGGAAATGTACCTGCTGGTTTAGGAGCCCTTGATTTTCACATGTGGATTTAAAAGAAAGACAAATTGTATGAACATCTAGGTACTACTTTATAATTATGTTTTCAGGAATGATGTCACATTATCTTCACTGACAAGTTTTAGAATATATGATTATACTTTTGCCAGGAAACAGAAATGCATGCCCTAAACAAATTGAGAAATAGGATAAAGGATGAAGAAGAAATTTAAATATTACTGCAGATTTCAAGGGGAAGGCACAACCAACATCCAAAAAATATCCTTTAGATACTTCTGTTCTCCCTCCAGTATATTTTGGGTTGTCAGCCACTGTGGCCCATATAAATCTACTGTCTTGAGAATTCAATTCTGTATACTGAACTCAGCAGAACAAAAACTCTACAGGTAGACAGGAGCTCACCAGCCTTACAACTGTTTCACTGTGTCCTTCAGAGGGTCTCAGGTCTTGTCCCATGGAGTTTGTTTATGGTGTTTCCACCAGAAAATGTGGATCTGCTAGGAAAATATAACTTGTTTTCAGCCAGTATCACTGGCTACTCTTAAGGTTATACCTTCTAGAACTTATAAAAGGTTTTTGCATTTACTATCTCATTTCTTCTCTACCCTCACCCCATGAGTTATTAATGTATTTAAAGCAGAAAAAACTGGGTCTCAGGGTTGTTGTGACTGACTTATTCCCAGGTTCTGCTAATTCTTAAGTTTGTATTTAGATCTGAACTATATTTTTATGCTGTGTGCATGTGTGTGTGTAACAGTATCAGAAAAGAAAAACATTACATTTTGTTATACAGATTGCTATATCTTGGAAGGTCGTATGTGCTCTAGTGAACCAAGGGCTGGGATTAACCCTGGAGAGGCAGCACCCCTCACCTGTACACCCTGCCACTGTGTGAAGATTCCTGAAATGCCCAGTTTCTCTCACTTCTAGATATTTTCAAGGCCTGTCATGATGCAAAAGAGTTTTCATAATCTCAAGTCTCTTTTGAACACCAAAAGACATACTTCATGGAAAATAAAATGTGATTATATAAAAATAATCCTGAGATTTGCCACCTCCTGTTGCTAGGGAAGGTACTGAATTGATGTGATGATGGAAATTGAGTGCTTACTTGCGCATGGCAGAGCAGTGGTGGCGCATCTCAGAGGGTTGTGTAAGGATTCAGAGAGAGCATGTGTTTTCTTTTAGAAACTGCCAGAAAGGAGCAGGGCGCTTTAGGGATCAGGGTTGTAGTTAAGGTGTCATTGTGAGGTTTCAGTGAGTGTTTTTTACGTAAAGTTGAACTACTTTCAGCCAGAGCCAAGTGAAAGTCTCCAGCCCTAGTTTAATCCTTTAAAATATTTTTCAGATGAATTTGTAGTCATGTCTTAAAATGGAAAACTTAGCTCCCTTAATAATCAGAGTTCATTTGGGATAGATATTTGTGAAATCCTCTTGAGCTGACCTACCTCAAGTAATTGATGTAATCCAGGCTTCCAGAAGGTCAGTTCCTTGGGTCTCCTACTTAGTAAAGAATAACTCTCAGTGACCATTTCCAGCCCATCAAATTTAAGAAATGTTTTTATTTTGGATATTTTCTTCAAACAAGATGTAGTTGAATTTGAGTATTTTGAATTTTAAGTTTACATTTTAAATCAAAATGCATGTTTTTAAAGAGAGCTAAATATTGTAAATATGACATATGAAATTTTGAAATGTTTAGCTCAAACATTGTAGAAATAGGAAAATTCTCTCACAATCCCACCACATAAAGGTGCCTCTATTATGGATGAGGCACAGTCCTGAATATTCTCTGCCAGAGTGGGATCACGCAACACAACTATTTTGCTGAGTTTTTTTTGTTTTGTTTTTTTGGGTTTTTTTGGTCATTTAACATACCTAAACATCTTTTCATGCCAGTACACAATATTATTCCTTTTACAGCTGTAAATTTTTATCTTTTTAAAACCCAAAGTTAGAATCATTCAGTCACTTCATGAAAAAAAGGATTATATATGACTATCCCTTTTATTTTTCTGTTTATTTACTATTTTACAAACAAAAATGAACTATTCTATTTTTGTTTCTAAAGGATGCCTCAGTTTAGAGTGAGTTGAATGAGGGAACTGTAGTATACATTTTCTCTGTGTGCAGAAGAAGCGAGTGTAGTTAGGACTGCCTTATCCTGGTTTCGTAATCCCTCAGTCTCTTCTATAGAACTGTATTCTATAGTTGAGTTTAATGCATAGTAAGATTAAGTGCAGAATCACTCATTGCAGTGAAGAAGTGGAAAGCTGGCATATGTGTGTGCTAAGCATCTGTACCCACTGCTTTCACATTTCTTATTTAATCCCTTTACCAAGGAGTATGTAAGCATTATTCCCGTTTTACAAATGAGGAAACTAAACAGCACTTTGTTTCTATTTTATTTTATTTTATTTTTTGAGACACGGGTTCTAACTCTGCCACCCAGGCCAAAGTATAGTGTAGGATCATAGCTCACTGCAGCCTCTAATTCATGGCTCAAAGGATCCTCCTACCTCAGCCTCCAGAGAAGTTAGGTCTACAGCCATGTACCATCATGCCCAGCTATTTTTTAATATATATGTATTTTTTTTATAGAGATGTAGTCTTACTATGTTGCCAGGCTGGTCTTGGACTCCTTGACTCAAATAATCTTCCTGCCTCAGACTCTTAAAGTGTTGAGATTACAGGTGTGAGCCACCACACCTGGCCTGTTTCTAATTTCCGTAAATGATTTTTAACCTTTATTCCCGACAGTGGAATATATTTATGCCATGCTTTCTCATATTCTAAATATTCTAACATAAGGTTTAAAAATCGTGATAAGGACCAGGTGTTTAAATCTTATTTGCCTATGAAAATCATACTCTTGTATGATTAAAGAATAAAAGCATACTCGTATCTTTGTCTATAAAAATATTTTAATGTTTGGTCTTTCTCCCATTGAACACTAGTTTCCATTTCCTTACAGTTAGGCCTGATTTTATGACTGGTGCCTTCAAACATGAATCTTTCTTCATCTCTGTTATTTTCTTAGGATAGATTCTTTGAAATGCAGTAACCGAATCACAGGGTTGGATATTTTTTTTAGGCCCTCAATTGCTTATTTGAAATCTATTTTTTGCCTTTCTTAAAATACATTAATAGTGTTTCTGAGGCTTTTCATTGCCATAACCTTAGGCACAAAGTAAATGTGTAACCATGGAATGAGGGAAAGGACTGGACAGGCAGGTAGAGGGGTGAGAGTTACTTTATGAAAGGTACTATGCTTGGGACATAGTAAGTGCTCAGTAAATTGTGGGTGTTATAGTGAGGCTAGTTATTCCTAGCACAGTATTAATGGTCTGCATCCCTAATAGAGTGCATGCCCTGGTGTTGTTTTTCTGGTAATAAAGGGCAGATTTATGTGAATGGTCTGACCTGTGGTTAGGTCCACTCAGTTGCCCATAATTGTAGTCGGGGTACAGAGTGGAAGTGAGACTTGCATTCATAACCACTACCGCATTAGTAGCATCCCATCATTGTTTTCCCACTTGGCATATTGAAATGCTTTGGGGCATTTACATAGAATTTTCTCTGCCTCCATGCCCTTCCTTTCCTTAACAGGATCAACTCTGGCTCACCCTCAGGTCTCAGCTTGGACAGGCAGTGCTCCCGGGTGGCTCCCTCTGAAGCCCGAGCTGGGTTGTGTGCTTTCTGTGGTGCCACTGGGGCTGTGTGTGAGCACCCTTCTCCTTGTTCCCATCTGTCTGTATCACAGAGGGATTGCTGGAAAGTCAGTTTAAAGGAGTACCTTTTTTTAACAGAAAAAAATCGTAAGTCATAAAAGTATGGAAGAATTTATGAAACAACAAAGTTCATTTGAGAGAATGCTTTTTTAGGGGGGAACAACCCAAGTCATTTAAGTATGGAATAATTTAGTAAATAATATAGAAGACTTTTTTAATTGGGAGAGAAAATATAGGAAATAGTGTTGTAAGAGCCAGGCATGGAACAGATTCACTGGCAGATTTCTTTCAGAAAACGGCACAAAAACTAGTGCCATTAAACAACAGAAAAATGATGTGTGCCTACATAAAAGTTCAGAAAATTCTGTAGAGCAAAAACATAAGTAACAAGAAAATAGAAAAAATATTTTGTGTGAAAGAAAAATGGCCAATTTCCCTGCTGACTAATCCTCCAAGAAAAAAAAAAAAAAACCTATTAAAAAATTGGGTGAAGGACATAGGGAAATAACAAGAAAAATAAGTAGCCAATAAAGTATGAAAAGTTGTTCCAACTTTCTAATAATGAAATAAATGCAAATAAATGAGTTACGAACCATCTCTCAGAGGGAGGGATGGGAGGCCAATCACATTAGCAAAGAATAAAAATAAATGTCCAATGTCTGGGGAGAGTGTGAGAAAACAGGTTCTGTTGGTGGGTTGTAAATTGTATGATTTTGGAGGAAATTTTGAGGATTACCCACAATTTTGCTTGTAAATATCTTTGACTAAGCAGTTTATTTTATTTTATTTATTTATTTATTTTGAGACAGTTTCACTCTGTCACCCAGGCTGGAGTGCAATGGTGTGATCTCAGCTCACTGCAACCTCCGCCTCCCGGGTTCAAGCAATTCTCCTGGCTCAGCCTCCCAAGTAGCTGGGATTACAGGCACCTGCCACCACACCCGGCTCATTTTTTGTGTTTTTAGTGGAGACAGAGTTTCACCATGTTGGCCAGGCCGGTCTCGAACTCCTGACGACCTCAGGTGATTCACCCACCTCGGCCTCCCAAAGTGCTGGAATTACAGGCATGAGCCACTGTGCCCAGCCCAGTTTATTTTATTTATAGGAATTTTTCAGAGAGAAACTTAAAAGCCTATAAAGGTGCACTAGGCTATTCATTTGTATCGTTGCTGATCATAGTGAAACTTTGGAAGGAAGACTGGTGTTCACCTGTAGAGGTTTATATAAATAAATTATATGGCATCCATCCAGCGAAATGCTGTGCACCTGTTAGTGAATTAGATCAATATGTTCTAGCATAGTAAAAGAGACCAAGATATTTTATGTGACAGCTGCAATTTGGAAAACAATATGTGAAATATGGATCCCCTCTGCACACACTTTTTTTTTTTTTTTTTTT